>NC_041385.1:659536302-659600115 GCF_002162155.2 Triticum dicoccoides | reverse complement strand
TCTTCTTCTTCTTCTTCTTCTTCTTCTTCTTATTCTGCTTCTTCTTCTTTATATATAGTTTTTTCTTTTCTGCTTTATTTGTTTTCTTCTATTTATTTTTGAGTAATTTTTTATATAGTTTTTCTTTTTTGTCGTGACCCTCTCTACTCTTTCGCACATGCTATACTCCTATGCGAGGTGGGACTAAAAATAGCCCTGCCACAACCTCTTTAGTACCGGTTCGTGCTAGGGGAGCAAATGATGTCAGAAAGGGTTGAAAATTGATGACGTGGCTTAGAATGGTGCGTACTGAACGCAAAAAAGTCTGAAGTTGTAATAAGTTTAAAAATGAAGTGCCGGTGTAACAGATGAGTTTTCCTCTGAAACCGGCCCTGATACTTCGAAAGAGATTGTCTAGTTTGTACGCGCAGTGCATCCAGTTTTTGCCGTAACACAAGAAGTTCGGAGTTCTAATAAGTTATTAAAAATAAAAAAAGGCGCAATGCTCGTTAGTGAGCTTCAAGCCTTTCAGAATAGGGTAGACTACACTGCACACAACTCCGTGCAATCTATTATATTCCGAAAGGCTTGAAGCTAAGCAACGTGCAGGTGAGCATTGCGCCTCTCCTTCATCGTCTCTGCACTCACGGCTTATAAACCGCTCCTACTGCCTCTCTCCTAGCGAGGTGGGACTAAAAATCAGCTTAATAAGAAACTCTAGTACCGGTTCATGCCATGAACCGGTACTAAAGGTGTTCGTGGGGCCCACAGCCTGACACAGCATCATTAGTACTGGTTCGTGGCATGAACCGGTACTAATTGTTGCCCACAAACCGGTACTAATGATGTACGCCCGCCTAGTCGTTGGAACCGGCAGTAATGGTCACATTAGTGCCGGCTCAAAATCAAACCAGCACTAATGTGTCTCAGGTTAGCCCCTTTTTCTACTAGTGCAGCATTCCGGCGCCACCAGAAGCAAGGGGGGAGAGAGCCCCCTTCGTCTTATTCTTCCTTGACCTCCTCCCTAGATGGAAGAAGGGTTTCCCCTCTGGTCCTTGGCTCCCATGGCGTGGGAGGGGCGAGAGCCCTCCGAGATTGGATCTGTCTCTCTGTCTCTCTCTGTTTCTGCGTTCTCGGATTCTGCCCTGGCACCGTTTCTTTTATATCTGGAGATCCGTAGCTCCGATTGGATTGGAACCTTCGCCCAGATCTTTTTCCAAAAATTAGCTTTCTTGCGGCCAAAGAAGGGCATCAACCGCCTTACGAGGGGCCTAGGAGGGTGGGGGCCCTGTCTCGTGGCCACCTCGGGCACCGTCTCACATTGATTTTTCTTCCCAAAAATCACAAATATTCCAAAATAATTCTCCGTCCGTTTTTATCTCGTTTGGACTCCGTTTGATATGGGGTTTCTGCGAAACATAAAACATGCAACAGACAGGAACTGGCACTGGGCACTGGATCAATATGTTAGTCCCAAAAAATAGTATAAAAAGTTGCCAAAAGTATATGAAAGTTGTAGAATATTGGCATGGAACAATCAAAAATTATAGATACGACGGAGACGTATCAACATCCCCAAGCTTAATTCCTGCTCGTCCTCGAGTAGGTAAATGATAAAAAAAAAGATAATTTTTGACGTGGAATGCTACCTAGCATAATCTTGATCATAAATCTAATCATGGCATGAATATTAAGACACGGGTGATTCAAAGCAATAGTCTATCATTTGACATAAAAACAATAATACTTAGGGCAACCCAACAAACAATCATGACTTTCAAAATATCAATGCTTCAGAACAATGTCCCTACAAAATCATATAGTCTTGTATGCTCCCTTTTCTTAACACAAGGTACCCCTCATGCCTATCCCGGTGTCAGCCAACCAATTGTTTCATACATTAGTATTCTCAAACTTTTTCAACTCTCACGCAATACATGAGCGTGAGCCATGGATATAGCACTATGGATGGAATAGAATATGATAGTGGAGGTTATGTGGAGAAGACAAAAAGGGAGAAAGTCTCACATCGACGCGGCTAATCAACGGGCTATGGAGATGCCCATCTATTAATGTCAATGCGAGGAGTAGGGATCGCCATGCAATAGATGCACTAGAGCTATAAGTGTATGTAATCTCAAACTGAAAACTATGTGGGTGTGCATCCAACTTGCTTGCTCATGAAGACCTAGGGCATTTGAGGATGCCCATCATTGGAATATACAAGCCAAGTTCTATAATGAAAATTCCCACTAGTATATGAAAATGATAACATAGGAGACTCTCTATATGAAGAACATGGTGCTACTTTGAAGCACAAGTGTGGTAAAAGGATAGTAACATTGCCCCTTTTCTTTTTTTTTCTTTTTTTTCTTTTTTTTTGGGCGGGCTTCTTTGGCCCCCTTTTTTATTTAGGCTTCTTTGGCCTCTCTTTTTTTATTTTTTTTATTTTTTATGGGGCAATGCTCTATAATGATGATCATCACACTTTTATTTACTTACAATCCAATATTACAAGTCGATACTAGAACAAAGATATGACTCTATATGAATGCCTCCGGCGATGTACCGGGATGTGCAATGATCTAGCGTAGCAATGACATCAAAAAACGGACAAGCCATGAAAACATCATGCTAGCTATGTTAATATCATGCAAAGCAATATGACAATAAATGCTCAGGTCATGTATATGATGATGATGGAAGTTGCATGGCAATATATCTCGGAATGGCTATGGAAATGCCATGATAGGTAGGTATGGTGGTTGTTTTGAGGAAGATATAAGGAGGCTTATGTGTGATAGAGCGTATCATATCACGGGGTTTGGATGCACCGGCGAAGTTTGCACCAACCCTCGAGGTGAGAAAGGGCAATGCACGGTACCGAAGAGGCTAGCAATGATGGAAAGGTAAAACTGCGTATAATCCATGGACTCAACATTAGTCATAAAGAACTCACATACTTATTGCAAGAATTTAAAATCCCTTGAAACAAAGTACTACATGCATGCTCCTAGGGGGGAGGTTGGTAGGAGTTAACCATCGTGCGCCCCCGACCTTCATGCAAAGATAAACAATCAAAATACAATGCGCGCCAATTTGGTTACATAGTTAGTAGACCATACGTGCATGCTTCGGGAATCACAAACCTTAACACCAACATCCTTACTAAACACAACCATCTACTAGTACCTCCCACATATTATCATCTCTATATCGCAAAACTATTGCAAGGAATCAAACATATCATATTCAGTCATCCACAAGTTTATGTAGGATTTTATGACTAACCATGTGAATGACCAATTCCTGTCATCTCTCTAAATAGATATAAGTGAAGAAAAAGAGTTTAATTCTTTCTACAAAATATATGCCCACGCTCTAACAAATATAAGTGAAGCAAAAGAGCATTCTACAAATGGCAGTTTTCTATGTTAAGAGAAACAGGCAATCCAAACTTCAAATGATATAAGTGAAGCACATGAAGCATTCTATAAAGCCATACTCAAAAGATATAAGTGAAGTGCAATGAGCATTCTATAAATCAACCAAGGACTATCTCATACCACAATGGTGCATAAAAAAAATTGAAAACTTAATGCAAAAGATGCTCCAAGACTTACACATATCGCATGAACGAAATGAATACGAAAACATACCGATACTTGTTGAAGAAAGAGGGGATGCCTTCCGGGGCATCCCCAAGTTTAGACGCTTGAGTCTCTTTGAATATTTACTTGGGGTGCCTTGGGCATCCCCAAGCTTGAGCTCTTGCCTCTCTTTCTTTTCCTCATATCGAGACCTCCTTGATCAAACACTTCATCCACACAAAACTTCAACAGAAAACTCGGTAAGATCCGTTAGTATAATAAAGCAAATCACTACTTTAAGTATTATAGCAAACCAATTCATATTTTGTTTTTTCATTGTGTCTACTGTAATATAACTTTTTCATGGCTGAATCCACAGATATAAATTGACAGTTTCATCAAAACAAGCAAACAATGCATCAAAAACAGAATCTGTCAAAAACAGAACATCTGTAGAAATCTGAACATTCACCATACTTCTGGTACCCAATTTTTTTTACCAAAATTATTAAAAATAAAAAATTTGTACAACAAGACAGTGCAAAAAGAATCAGAACCATTTGACGTTCCAGTTAAAAATGTAAAATCGCGCACTACAGCCAAAGTTTCTGTCCTGCACCGTACAAACCAACAAGCATTGTAAACATCCTAAAGTCAAACCTTGTCACATTATTTTTATAATACAATGGAATTATACAAGGGAGTAATTATTTTTGATGAAAAGTTTCTGTAATCAAGATTCACAAAGTTTCCGTGAGCATGAACAAAGTTCAAGGCTAGGTCCCACTTCAATAATGCTTGTCTTTCTCACTTTCACTTTCCTTTTTGAAAAGTTTTTAGGTTCCCCTCTTTATTTTTTTTGTTTTTAGACTATATAAAAGCACTCAACAGAAATAGATGACTCTCTAAAACTTCCGGGTTTCTCCCTGGCAGCACTTTCTTTAAAGCCATTAAGCTAGGCATATAGTGCTCAAGTAATGGATCCACCCGGATCCCAAGGTATATCAAAGCCAATTTTAATTAACATTGATTTTTAATTTAGTAGTGAGCACAAAGTAACATATATCATGCAGCAACGAAGTCTAACTCGCTTCCTATGCATCGGCATGTCATTAAAGAACAATTCATGCACACCAAGTAAAGGCCAATGCATAGTATAAGCAGTTTCTTGCAATTCTATCGTGTTGGAAACATAAAGAGGCGGAGATGTAGTTCCTCTCTCATAATAATTGCAAGTAGGAGCAACAACCACACACATATTATATTCATCAAAATCATCATGTGCAATGGTAAAAGGCAACCCATCAATATAATCCTTAGTAAGGACAAACTTCTCCGATATAGTGTAGTTGGGAGAATTCAAAAAGATAATAGAACTATCATGCGTGGGTGCAATAGCAACAATTTCATATTTAACATAAGGAACTATAGCAAGTTCATCTCCATAAGCATAATTCATATTGGCATCTTGGCCACGAGCATAGCAAGCATCATCAAAAAGGGGTAATTCAAAAGAATCAACAGGATCATAACAATCATCATAGCAATCATCCTTCGGTAAGCACGAAGGGAAATTAAACAATGTATGAGTTGAAGAGTTACTCTCATTAGAAGATGGGCACGGGTAGCTAATCCGCTCTTCCTCCTTTTGTTCTTCGCTCTCCTCGTCATTTTTTTCATCCAATGAGCTCACACTTTCATCAATTTCTTCTTCCATAGACTCCTGCAAAATATTAGTCTCTTCTTGGAGAGCAGAGACTTTCTCAATAAATGCATCAATATTGTAATTGTATTCATAATTCTTATAAAAATATTTAAGTATAGCAAACAATTTAGGTCTATAAACTGAATCATCAAAATCATCAAACTCTTTAAACATAGATTCAATCTCATAAGCACCCATAAAAGCAACAAATTCTTCTATTTGTTCCACATCATAGTAATCATATACACCATTAGCATAAGAAGCTAAGGTTTTATTATCATTGAAATTGCATGATAAGGGAAGGTGTGGAGCCTTCATCCTAGAGCAACAAGTATAATCATATATCAAGCATAGTTGATGAGCATACCAACGCAACATAGAAATTTGATCCCATAATACTTTCCCTTTTTGTGTCAAGCGATAATCCCTAAAGTATTCACGTTGATCCATGATACGTCTCCAACGTATCTATAATTTTTTATTGTTCCATGCTATTATATTACCCCTTTTGGATGTTTATGGGCTTTATTTTACATATTTATATCATTTTTGGGACTATCCTACTAATCGGAGGCCCAGCCCGTATTGCTGTTTTTTGCCTATTTCAGTATTTCGAAGAAAAGGAATATCAAATAGAGTCCAAACGGAATGAAACCTTCGGGAGCGTGATTTTTGGAACGAACGTGATCCAGAGGACTTGGAGTGCAAGCCAAGAAGCGACCGAGGCGGCCAGGAGATAGGAGGGCGCGCCCACCCCCTCTGGGCACGGCCCCTGTCTCGTGGGCCCCTCGAGCGGCCACCGACGTACTTCTTCCTCCTATATATACCCATGTACCCCGAAAACATCCAGGGAGCCAACGAAAAACAATTTCCACCACCGTAACCTTCTGTATCCGTGAGATCCCATCTTGGAGCCTTTGCCGACGCTCCACCGGAGGGGAATCAACCATGGAGGGCTTCTACATCAACACCATAGCCCCTCTAATGAGTTGTGAGTAGTTTACCACAGACCTTCGGGTCCATAGTTATTAGCTGGATGGCTTCTTCTCTCTTTTTGGATCTCAATATCATGTTCTCCCCTCTCTTGTGGAGATCTATTTGATATAACTCTTTTTGCGGTGTGTTTGTCGAGATCCGATGAATTGTGGGTTTATGATCAAGTTTATCTATGAGAAATATTTGAATCTTCTCTGAATTCTTTTATGTATGATTGACTTATCTTTGCAAGTCTCTTCGAATTATCAGTTTGGTTTGGCCTACTAGATTGATCTTTCTTGCCATGGGGGAAGTGCTTAGCTTTGGGTTCAATCTTGCGGTGTCCTTTCCCAGTGACAGCAGGGACAGCAAGGCACGTATTGTATTGTTGCATTGAGGATAAAAAGATGGGGTTTATATCATATTTCTTGAGTTTATCCCTCTACATCATGCCATCTTTCTTAATGCATTACTCTTTTCTTATGAACTTAATACTCTAGATGCATGCTGGATAGCGGTCGATGTGTGGAGTAATAGTACTAGATGCAGGCAAGAGTCAGTCTACTTGTTGCGGACGTGATGCCTATATACATGATCATGCCTAGATAATCTCATAATTATTCGCTTTTCTTTCAATTGCTCGACAGTAATTTGTTCACCCACCGTAATACTTATGCTATCTTGAGAGAAGACACTAGTGAAACCTATGGCCCCTGGGTCTATCTTTTATTATATAAGATTTCAATCTACTTTTATTTGCATCTTTACTTTTTGCATCTATATTATAAAATAGCAAAAATATATTTATCTTATCATACTATCTCTATCAGATCTCACTTTCGCAAGTAGTCGTGAAGGGATTGACAACCCCTTTATTGCGTTGGTTGCGAGTTCTTTGTTTGTTTGTGTAGGTGTGTGGGACTTTTGAGGAGCCTCCTACTGGATTGATACCTTGGTTATCAAAAACTGAGGGAAATACTTACGCTACTATTGCTGCATGACCCTTTCCTCTTCTAGGAAAACCAACGCAAGCTCAAGACGTAGCAAGAAGGATTTCTGGCGCCGTTGCCGGGGAGGTCTTCGCTCAAGTCAAGACATACCAAGTACCCATCACAAACTCATCTCCCTCGCATTTACATTATTTGCCATTTGCCTCTTGTTTTCCTCTCCCCCACTTCACCCTTGCCGTTTTATTTGGCCTCTCTTTTCCAATCTCCTCCTCTCTTTTTCGCTTGCCTTTTTTCTGTTTGCTCGTGTGTTAGATCGTTTATCTTGTCGTTATGACTAGTTCCTTATCCGCTCCTATGTCTCCCGAGTTTGAAGTTCTTCACTTCAAGCAAAGGCAAGTAGAAAACTTAAAAGATGCTTGGTATAGGATGATGGAATCTTATCGCAATTGCACCCTAGAGGTGAATTTTAGAATTCTTCTTCGCAATTTTTATGTTGGGCTAAACATGACGCATAGACAACTCTCGGACTACATTGCCAAGGGGAATTTTATTGAAATTGATCCTAGTATTGTGCATGAAATTATAGAGGGAATATTGGGAACACTACCTAAAAAGGGAGGACCACATCCTACCCAAGAAGAAACACAAGTGTTTGGAAAGATTTGCGAAGTAACAAAAAAATTACAAAAGCCTCTTGAGCCTCTTAAAAGTGTTAGCGGAAATCTTCACCGCATGAATATGTTGATTACTCTTTGCAATAAGCGGTTGGATTCTTTAGATCTAAAAATTTCTGAGTATGAAGGGAAACGTAAAGAACCTCCCGTATTTGATCATGACTCCGCTAAAAAACTAAAAATTAAAGATAGCACTACTTAGATCTATCTTCGCTTTTATGCCTAGCTAGGGGCGTTAAACGATAGCGCCAGTTGGGAGGCAAGCCAATTTTATTTGTGTTTTTTGTTTTTGTTTCTGTTTAGTAATAAATTTTGCATCTACCCTCTGTTTAGATGTGTTTCTATGTTTTAATTAGTGTTTGTGCCAAGCAGAACCTATAGGATAACCTATGATGATAGTTAATTTGATTCTGCTGAAAAACAGAAACTTTTCATGCACGAAATTAGTTTTGTTAAATCACAGAAACGTGATTTTGCGTTGATTATTTTTTTTGATGATAAATAGACAAATTTTCCAGGACTTACTATTTTGGTAAGATTTTTAGAGTTCCAGAAGTTTGCGTTAGTTATAGATTGCTACAGACTGTTCTATTTTTGACAGATTCTGCCTTTCGTGTGTTGTTTGCTTATTTTGATGCATCTATGGCTAGTAAAATAGTTTATAAACCATAGAGAAGTTGGAATACAGTAGGTTTAACACCAATATTAATAAAGAGTGAGTTCATTACAGTACCTTATGTGGTGGTTTTGTTTTCTTTCACTAACGGAGCTTATGAGATTTCCTGTTGAGTTTTGTGTTGTGAAGTTTTCAAGTTTTGGGTAAAGATTCGATGGACTATGGAATAAGGAGTGGCAAAAGCCTAAGCTTGGGGATGCACATGGCACCCCAAGATATTCAAGAATAGCCAAAATCCTGTGCTTGGGGATGCCCCGGGAAGGCATCCCCTCTTTCATCTTCGTTCATTGGTAACTTTACTTGGAGCTATATTTTTATTTGCCACATGATATGTGTTTTGCTTGTAGCGTCATGTATGATATTAGTATTTGATTTTTAGTTTACCACAATCATCCTTGCTGAACACACCTTTTGGGAGAAGCCTACTTGATTAGAATTTATTAGAATACTCTATGTGCTTCACTTATATCTTTTGAGCTAGATAGTTTTTGCTCTAGTGCTTCACTTATATCTTTTAGAGCACGGCGGTTGCTTAATTTTGTAGAAATTGCTAGTCTCTCATGCTTCACTTATATTATTTTGAGAGTCTTTTAGAACAGCATGGTATTTGCTATGGTTATAAAATTGGTCCTAGAATGTTAGGCATCCAAGTTGGGTATAATAAAAACTATCATAGGAAGTGAATTGGATGCTATGATCAATTTGATACTTGATAATTGTTTTGAGACATGGAGGTAGTGATATTAAAGTCATGCTAGTTGGGTGATTATCAATTTAAATAATGCTTGTGTTGAAGTTAGCAAGTCCCGTAGTATGCACGTATGGTTAAAGTTGTGTAACAAATTTGAAACATGAAGTGTACTTGGATTGTGCATCCTTATGAGTGGCGGTCGGGGACGAGTGATGGTTTTTTCTACCAATCTATCCCTCTAGGAGCATGCGTGTAGTGCTTGGTTTTTGATGACTTCTAAATTTTCGCAATAAGTATATGTGTTCTTTTGACTAATGTTGAGTCCATGGATTATACGCACTTTTACCTTTCCACCATTGCTAGCCTCTTCGGTACTGTGCATTGCCCTTTCTCACCTTGAGAGTTGGTGCAAACTTCGTCGGTGCATGCAAACCCCGTGATATGATACACTCTATCACACATAAACCTCCCTATATCTTCCTCAAAACAGCCACCATACCTACCTATTATGGCATTTCCATAGCCATTCCGAGATATATTGCAATGCAACTTTCCACTGTTCCGTTCATCATCATGACATACATTACTTTTGTCATATTGCCATTGCATGATCATGTAGTTGACATCGTATTTGTGGCAAAGCCACCATGCATAATTTTTCATACATATCACTCTTGATTCATTGCACCATCCCAGTACACCACCGGAGGCATTCATATAGAGTCATATCTTGTTCTAGTTTCGAGTTGTAATTCATATGTTGTAATTAATAAAAGTGTGATGATCATAATTATTAGAGCATTGTCCCCAAAAAGAAAAAAAGAAAGGACAAAAGAAAAAAAAGAAAGGCCAAAGGAAAAAAATAAAAATAAAAAATAAAAAGGGGCAATGTTACTATCTCTTTTCCACACTTGTGCTTCAAAGTAGCACCATGTTTTTCATATAGTGAGTTTCATATATTGTGCTTCAAAGTAGCACCATGTTCTTCATATAGAGAGTCTCGTATGTTGTCACTTTCATATACTAGTGGGAATTTTTCATTATAGAACTTGGCTTGTATATTCCTACGATGGGCTTCCTCAAATGCCCTAGGTCTTCGTGCACAAGCAAGTTGGATGCACACCCACTAGTTTTCTTTTGTTGAGCTTTGATTCATTTATAGCTCTAGTGCATCCGTTGCATGGCAATCCCTACTCCTCATGTTGACATCAATTGATGGGCATCTCCATAGCCCGTTGATTATCCTCTTCAATGTGAGACTTTCTCCCTTTTTTGTCTTCTCCACACAATCCCCATCATCATATTCTATTCCACCCATAGTGCTATATCCATGGCTCACGCTCATGTATTGCGTGAAAGTTGAAAAGGTTTGAGATTATTTAAGTACAAAACAATTGCTTGGCTTGTCATCGGGGGTGTAGAATTTGGGAACATTTTTGTGTGACGAAAATGAAGCATTGCCTAACTATATGATTTTGTAGGGATGAACTTTCTTTAGCCATGTTATTTTGAGAAGACATGATTGCTTTGATTAGTATGCTTGAAGTGTTACTATTTCTTTTATCAATACGAACTTTTATTTTGAATCATTTGGATCTGAACATTCATGCCACAATAAAGAAAATTACAATGAGAATTGTGCTAGGTAGCATTCCACATCAAAAATTCTGTTTTTATCATTTACCTACTCGAGGACAAGCAGGAATTAAGCTTGGGGATGCTTGATACGGCTCCAATGTATCTATAATTTTTGGTTGTTCCATGCTATTATATTACCCCTTTTGGATGTTTATGGGCTTTATTTTACATATTTATATCATTTTTGGGACTAACCTACTAACCGGAGGCCCAACCCGTATTGCTGTTTTTTTTGCCTATTTCAGTATTTCAAAGAAAAGGAATATCAAACGGAGTCCAAACGGAATGAAACCTTCGGGAGCGTGATTTTTGGAACGAACGTGATCCAGAGGACTTGGAGTGCAAGCCAAGAAGCGATCGAGGCGGCCAGGAGATAGGAGGGCACGCCCACCCCCTCTGGGCGCGCCCCCTGTCTCATGGGCCCCTTGAGCGGCCACCGACGTACTTCTTCCTCCTATATATACCCATGTACCCCGAAAACATCCAGGGAGCCAATGAAAAACAATTTTCACCGCCGTAACGTTCTGTATCCGCGAGATCCCATCTTGGAGCCTTCGCCGGCGCTCCGCCGGAGGGGGAATCGACCATGGAGGGCTTCTACATCAACACCATAGCCCCTCCAATGAGTTGTGAGTAGTTTACCACAGACCTTCGGGTCCATAGTTATTAGCTAGATGGCTTCTTCTCTCTTTTTGGATCTCAATACCATGTTCTCCCCCTCTCTTGTGGATATCTATTTGATGTAACTCTTTTTGCGGTGTGTTTGTCGAGATCCGATGAATTGTGGGTTTATGATCAAGTTTATCTATGAGAAATACTTGAATCTTCTCTGAATTCTTTTATGTATGATTGAGTTATCTTTGCAAGTCTCTTCGAATTATTAGTTTGGTTTGGCCTAGTAGATTGATCTTTATTTCCATGGGAGAAGTGCTTAGCTTTGTGTTCAATCTTGCGGTGTCATTTCCCAGTGACAGCAAGGGCAGCAAGGCACCTATTGTATTGTTGCCATCGAGGATAAAAAGATGGGGTTTATATCATAATGCTTGAGTTTATCCCTCTACATCATGTCATCTTTCTTAATGCATTACTCTGTTCTTATGAACTTAATACGCTAGATGCATGCTGGATAGCGGTCAATGTGTGGAGTAACAGTAGTAGATGCAGGCAGATGTCGGTCTACTTGTTGTGGACGTGATGCCTATATACATGATCATGCCTAGATAATCTCATAAATATTCGCTTTTCTATCAATTGCTCGATAGTAATTTGTTCACCCACCGTAATACTTATGCTATCTTAAGAGAAGCCACTAGTGGAACCTATGGCCCCCGGGTCTATCTTTTATCATATAAGCTTTCAATCTACTTTTATTTGCATCTTTACTTTTCGCATCTATATTATAAAATACCAAAAATATATTTATCTTATCATACTATCTCTATGAGATCTCACTTTCGCAAGTGGCTGTGAAGGGATTGACAACCCCTTTATTGCGTTGGTTGCGAGTTCTTTGTTTGTTTGTGTAGGTGTGTGGGACTTTTGAGGAGCCTCCTACTGGATTGATACCTTGGTTCTCAAAAACTGAGGGAAATACTTACGCTACTATTGCTGCATCACCCTTTCCTCTTCAAGGAAAACCAACACAAGCTCAAGACATAGCAATCCAACGTGTCTCCCATAACAAAGTTGAATGGGGTTTTCTCAGGATTATCAAAATAGTACATAATTTCTGTCACATAACGAGCATCGAGGGCTTTAGGAGGTTCCCCATCTCCATGAGTAGCAGTACACCTAATTGTTTTGGTATTTCGTGTTCCATATCCATAACTAAAGATAGAGAACAACTTAGAACAGCAAATAAAAATTACTTAGTGAGAAAGCAAACAAGCACACACGAGAAAATTCACCCCACGCCGTGACTCCTCGGCAACGGTGCCAGAAAAAGGTCTTGATAACCCGCAAGTATATGTGATAGTTGTAGCCTCTTTCGATAAGTAAGAGTGTCGAACCCAATGAGGAGCTAAAGGTAGAACAAATATTCTCTCAAGCCCTATCTGCCACTGATACGACTATACGCACGCTTAGTGTTTTCTTTACCTAGAACAAGTATGAAACTAGAAGTACTTTGTAGGTGTGATAGCATAGGTTTGCAAGATAATAAAGAACACATAAATAAAAAGTAGGGGCTGTTTAGATAAAGAAACAATAAAGTAAATATAACGAGTGTGGAAAAGTGGTGGTAGGAGTTGTGAAATTGTCCCTAAGCAATTGACTATGTTACTAGACTTGTAATCACTATTGCAATTCTATTTGAGGGAGAGGCATAAGCTAACATACTTTCTCTTCTTTGATCATATGCACTTATGATTGGAACTCTAGCAAGCATCCACAACTACTAAAGATCATTAAGGTAAAACCCAACCATAGCATTAAAGTATCAAGTCCCCTTTATCCCATATGCAAACAACCTACTTACTTAGGTTTGTGCTTCTGTCACTCACGCCACCACCATAAGCAAATCATGAACATGTTGCAAACCCTACATCGGGAATCCCTCATGCTTGCGCGACACGGAGGGCACAATAGGACAACACCAATAATAAAACATGCAACTCAAACCAATCATAGCAATTCATCAATCTCCGGTAGGACAATGAAAATCTACTTAGACATCAGAGGATGGCAACACATCATTGGATAATAATATGAAGCATAAAGCACCATGTTCAAGTAGAGGGTACAACGGGTTGCGGGAGAGTGAACCGCTGAATATAGATGGGGGAAGGTCATGGAGTTGTTGGTGAAGATGGCGGAGGTGTTGGTGAAGATCGCGGTGATGATGATGGCCCCCGGCAGCGTTCCGGCGCCACCAGAAGCAAGGGGGAGAGAGAGAACCCCTTCTTCTTCTTCTTCTTCCTTGACCTCATCCCTACATGGGAGAAGGGTTTCCCCTCTGGTCGTTGGCTCCCATGGCATGGGAGGGGCGAGAGCCCCTCCGAGATTGGATCTGTCTCTCTGTCTCTCTCTGTTTCTGCGTTCTCGGATTCTGCCCTGGCACCGTTTCTTTTATATTTGGAGATCCGTAGCTTCGATTGGAATGAAACCTTCGCTCAGATCTTTTTCCAAAAATTATCTTTCTTGCGGCCAAAGAAGCGCATCAACTGCCTTACGAGGGGCACAGGAGGGTGGGGGCACGCCCACCTGGAGTGGGCGTGGGCCCCTCTCTCGTGGCCACCTCGGGCACTGTCTCGCATTGATTTTACTTCCCCAAAATCACAAATATTCCAAAATAATTCTCCGTCCGTTTTTATCCCGTTTGGACTCCGTTTGATATGGGGTTTCTGCGAAACATAAAACATGCAACAGATAGGAACTGGCACTGGGCACTGGATCAATATGTTAGTCCCAAAAAATAGTATAAAAAGTTGCCAAAAGTATATGAAAGTTGTATAATATTGGCATGAAACAATCAAAAATTATAGATACGACGGAGACGTATTAGGTCTTCATGGCAAGCCGGAAGCTTAAGAAATATTTCCAGGGTCACCCCATCACTGTGGTCAGTTCTGCTCCTTTAGGAGATATCATCCAAAATAGAGAGGCCACGGGACGAGTCGCCAAGTGGGCCATTGAACTTGGGCCTCATGGTTTAAAGTATGTACCACACATGGCTCTCAAGTCTCAAGCACTGGTGGATTTCATCAACGATTGGATAGAACTACAGATGCCTGAACAGAAGCGACACAACACGTATTGGACTATTCACTTTGATGAGTCCAGGCAATTGGAGGGCTCGGGGGCTAGAGTTGTTTTAGCTTCCCCTCGAGGTGACAAATTTTGTTATGTGCTACGGTTGATGTTTCCCTGTACTAACAATGCAGCTGAGTATGAGGCCTTACTCCATGGTCTTCGGATGGCTAAGGAGATGAGCTTAAGACGGGTAAGGTGTTTTGGCGACTCAGATTTGGTGGCTCAACAAGTATCGGTGAAGTGGGATTCCATGGATCCTCTCATGGCGGCTTATTGCCGTGAAGTTGATGCCATTGCTGGACATTTCAAGGGTTACCAAGTGGAACACATTGAACGCAGAAAGAACGAGGCGGCTGATGCCTTGAGCCGGCTGGGCTCTCAGCGTAAGCCAGTGCCGCCTAATACTTTCTTGGATATTCTGCATAACCCTTTTGTGAAGTTACCTACAGAGGAAGACTTGGTTGTTTCTGACCCAGAAGCACAATTGGTGGCGGCTCTTCACGTCATCCCAGATTGGACAGTGCCATATCTAGCTTACATGACCCGGGGCGAGTTGCCTGAGGATGAAACCTTGGCTAGGCAGATAACCCGGTGATCTAAGTCAATGACAATTGCCAATGGCCAGTTGCATCATCGCAGTGTCACTGGGGCGTTTCAGTGTTGTGTCTCTCCTGAAGAAGGCCAAGAAATTCTACGTGAGATTCATGAAGGGGATTCTGGACATCATGCCAGGTCAAAATCCCTTGTGGCCAAGGCTTTCCGTCATGGATTTTATTGGCTGACGGCTCATGCTGATGCAGAGGACCTGGTTAGTAAATGCGACGGTTGTCAGAAGTTCTCAAGACGTGCTCACGTGCCGGCTCAAGAGTTGAGGATGATTCCAATTACTTGTCCGTTTGCAGTCTGGGGGCTTGACATGGTTGGGCCTTTCAAAAGGTCCAAAGATAAAAAGACCCACCTTTTGGTGGCAGTTGATAAATTTACAAAGTGGGTTGAGGCAGAGCCAGTTAGTAAGTCTGATGCAGCTACGACGGTTCAGTTCATGAAGAAGGTGATATTTCGCTTTGGTTTTCCACACAACATTATAACTGACAATGGCACTAATCTGTCTAAAGGCGCCGTGGAAGAATTTTGTCAACGTGAGCATATTCGGCTTGATGTTTCATCAGTGGCTCACCCCAATCCAATGGTCAAGCTGAGAGAGAGCCAATCAGGAGATCTTGAAAGGCATTAAGCCCTGGCTTTTGGTCCTCTTGCAGCGGACGCCGGGTTGTTGGGTTGAGGAGTTACCCTATGTGATATGGAGCATCAATACTACTCCCAACAGGTCTACGGGTTATACGCCTTTCTTCATGGTTTACGGAGCTGAGGCGGTTCTCGCTAGTGACATCTGTCATGACTCGCCCCGTGTGGTGGCTTATGTTGAGGCGGACAATGAACAAGCGCGTCAGGATGCCCTTGACCTGTTAGATGAAAAGCGTGACTTGGCAGCAGCTCGCTCGGTGATTTACCAACAGGGCCTGCGCCGCTATCACAGCTGCCGGGTTAAATCCAAAACCTTTCAGGAAGGTGATTTGGTGCTCCGGCTCATCCAGGATCAAACTGACACACACAAGTTATCCCCACCTTGGGAAGGGCCCTTTGTGGTCAGCAAGAACTTGAACAACAGGTCATACTACCTTATCGATGTTCGAGAGCACAAAGACTCACATAAGTCGGAGGAGGAGACCCGCTGACCGTGGAATATCGCTCATCTTCGGCCTTACTACACTTTAGCCACCGACTCTCATAGTGTACATATTTAGACGATGTATATATTATGATAAATAATAAAGTAGGACCTCTGTCCTTTTTTCATCCTCAAAGGTAATATGTCATTGTTATTATCATTGTCATCTCACATGATCACTTGGGGGCTGGTCGTATTCGAATCTAGCATGACCCGTTTGATCCGGCTTATGATCGTATTCGAATCTAGTTGTTAAACCTTATGATCAATAGGGGGCTTCCTGTTCAAACATAGGTCATATTCGAACCGAAGAGAACATAGCTGCTGGTACCCTTTTGAGTGGCACACTGCCGAGCTCACTAGGGGGCTTCTTGATCGTATTCGAATCATAGCTCAACCCCTTTTGGGAACTGACTTTGATCGTATTCGAATCAGAGTCGTTAAAAACTCTCAAGGTCATTAGGGGGATTCCTATTCAAACATAGGTCGTATTCGAACCAAAGAGAACATAGCTATCGGTACCCTCTTGATCGGCGCAATGCCAAAGCCACTGGGGGCTACATGATTATATTCGAATCCTAGCTTAACCGCTTTGGAACGGTTTATTGATCGTATTCAAATCAAAATCCTTAACTTTTCTATACTCTATTTGGTTTAAGTTTTCTTTGACAACAGCCTTTAGTTGACTTGAGACTTTTTTCAGGTTTAAAAAGTACAAGTGTGGTTAATTTTAACCCGGCTTGATATTGGCTGATAAGTCGCCAATATATGAGAATCATTATATCTTTGGAAATATTGGTTTCTGAAGATTGGGTTATCACCCTTATTGCCCGGATCATATAAGCCGGCAGTGCAAATTCAAAAAGGTCACAGGTATAAGATTATAGTTGTGTTTTAACATTATATGTTACAACAGGCTTATCTGTGATTCTTTTTCTATCTTAAAAATATCAAGTTATTATGACCCGCCTTACGGTTAAGCCGCCAAGGGATCTTGTGATCTATTTCTATGTACAGGACAGTTAGAAGACTTGGTCAAAGCATAAGGAAAACAGATGAAAATTATAACACGGGTGAATATAACATGCCGGCTTAATAGTACTAAGCACCAAAAATGAACATTATGGCACGGCCAAATCAAAGTTATTTCTATTCTATTACATGACTCCCCGAGTCCAAATGATTCATGTTGTTTTTCAGCACACCACAGGAATGAGCCGCCACGGCAGGTTAACTCTCATGTTGGCCTGAAGCGTCCGGGTTAGCCTTCTCCGCTTCTTCGCCCTGTTCCCTTTCCTAGAAGGTTGATGATGACCAGTCAATGTTGTTCAAAGCTTAAAATTCAGCCTCATCATCAACTAGTCTGGCCGGGTCAACTTCAGGGGCATAGGTATGCTTATGGAGTGGGGGGATCAGATTGGTCACTTTATAGTGAGGTGTTGGAATTCTCCGGTTCTCTGCATCATAGCCCGCCTGGTACTTGGTGAGATCCACTTCGTCAGCTATCAGGGTGTCCACGGGGCGTACCTCCTTCACACAAGCGGCAAAGTCTTCCTGTTCAAAGGAAGTACCATCCTCCTTCAGGCTTGGATAACCAATAGCGATGTCGGCCGGGTCTAACTCTGGTAGCCAAGCTTTGGCCTGGCTTAAAGCATTCACCGCTCCGGCTCTCGTAGCTGACCGCCTTAGTTCCTGGAACCGTTGGGGTAGCATAGAAAGCTTCTTTAGTAGATCCACCAGGAGGGTAGGCACTTCATTTGAGAAAGCCACTATGGCTAAGACACGCTGAGATCCGGTGTACAATTGTTCCACCAGCGTATAAACTGCCTTCAGCTTGATCAACATATCTTGGTTCAGATTTGAACTCCTGGGGCCTGCATAAACATTGTCAGGTGAGTCGGTTCCAATTTGTATGATCAATTGAAAGGTTCAAGAATTTAATACTTGCAGGGCGACTTACCAAAGATCGCTGAGACCATCTGAGAGACATGGCGTTTTAACCCGGATATTCACCGGTTGCTTCTTCAAGAGCCGCCTCTGCCTTCTCAGCTCGATTAATCAACGCATTTTTTTCGTCAGCCCAGGCCTTTTTCTCCATTTCAAATTCTTTCTTCAGCTTTTCTTGTCCAGAAACGCTGAATTTAAACATGGAGTCAGCTCTTTGGGTTTCCGTCTCTTGGGCCTCAAGGCAGTTCTTCAAATCAGACACTTCTGATTCAAGTTGACTCGTGGCGGCCTATACAAATACCGGGTCAAGAATCATGACAAACATGATGCAATATTAAGTCCTAAGCCTTTTGCAAGCGTCAACACTTGGCACTTGGGGGCTAATGTCTACCGAAGAATTTTACTTAACGTGGCGGTTCATGATAGTAAGTCCCAAGCACTTTGCAAGCAAGAGTACTTGGCACTTGGGGGCTAATGCATATTGCTGTTTCAAAGTTTCAAATGTTTTATTCAATACAACCATATGAAGGACCGGTTCAACCATACTGGTTAAGCCGCCCCTTGGGGACTACGGAGTAAGCCGGATTTCTTACATATCTTGTCCATATATGTTACTAATGTCACTAAATTTGTTTCTAAAGTCTACAACGTATTCATCATAAGCAATAGACTTGGGGGCTGGCATAGTAAAGATAAGTAAGTACAGAGAAAGGGTTGTACCTCAAATTTCTGGTGCATATGCTTCACCATGTTAATTTCAATGTCACGGCTGCTGTGCACTTGACTCATATAGTCGGAAAAGACCTCTCCAATACTCAGGTGAGTATAGTCAGTGACATCAAGTTTGACCCTATGGTGTTCAAGAAGCTCTTCGTTGGAGGAGCACTTGGCTAGCACGGTTGGCCTTCCTGGCTCAACAAAGCCGGTTCTGGTGATCTTGACATTATTATTTTGAGGATCATCCATCCTGACCGGGCTAGGAGCTTCCGGATTTTCTGAGCCATCAACGGCTTGCTCAGCAGGCGAGTCAGCAATTGGAGTTGGTATATCTTGAGCTGGTTCAGGTGGCGACTCATGAGTTGACGATTCAGGTGCGGCTATTCCAAGTACTGGCTCGGTCATGACTATGTCTTCAGCCAACTTGTTCTTCTTGACCCTTTTGATGGGCTTGGCTTGTCCACTGCATAAAATCAAAAGGTTAGTGCAAATTCAATGAATTGAAATGAATACAGGATAAGCAGGTTATCATTACCCTGGTGCACTCTTGAAAGCCGACAGATTAGACTGCACTGAGTCACCGGAGGAAGGGGAAGTTTCCTGATAATCTGAGTCAAAAAAATTGAGTGGTTGACGAGTGAGACCCGCCAAAGGATAAAAGAGATATAAATCAGAGGTGACCTCGTTCCGGCGCTTCTTTGGGGTGTTTGGCAAGCCGGAGGAGAGCTCCACATCCTTGTTAGTCCGGGTCTGCCTCCGGCTCTCATGAATCTGTCGCTTCAAAATAAATTGAGGATCTTGATAAGCTAAGGGATGTGAAAATCTTACTTTCTGGGTTACTCTGCGGATTTTCTCTCTTGGAAAATGCTTAAAGTCGGAGGA
Organism: Triticum dicoccoides; assembly: GCF_002162155.2. NCBI lineage: Eukaryota > Viridiplantae > Streptophyta > Magnoliopsida > Poales > Poaceae > Triticum > Triticum dicoccoides. The sequence goes on along the minus strand of NC_041385.1, from coordinate 659,580,212 downwards.
AATGATAGTTACCTCTTTAGCCTTGTTATGGCTTTCTCCTGTGTCCTCCTGCTGATAATCAGTGTCAATAAGATGGTTATAAAAGGATCCAAGAGAGTCAAGGGCTACCTCTAACTCAGAAGAATCTTCTAGCCGAAGCAAGTCAGAGGCGGTGGCTTTCTTGCCCTTCTTCTTGGCAGCCTCTTTCCTGGCGGCTTTCTTCTCCTTCCTAGCTTTCTTTGCAGCCTCATGGTCATATTTGACCTTCCAGAATTTATCACCCGCCTGTGAGAGTTAGCAAGAGGTATGAGTATGGGTGAAACATCAAAAAGTCAAAGTAATTTGTTCATATGGGCGGCTTACCTTTGGAGCCGGGTTAGCTTCGCAGAAGGGGGATAGGCCCACCTAACCACAATCCGCTAGGCTCTCATTCAAAATGACTTCGTCATATCATTGATGACATCTTCAGGTAATTCTTCAGGGCTGTGCCACACAAGATCATCCTTTTTTCCTGTGTAGGTGCACATCAAGTAGGGTCGGCGGCGCATTGGAATGACCCGCCAGGCGAGCCAAACCCGGACTAAGTCGATGCTAGTTAACCCATTCCCCAGAAGAGCTTTGATCTTAGCTAAAGTGGGGGCGAGTGTTTTGCATTCGGCGGCTGTAATCTTGCCAGGAAGCTGGTGGTTGGGCCCAAGACGTAGAGCACGAAAACCGGGCAGAGGGTTCTCACCAGCCGGAGAGGTGTCTTGGCAGTAAAACCATGTCTGATTCCAGTCTTTGGGATGACTCGGTGGGTTGGCATAAGAAAAGATTACGTCCCTACGACGCTGGATCGAGACACCACCAAGTTCTAAGCTCTGGCCGTTGGCGCACTCATTCTGGCGGTTCAAGTAGAATAGCTCTCTGAAGAGTAAAATGTTGGGTTCTTCTCCAAGATATACTTCGCTGAATACTTGGAAGTTGCAGATGTTAGACACGGAATTGGGTCCGATGTCTTGTGGGCGAAGATCAAAGAAGTGCAACACATCACTGAAGAATTTTGAGCCGGGTGGAGAGAAACCTCGGTTCATGTGATCCGTGAAAACAATAACCTCTCCCGTTTTGGGCTGAGGAAATTCCTCCTCCGGGTTAGGAGCACGATAGGACATGATTTCCTTCTTCGGCAGATAGCCGGTCTTCACAAAGTCGTCAAGTGTGCTGTCTGTGATAATGGATTTGACCCAGTTGCAGGAAGTGGGTGCTTTCGGTGCCATTGTGATGAAAGCCTAAGACAGAGTAAAAAGTACCGATTCAAATTTAAGCCGGAGAGGAAAAAAATTACGGTGCATATTCAAGATGGCGGCTTATGAAGGGGCCTAATGGTATAAGGATAATTATGTCAAGATTATTTAAGCCGCCATAGGATCTATAAGCCGTTAAAGCTGTTTAAACCGCCATGGGTGGTGACCGTTATCAATTGAGCATTGCCTCTTTAGAGCCAGTGATATGAGTCGCCATGGCTAGATGGATCTAACAAGTACAGATTTTTGCCTAAGTGTTGCATAAACAAGTTTCACAAACTACAGCTATTATTTCGGATCAAATGGCTGTTCAGAAAAGTAAAATTTCTAGACCTAAAAACATGGTACATAGGAGTTCATGCGTTCTAATGAGGGTTCTTTACAAATAAAGAGGATCTGCTAGTGCCTAAAATGGATGCTGAACAGCTACCGCATGAGATCTATGCTACTGTTGGATCAAAAGAAGCCACGGCAGAAGAAACACGATGAACTGAGATGAACTACGAACTGTACAGAGGAACTCGCTAACCCTAGCATGGATCTAAGATGCAGAAAGAGGAAAACTTACATCGGTAGATCTTTTGTGGAGGGACGCCGCCGTTCTCTGGACGGATTCAGGTTGATGCAGCGGCCAAAGTCGACGAAGATGAAGGTGCGCTGCGGCAGCGGTGGAGCTCGAGTGGCAGTAGGGGGCAAGAGGAAGAAGACGAGGAAAGGGAAGATTGAAGAAATACTTGGTCGGGTGTATTTATAAGGAAGGACCACTAAAAGAGCGCGAAAAATGAGGAGGCCGAAAACATAAGTTATCCAACTACAAGGATGCCTCGATTTTCGGGATGGTCATCAAGATAAAGATCCGTTGGGATACATTGAACAAAACGTGCATTTATGGTAGGTGATGTCATGGCGGGTTACCACAAATCCAGAGGATGACGTCATGGCGGGTTACGAAAATTTCATAAGTAAAGAGCAGAAGATTTTTCTTAAGTGTTGAAGATTGACATGAACCAGTCCAAATCAATCTGGGGCCTAATGTTGGGGATATAACTATTGGTATGACCCGCCCAGGAGGGGCCGGGTTATACCTACAAGTATTCTTGAAGCCCAAGACCAAGGTTGAAGATGGCGGTTTATTAAGGGCCCAAAGCCCAGAGGCGACTTAAGGCCCGTAGTGATAAACCGCCATATGTACGTGACTTGTATTGTAAGGCAAGAATAGTTAAGAGACCAAGCCAGACACTGTTTATGAGCCGGCCTGGACTCTGTGAGCCGCTGGGCGTCGACCTCTATATATAAAGGGACGACCCAGCGGTGGTTCAGGGCAGGTAACATCAGATCGAGAGATAGGTCAAGCGATTCCGCTCCCTAGTTATCGAGTCATAAGCAATCCCACTCAAAACTGGATCATAGGCTTTTACCTTCACCGTAAGGGGCCGAACCAGTATAAGCCTCATGTCCTTTGTCCCGATTAACCCCTTTAAGCTTCCTAGTTGTGATGGCTCCACGACTAAGTCCTTTCACTAGGGCATCTGACGTGACAATTCCACGACAGTAGGTATGGTGGACTCTCATGGCAAAACTGGTTTAAGGGATGTTTGGAAGCACAAGTAGCATTTCTACTTGGTGCAAAGAATTTGGCTAGCATGGGAGGGAAAGGAAAGCTCAACATGTTGGATGATCCAAGACAATATAACTTCTGTTCGGATATAAGAAAACATAACCCATTAAGTTGTCTTCCTTGTCCAACATCAACTTTTTAGCATGTCATATTTTAATAAGTGCTCACAATTACAAAAGATGTCCAAGATAACATATTTATACGTGAAATCTCTTCTCCTTCAATATTCTTTCATGAATTGTTCAAGTGAGCAATACTATGTTTGCTAACTTTCAATAAATTTACCACCTATACTTATTATGTGTGAAGTCATTACTCCCCATGGTATAAGCATAAGAAACATATATAAATTCAGATTTATGATATTCAATTCATTCAACCATTTACTCATAGGTATAAGTGAAGCACGTGAGTAAATGACAAACTACTCCAAAAAGATATAAGTGAAGGACAATGAGTAGTCAAATAATTAACTAGCCACGGGACGACTCTCTCTCTCATTCAAGATTTCAGATCCAATGATTTTATTCAAACAACAAGTAGAAATAAAAATATTCTCCAAGAAAAACACATATCATGTGACGAATAAAAATATAGCTCCGAGTAAGGTATACCGATGGTTTTGAAGACGAAAGAGGGGATGCCTTCCGGGGCATCCCCAAGCTTAGGCGCTTGACTCTTCCTTGAATATTACCTTGGGGTGCCTTAGTCATCCCCAAGCTTAGGGTCTTTCCACTCCTTATTCTCCTCATATCGATATCTCATCCAAAACTTGAAAACTTCAATCACACAAAACTTAACGGAACTTCGTGAGATGGGTTAGTATGATAAAGAGTAAATCATTCACTTTGGTACTGTCAAAGACAAGATTCATAATTGTTCTCACACAACGCCTACTGCACCATATCATTTATACAATTTATATTGAATAAATGATATGCCATAGAAACTAGAAAACAAGCAAATTATGCATTGAAAACAGAATCTGCCAGAAACAGAACAGTCTGTAATAATCTGAACAGCAATCGTACTTCTGCTACTCCAAAAATTCTGAAAAATTAGGAAATCCTAGGCAATTTTTATATAAATCTTGTGTGAAAATTTCAGATCAAAAGCACGCTTCTATGATGTTTTAAAATTCTGGTAATGAGTGCAAAAGTTTCTGTTTTTCAGCAAGATCAAATAAACTATCACCGTAAGCCATCCTAAAGGTCTTACTTGGCACTTTATTGAAACTAAATCTATAAAACATGATTACTATAGTATCTTAATCATGTGAACACACAGAAACATTAAGGATAAATATTGGGTTGTCTCCCAACAAGCGCTTTTCTTTAATGCCTTTCTAGCTAGGCATGATGATGTCAATGATGCTCATATGAAAGATAAGAATGAAAACATAACGAGAGCATCATGAAGCATATGACTAGCACATTTAAGTCTAACCCACTTCCTATGCATAGGGATTTTGTGAGCAAACAATTTATGGGAAAAATAATCAACTAGCATAGGAAGGGAAAACAAGCATACCTTCAAAACTTTAAGCACATAGAGAGGAAACTTGATAGTGCAATTCCAACAAGCATATATTCCTCCCACATAATAATTTTCAGTAGCATCATGAATAAATTCAACACTATAACCATCACATAAAACATTCTTTTCATGATCTACAAGCATAGAAATTTTACTACTCTCCACATAAGCAAAACTCTTCTCATTCGGAATAGTGGGAGCAAACTCCACAAAATAACTTTCATGTGAGGCATAATCCAGTTGAAAATTAAAATCATGATGGCAAGTTTCATGGTTAATAATATTCTTTATAGCATACATGTCACCACAATAATCATCATAGATAGCAACTTTGTTCTCATAATCAATTGGAACCTCTTCCGAGATAGTGGAATCATTAGTAACTAAAGTCAAGACCTCTCCAAATCCACTTTGATAAATATCATACTAAGATTCAACACCTTCCAAAATAGTGGGATCATTACTTTCTAAAGTTGACACTCTTCCAAAACCACTTTCGATGATAGTCTTATTCATACTCCAAAAGATTTAACTGATGTTCATGGAGCATTCTACAATTAATATAGATTAACCAATATCCAAGCTCAAAATATATAAGTGAAGCACATGAAGCATTCTATAAAATCATACTCAAAAGATTTAAGTGAAGCACAAAGAGCATTCTATAAGGTCACACTCAAAAAATATAAGTGAAGCACATGAAGAATTAAAAAAAAAGAAGCTAGCAACTCACCTCCAGGAGGCTCCCCCCATTGGGCCTTCGTGGGCCGTCGGATCTGCCCTTCAAGCGTGTCCAAGCCGTTGGATCTTCACAGCGGTTAAAACTGATTTTCACATAGCAGTCATTTTCGTTGTCCAATGACGGGTGAGCTCGCGCCGCACGCTGATTGGCTGGGTTACCCGTTTTGAGGTGCAATTGGTTTTGCCCAATTAGCTTCGCGCCCGCAGCCAATCACCCGTGTCTCACCCCACTCCCACCCCAGCGGCCCAGCCGCCAAACGAACCCTAGCCCTCTTTCTCCTTCCCCTCGATCCCCACGAGCCGCCGCACCCCTCCCTCGATCCCCAGTTCCCCACGATCCTCTCCTAGCCCGCAACCGCCGGTCTTGTCTCTCCACTCTACCATGTCGTCGTCGATCCCACCGTCGGCCTTCTCCTCTGCTTGCTTCCTCCGGTCCTCTTCCATGTCACCGTCGTTCCAGAGCGGCGGCGGGGTCTCCGCGGTGCGGGTGGGGATGTAGGGGAGGCGTGGGATGCGGACGGCAGAGAGGAAGGCAAGCAACAGCGGGGAATGAGCAGGTCAGCGATCCTAGCGTTGGGAAGGGGCAGGGTGGGGCCTCACGCACCTGCCGGCGGCCGGCGGGAGCTTGAGCTCGAGACGATGGAGGTGCTAAGGCGGGGCAGGAGAGGACGGCTCGCCGACGAGCTCGAGTTGGAGGCGGTGAGATCTTTTCCTTCATGGCTTCCCACCCGCTGAGTTCGTTGGTCCTCCTCCCTCCCCCGTGCGGCCGACCTCGTCCTTCGTCCCTCGATCGTGCTGTGACATTGCTTCCTCAATTGGTCGCCGCCTCATCTCGCCTGAACACGATGCCGTCCGGGGCAGCGCCGGCACCGAGGCACCACCTCTTCCTCCACCCCCACTGGGCAAAGAGCTCGAGGTGTTTGGGGGTTTCTTGTCCCTGATGTCATGTTGTGATTGGTGCAGCCGCTGGATGAGAAAGAGCATAGGATCCAGGAAAGCAACCATAGGAGACGGAGAAGACGTCCCCATGGCTTCTACGAGGACCAGAAGCGTATGCCTATTATTAGAGCTTGGATAAGGGTAGGTGATGCAAGGGGTCTCGTCCTAAAATCATCTTTGTTGGTTTGGATGATTTTGCAAGTTTCCTTCAGCAACCTGGGGTTGTTAAGAAGAGGGTCGGGATTGCCCTAGGCAGATGCTTAAATTCCTGGATGTAAACGCACACTTGCCTCCTACACAGGCCAAAATACTATTGGAGGTGTGTGTGCAGTTCTCATTTACTAACATTCTTTTTTCTTTTACCACTGACTGCATCCAACAAATGAACTGTGTGGTTGCTTTCAGATAAGGATACTTGTTTTGCATATTTGCATCTCGAAGAAGCTTGCCCGCTATTGTAAGTCTGACATTTTCTTGGTAAGCAACACAGAAGACGAAGAAGGCATCTTGTGCATGTTTTGTTGTTATAGTATATCCTTCTCTTTTCTTTTTGACACTGCCATGCTTAACATTGTACTATGTTTTACATGGGAGAAAGGTAGAAACATTAGAGAATATTATTGATATACTTGGCGCAGTTGCAACTAGAATAGTTCACGGCCTGAGGCATGTACCGACATATGCTTTTTTGAGTAGCTCCATATATACAGGTCTTATGTTTGAAATGAAGTTTTCACTGTCCTTCTTTTTACATTTGTATGAGTGTTCAGTGTATCAAGTTCCAGTTGTCTGTTATATTCTGTGTTTTCACTTCCTTCCATTAACATGGCATTATGTTTTCTTATTCAGCTTGCTTGTGGAAAAACTAGTTCTCATTCAGTTATGCTTGTCAGTCTGATAGAAGATGGACACCCCTCTTCAAGTTGGTTTATGGGCTTGCGGAGTGTGAGAAGTAAGTTACTACTGGATCCACTTTCTTGTCACTAGCCTTGCTTGACATGTTCATTTCTCATGCTACACTTACCATCAGACCCCTGGTATGGCTCCATCCTTCGTCCCTTGCTCCGTGGCCTGGATGTCGAGGGAGGGCGAGAGGTGGTGATATGTAGGGGTGAGGGAGATGGAGGCGGTGGCCTGCAGCTCCTATTGAAGGGGCGGAGAAGAGGGGGTGCGGAGATGAGAGGCTATTTTTGTTTATTCCATCATGCAGTATTTCTGAGTTGGTTCACTCTGAAAAAAGGTGCGTTGACGGTTTGATTTTTGCATCTACAGCAAGTCAGATTTTTACTACTGGGGAGCATCAACCTTCTTCCCCCCATGATTGCTACTTTGTTGGCACATGCTTTCTAGAATGTATGTTCTGATTGTATCCCTTGTTATGAGATAGGTACTAGCTAGAACACCCCTTTTAGTGATGTATTTCATGGTATACATACATTGTGATGGAGCATTACTTGGCTTGCCTTTTGTGTCACTCACTCATTTTTTATGATTTATTTCATGGTATACATACATTGTTATGGAGCATTAGTTGGCTTACCTTTTGTGTCGCTCACTCATTGACGAATTTTTCAGTTTTGGTGTTTCTGCCTTTTTGTGGCCTCTTGGTTCATGAGTATGTTCATATTGATAAATTATAGTGATATAAGTGGGGATGCAATAAATATTTGTAGGTTGCTTGTCAAATGAACCTCCCGTGTGGACCATTTACTGCTTTGTGTTATTAGGAAATTTGGTTGCAGTATTCATATAGAGAAATATGATTGACAAGTTGCAATATGATGCTCAGGCTGAAAATGATATTTGAAACTACATGTTGTATGACGATGGTGTGATTTCATAATTTGTACTAATTATATATGTACACACACACACACACACACTGCAACATGAACAATATATGTGATGCCTTTAGTAAAATGTACTGGCTGGATGATCTAGAGTTGGAGCAGAAGGGTTGAACAAAAGCTGATCGATCTTATTATAGTCCTGGGTGTAGTGGTTTTTAACTTCAAAGGAATGGGAATGGTTTGATTGCACTCTTTAGAACAGTTTCATTTCTTTTCATAGTATTTAATGGCCAGTTAATTCTTTCACGCATAAATTTACAAATTCAGATTTTTCTTTCACATGGGGCTTGGCTGCTTTATGTTTAATTTTGTGCTACTGTTCCTCATTTTTTGAAGGGTCTGAATAAAGGCATGGTTCTAGGGACAAGTAGAAAACGACTAACCCGAACTATCGGGCTACAAATGCACTTCACGCCTCGTTCATTCCCCTAGGTTTTACCCATTCATACACCTGCAACATCGGGTCTGTAGCCTGGCTGTTGAAATTAGTCCACGGTTCTATGTTGGTATTCCTGTGGCAGCTTACAGCTTATTGTCGGATTTGTTGATTGAGTGAAATGTAGGTTCGAAATGACTGTTTATTTTAATGTTGCAAGTTCGTAGGACTAGGGATGTTGACCCTTCGTGAGTGTTTGTTGTGTTGAGGCTAACTATTGGATTGAGTGGTCAAATTGGTGATATTTGAGGGTAATATTTATATCTCCTTAGCAATGAATTTGAGAAGAAATTGCTTTATTTAACTCACTTGGAGGAACATATTATGATGATATAATGTTATAATCCCCAAACAGAAGGCCGACATACAGTACATAAATGCTTTTTGGTGTTAGAACCTTGAGTACTTACTTACTTACTTACGAAGCCTTTGATCCCAAACAAGTTGGCGTAGGCTAGATATGAAACCCTTTCACGAGGACTTCCCAGGAGGTCACCCATCCTAGTACTACTCTCGCCCAAATGGGTTTCATACCCAAAAGACTGGCTAGTTTTTACGTTGGCTCGCCAAGCCTATCGCAAACCTTAGATATGAAACTCTTTCACAAGGACTTCCCAGGAGGTCACCCATCCTAGTACTACTCTCGCTCAAATCGGTTTCATACCTATGGGACTGGCTAGTTTTTACGTTGGCTCGCCAAGCCTATCACAACCCTCCTCCTTTACCCGGGCTTGGGACCGGCTATGCCTAGAAGACATAGGCGAAGTTGGTGTTAGAACCTTGAGTGATTGTTAATTTTCCTAGGGTGCTTGCCGCGCTGACAGAAAATTCGGACCAATCATTATCTGACAAAGATGAAAGTAGATTGCTGGTGTTCTTTATTATTGTTCATTCATGCTTTTCCTTTTTGATACTTGCCTTGCACACAATGCATGCCCTTCATGTTTGGTGGCTTCGCTTGTATTTCTGAGGTTAGACCAACTTAATGTTGAACCTTTTCTCTTTCTCTTTTCGGCAATACAAGCTTTCCATAAGTGGTCCGCATCTGGGCCTCAAAGAAATTCATGACTAGATGGTAAGTCATTCTACTAAGATAAATCCCACAAAAAAAGACATTTCAAACGGATGGTAGACCTGTATGATATTGCCAGCACTCGATTTCAATGATTATCGATTAGGAAATAATTTAGGAAGATTTTTTCATAAGGTTGCCAGGAGCATAGCTAAATAGTATGGATAGTGTCTCGGTGTGATATCTACTCTGGTTCTGGGTCTTGTCTCTTTCTTTCAAAAGAATCAGCATAAGCGATTAAGGGAATATCAAATAGGTCATGATTGGTGCATCATTAGGTATTATTCAACAACTAGAATGGGTGGCATGAACCCAGAAGATATGTGTGACCATATTTTCCCCAGTTGCCCACCCGTAAGCCCCAATCGGCAGGGGATTTTAGAAATCCAAGTATTTTCAGCTAACTTCAGCATTCGGACAATTATGCTCCTCTAAAATAACTAGGAGCTTCTAATTGGACCCTTCAAGCAATAGTGTTGTTAATATATTAGTTATTTTATTATGTTACTAGAGTATTAGAATAACTTCCTGATATATGTGTTTATATGATTTTTCTCACATTTAGTGCAAAAATATTGATGGCTAGGCACTATACCGTGCATAAACAAAAAATTCAGTTTTTCTTTTCGTGATTGCAGCAGTTTTTCTGTACCAATGGGGTGACATTACACTACTCTTCACTTCCACAGGCAATGGAACACTAAATAACCTGGCAACGGATACCCTGTGGTCTACCATTATAATTATGTGTGCATTTTGGATCTATTGGATGTCTGAATGTAATGCTAATTGACATTTACTATTGCAAAGGTATGTTCAGTTTGTAATATGAAATGATTCTTATTTGTACCTCCAACAGTCCTTCTCATATTTTCTATTTGTAATATGAAATGATTCTTATTTGTGGTCTGGAGCCTGGTTGTGTTTGAACAAAGTCGGTCAGAATGATATAGTTGTTTTTTCAAGTTGGTTATGTTAATTTTTACAGTATAGTGATTATTTATTAGTTAACACAGTACATACTACCACCGACCGCTAACCACATTTTTTTACAGATTTTGCAGGGATGTAGATATATATGGTGATGTTTCACTACGATCTAAGTGTTTCAGTTCATATTTAGCAGGATCACATGTTGACCAATGACTCTTTGCTGTGAGTTATTGACAATTCCTTGATTTTTGCAACTCAGGAGTGAAGATGGCCTTCCTTTGGTTGGTGTAGTGAATGAATTTTCTTCTAATTCAGGCCATGGTTGATACCGCTCGGCGGCTGGATCTGCCATGGAGTGGCTACCATGGGCCAACTAGAGTTGGGTGTCCCTTTTTCCGACCTCAAGGCGGTGAGATTAGAGTCCAATCTTGCAGGCTGAGAAAAATATTGGCAAGCATTACCATTATGATCCTCCCTTGATCATCATTGTTGAAGGAAAACGTATTAGAGATGGTATTGTCAAGCTAAATGTACCAGCAGCCGATGATGGACCTTGTGATGCATATAGTTTGCATATTTCTCTTCATCCAGTTTCTTCATCCATTTTTTTCTGTTCGCTCATTTCTTCTAGCGTATTCCTGTCAGTATTTTTCAGCTCAAGGATAGATGCTCTAATTACCAAACGAATGTGCAGGCAATGCCCATTTGATTAGTTATATCCATGTAGTCTATGTTTGATAGCATAGTGTTGTAAAAACCAAAGAATTTTAAAACTACAGTATTTGCTCCTATAGGTACAAGATACCACGGTAATAATATACCAGAGTATTTAGGAGTATTGGGAATAATGCAAACCTGTTACACTAGAGCTTATATGTAAAGTAAATTAGCAACTGGCCATTTGTTAACAGTCGCACACATGTTTGTACCCCGCTTGCTAGCCGTTGCGAAGTGAACAACTATGCACAAGAGCAAGCCCCAGCCGCATGCACAAACTTGAATGTCTATATTGCATTAAACGGCCATACACAAAGCTAGCTTATACAACAAGAAGAGTTGAACTAGGTTGAGTTGCTGCTTCACATGGCCTGGAACGCTAGGCCATGTTCTGCATGTCGTCGCAGGCACCACGGGAGCGTCTTGGCCTTCTTTTGTGTCACCATCGAGAGGTAGCAGGAAATGTGCGTCGAGAGGCACTTGAATATGCATGTGGATTGTTTTCAGCATAGTAGTCTTAAAAAGGTGGTATTCTCAAAATACGTAGAAAATGCTTTGCTATCGAATAGGGCTATAAATGCAGATTTCCTTGAAGATAGTATATTTTATAACTGTATTGCCAACGTGCTCCCATAGTTTTATCACCACAAAATAGTTCTAACTGCTCATTTAATTTTCAGTGGCATGCATGGGTGGTTGTAGTGCAGTTTTATTAATATGCATGCATTTTCAGTGTTGATATACTATCTCAATAAATAATGAATATGTATAATATATGCAAGCTACATTCAATTAGTTTTGATACTATTCCCTTGATAGTTTGTTACATTTGAGGAGTTAGGGTACAAACGCCTGAATAAACTGAGGAGCACTGTGAAACAATTGCAATTCGGGTAGCAAATACACTTGATGCGTTGTTCCCTTTTTTGAATTGTTCATATGTTTACAACCACTTTGTTTTACTCAAATATCGATTTGAAATCTGGAAGCATTATTTCCGGATGTGTTTGTCCTTTTGTTCTTACGTATATCTCTTGTGCTATTAATCTAAATTACAACTTCGGATGCTACATATTGTATAGGCAGAGAGGGATTTAATGGTTAACTGCTCTTTGTGCCCCGGATTACTTTGTACTCGTTCAGGGGCTATCTTGTGTCGCTGGATGTGCTATTAAAGAGGATTTTAATTTGGTTTTCCAACCAGTGTGTCTGGGTAAGATGAATTGGTAATATTCAGCTAGCTGGAGATGGAACTACCGCTGCAATCACTACTAGAGACGGAACTACCGCTGTCACATGCCGCTTTATCAAGGGTGTTGACAAAAGGGCCACCATCACTAGAGGCTGGAGTGGCTTCTTCCGTTAGGCACACATTAAGAAAGGTCAAGCATATGCTTTCGCCTTCAAATGCACTTTCAAGGGGCTGTGCCTGATCGTCTACTCAATATAAACAGGTAGCAAGAGCCCCTTGTTATATAACTTAGCATTAGTATAGATGCTTAACAAGACTTATATGTTTATCATCCTTTTGAAACTTATTTAATCACCTAAGACCATCATGTGCGTTTAACTCTCAGTCATTTTCTATTTAGGCTGCTGTGTGGTAAGCCTATTTACATGCCTGGCTCATAACATTGTAAATGGTCGTTTGTAAGCTTATTAGAAAACATTTATCATCAGCAACCATTTATCTATCATCAAATCGTACTTATTTCCATATGTTCCATTTTGTGTCTACATATTTTAGTGCACACTCTTTCAATACTTGGTTTGCACTCGGCTTTTGCGCCATTGCGCAACTGGTCATATGTCGAGGGAGGGACTTTTAGGATGGTACCGCGGTCAAATGCGTCCTAGGATAGGTACTTTAAGAATTATGGTGTGTTCTTCTCCTTTTTTGTTTACCTTAGCCACATAGGTTAGCCTTAGTTTATTATTATCCTTCTGTTTAGAGTAGATACATAAATGAGGCTTACCTATGTTTTTTTGATAGAAAGACTTACCTAGGTTGTGAGAGCTGCTGATGATGAGTCTATTAAAAGTCCTTGCTACATACACCATTTGACTCTGTAAACAACATAACTAAGGCCGTATGCTTTCCAATGTAACTAAGATCTAAATTCTTGCCGAGTGTAGTTTCTAAAGTACAGAGTTGCTGAAAAGTTAAAATACATCCTTAACTGCCTGTACATCTTATACAAATATGTTTTTTCAAGCTCAAATTTCTTAGCGTGATAACCATATTTTCAACTAAAAAAATGCTTCCTTAATTTGTTTGTACATGTTATACAAATATGATTGTTTTAAACTCACATTTTTCAATGTGATAAACATATTTTCGATATAGCATGATTTAACACATGGGCTTTCTACTACCAATACCGAATGTCCTTGCAAAATGAAACTATTTTCATCGACAATATGGCTTTAGCGGGTCTCTGCGCCATTTGGCGTAACGGGTCAACTTTTGTCAATGGGTGCAATAAAACAACAATCCTTCTACAGATTAAAACACACTGCATATACAAACCTTTTTAGATCATGTGAATGGTGAATTGTTGTTTCCTCTTTTGTCAGCTTTGCTTTCTCTGCAAAGTCACCCTAGTTGTGTGTTATGGTAGCCCTGTTGTCCACACCATTAATAAGGTGAACACGCCTTACGCACCGTCCAGATGATAGCTTGATCTTCACCCCATCAACCGGAGTAATGATGAAATCCGCCAGATGCTTCTTAGTAAACAAAGCAGAAAAATACTACATATTCAAGCAGCCCATATTCGTAGTAAACTTGCTAAAAAATACAACCATGCCAACTTTATTCTCTCATCATAGTGGCCATATTTTCAAACTGAACATATTCATATTATGCAAAGTTTCCCTCTTCCCAGACTATTACTTAACAACGTAATAAACATGTTTAAAAAATAGCATGATTTAGTTGAAGGTTCTTGCAGCATGAAACTATTTTCATCGACAACATGTTTTCAGCAGGTCTCTGCGTCATTTGGCGCAATGGGTCAACTATTTCTATAAATCAATGATGGGCTATCTCCTACTCGCATGGTTCTTAAAGAAAAAGAAAAACACAAGGGACACAAATCATGTGAACAAAACAAAACTGAGGTATACCGATAATTGTTGAAGAAGAAAGATGGGATGCCCCGGTTAGGACAATCTAAAAAAATTGTATATAAGTATTGTTCCAAAAGTTTCAGAAGCATTTTATATTCCGGTAAAAAATATAAATTCACGCGCTATAGCCAAAGTTTCTGTTTTTGCATCGAACATAGCAAACAAGCAATCTAATCATCCTAAAATCAAAGCTTGGCACATTATTTTTATATTATAATGGATATATACAAGGGGACAATTATTTTCAGAGAAACTTCCATGAAACATTCTGGATTGTTTCCATGAGCATGAACACAAGTGTTAAAGGTCGACCCTCACTTCTCCAATGCATAACTTTCCAATCACTTCTCTTTTTGAAAAAAGTTTTTAGGCATAAGAGGCAAGTAATAATTTTTGTATTTTATATTTTTAATTTTTTTGTATGTTTCACCCACAACTAAGCAAAACAAAAATATAGTCAAAAAATCTTTTTTATAGTCAGAAACTAAGCAAAACAAAAATGGAAAACAAAAAATACTTAGTGAAGAAAGCAAACAAGCACACACAAGAATATCAACCTCACGCTATTGCCCCCCGGCAACGGCACCAGAAAAGAGCTTGATAATCCCCAAGTGCACGAAATCATCATAGCAATTTCCAAAGGTGGAAGTGATAAATATGGACTGTCGAACCCACAAGGAGCTAAAGGTAAGATCAATATTCTCTCAAGTCCTATCCGCCACTGGTACGACTCTACGTACACCGAATGTTTGCTTCCAACTAGAAACGAGAAATAAAACTATGTTGTGGGTATGAAGATGATAACTTTGCATGGTATCAGAGAGCTAAAATATAAAAGTAGGTGCTGTTATCATAAGTTAGAATATATTACTAAATATTATAAATAGCGAGTGTGGAATAATGATGTGTCGGTAGGGTTGGAATTCGAGCCGAGTCGAGCCAGCTCGGCTCGACTCGCTAGAGCTCGTTTCGTTAACGAGCTAGCTCGACTCGACTCGTTACTATAACGAGCTCAAACCCAAGATTGGCTCGACTCATATAACTCGCGAGCTGGCCCGTTTAGCTTGTTAAGCTCGTTAAAGATATAAACATAAAGCCCTCAAATATGATAAAGATGATTATGTATATATTAAACATATATATCACTAAACAATTGTAATTTCCTTGTAACGCATGAGTCTCCTAGGAGGCTAGGACTTCAACGGTTGGGCCTTGGGTTGTGCGCCTGGGACGTAGGTTTTTTAGTGGCTGATCTTTCTTTGTATTGGGAGTGGCTGATCTATTGTATCGAGCCTAACGAGTTACATGAGTACTCGTGAGATTGGCTCGTTTAACTTGGTCTATAAACGATCTTAAACTAAAACTCAGCTCAACTCGTTATTCTTCGAGTTCGAGTCGATTCAAGCCGAGTCACGAGCTACTTGTTTAGCTTGCGAGCTTCGAGCTTGTTTTCCAGCCCTATGTGTCGGTGTGCAGAATTGTCCTAGGCAATTGTTAACAAGACCGGTAATCATTATTGCAATTTCATATGAGGGAGAGGCATAAGCTAACAAACATTTTCTTCTTGGATCATATGCACTTATGATTGGAACTCTAGCAAGCATCCGCAACTACTAAATATCATTAAGGTAAAACCCAACCATAGCATTAACATATCAAGTCCCCTTTATCCCATATGCAACAACCCCCTTACTCGGGTTTAAGCTTCTGTCACTCTAGCAACCCACTATAAGCGAATCATGAACGTATTGCAACACCCTACAGCGGGAATCCCGCACGTGTGCGTGGCACGAAAGGCACCATAGGATAACACCAAAATAAAATATACTACTAAAACTAATCTAGATCATCAATCAACCCAAAGAGAAAGGAAATCTACTCAAAACATCATAGGATGGCAACAAATCATTGGATCATAATATATGGCATAAAGCACCATGTTCAAGTAGGTGATTAGAGTAGGGTGCGGGGGAGTGGACCACTGAAAAGAGATGAGGATGGTGATGATGATGGTGATGTTGATGAAGACGATCACCGCGGCGATGATTCCCCTCCTGATGGCACTTAGGTGCCACTTGGAGAGAGAAGGAGAGGTTCTCCCCCTTGTGCATCCTCCTCCATGGCCTCCCCATGGATGGGGAGAGGTTCTCCCTCTGGTCCCTGGCCTTCATGGCAATGATGGCCCCTCCGAGATCCTCCCCCATGGCCTCCGGTGATGATGGCCCCCTCCAACAGTGTGCCGGAGAGGGCCTAGATTGATTCCTCGTGGTTCTGGAGGCTTGCAGCGGCGGAACTTCCAATCTCTCTTCTGTTCTGGTTTTTTTGGATTTATAGGAGGGGTTGGCGTTGGTTTCACCTCAAGGGGGCCGACGGGGAGTCCACGAGGTAGGTGGCGCACCCTAGGGGGCGCGCCTTCCACCCTTGTGGTGGCCTCGGGACTCCCCTCTGGTAGCTTTTCGTTCGGGTATTTTTTATATTTTCTAAAAATATTCTCCGTTGATTTTCAGCGCATTACAAGAACTTTTATTTCTGTAGAAAAACAACACCATGGTAGTTCTGCTGAAAACAGCGTCAGTCCGGGTTAGTTCTAATCAAATCATACCAAAATCATGTAAAATATTATAAACATGGCATGAATACTTCATAAATTTTAGATACGTTGGAGATGTATTAGCTCTCTCCCCCCTCTCATGGTGGCGCCGGAGTGGCACGGGGGCAAGGATCGTGATGGCGATCTACATCAACAACCTTGCTACTGTCAACACCAACTTTCTCCCCCTCTATGCAGTGGTGTAACCTCTCTTTTTCCCGCTGTAATATCTACTTAAACATGGTGCTCAACACTAATATATTATTTCCCAATGATATGTCGTTATCCTATGATGTTTGAGTAGATCTATTTTGTCCTATGGGTTAATTGATGATCGTGATTGGTTTGAGTGTATATTTATTATGGTGTTGTCCTATGGTTCCCTCTGTCTCGCGCAAATGGGAGGGGTCCCGGCTGTAGGGTGTTGCAATACGTTCATAATTTGCTTATTGTCGGTTGTCGGAGTGGTTGAAGCCAGAACATGGATAAGTGGGTTATTGCGTATGGGAGTAAAGAGGACTTGATACTTAATGCTATGGTTGGGTTTTACGAGCTTAATGATCTTTAGTAGTTGCGGATGCTTGCTAGACTTCCGATCATAAGTGCATACAATCCAAGTAGAGAAAGTATGTTAGCTAATGTCTCTCCCTCATATAAAATTGCAAGAATGATTGCCAGTCTAGTTATCGATTGCCTAGGGACAAATGACTTTCTTGTTGACAAAAGCTATCTACTTTTATTACCTTGCAATTTATTCATAGCTTTACTCTCGCAAAGTACTCGTAGTTTTATTCTTGCAAAGTAGTTTCATAGTTGTTCTAGGTAAAGCAAACGTTAAGTGTGCGTAGAGTTGTATCGGTGGTCGATAGAACTTGAGAGAATATTTGTTATACGTTTAGCTCCCCGTTGGATTTGACATGCTTATTTATCGAAAAGGGCTAAAACTATCGCCTATACTAGTGGGTTATCAAAGAGGAGGGCAATCACGGGGTTGGAGATCATTGCACAGCAGAAGGATGCACGAGAGGAGGGCTATCGGGAGGTTGGAGATAATCGCTCGTCTTGCTCATGAAGACATGAATCTAGCGATTAATGTGGACCACAAGGATGAGCAGATGGTTGGCCAGGAGCACTTGGAGGATGGATGCAAGAATGCCCCAATAGTGGTGAAGCAGTATGAGTGCTCGACGCAGTTTGAGCAGGATGCTCAATGCTCCCACCGCCGCCTGCCTCGCCATCTTAAGCGTATCAAGTAGTATAGTTTGTTTCTTATAGCTACTGCCGAGGATCCGACATTTGGGATTCCCTTTTAAATGAAAACAATATGTTATTTGAATGTTTTTAATCACTAGTTGTATGCTATGTTCTGGATTTCCTACGTCGAGTGAGTTTTGCATGTTCAAATAGAGTGCAACATGCAGAACATGCCAAAAATAGCAACACACAAAACTTGCCAAAAACAGCAACATGCAAAACTTACTTAAATTGGAGTCAAACTTGTAATATTGAATTTTCAAAACTTGTGGTATTGCAATTTTGTGATTTTCCCACAAACTAGTTGACACAAAGGACCCCATGCACAAGGATTTTAATTTTTGAGATTTTTCATTTTCATTGATTTTTTCCAATCTGGGGTCAAACTAGCAAAATGTTTTGGAATTTCAACTTTGGTTGTGTCCAATTCGTACACCACCAATGCAAAAGCATAAAATGATTTTAGCCAATTTTTGGGACCAAACTACATCACACTTGTATTTCATATTTGAGCAAGTTCAGATAATTCACTAGAAATCTAGTAAATCAATGAAATATAGTAATACTACTCTGAAATTCAAGAAACTTGGTTACTGGGTTACCAATGTGCTCTACTTTGGATGAAAAATGAAAAGACCTAGTTTTACAACTTATTAAGCACTTCCTTCACAAAAAAATCATTAATCACACTTGAAAAATAGAAATAATATTTTTTATTACAAACATTATAATGTTTCTATGGCAATAACTTTCACAATGGTAACACCCATGGTTGTGCCAAATTTGGACAAGTTAGCATTGACTATTCAGTGGCTAGGTCCATGTGCATATGCCTTGAAATCCATGCAATTTCATACTAGATAGGCCATTTTTGTGAAGTTTTTTTAAAGTTGTGGTATGGAGAGTTTATGGTTTTTATCACAAACTCCTTGACACCAAAGGGCCCCATGCATAAGGATTTTAATTTTTAAGACTTTTTCCTTTTCTTTGATTTTCCAATTCTAGGTCAAACTTGCAATGTTGACCATTCCTACAAAATTGTTTGGAATTTCAATTTGGTTGTGCCCAATGCATACACCACCAATCTAAAAGCTTAAAATGATTTTAGCCAATTTTTAGGACCAAATTACATCACACTTGTAGTTCAAATTTGAGAAAGTTCAGAAATTCACTAGAAATCTAGTAAATCAATGAAATATAGCAATAATACTTTGAAATTCAAGAAAATTGGTCAGTGGGCTTACAATGTTGTCTACTTTGGATGAAAAATGAAAATACCTAATTTTAAAAGTTATTCTACGGACTTCCTTCACGGAAAATTCATTTCTGGCACTTGAAAAATGGAATCAATATTTTTTTATTACAAAAAATATTATTCATATGGCAACACTGTTCACAGTGGTAACACCCATGGTTGTGGGATTTCTACTACGCAACTTTATTCTTGTAGACTCGTGTTGGGCCTCCAAGCGCAGAGTTTTGTAGGACGGTAGCAAATTTCCGTCAAGTGTATGACCTAAGGTTTATCAATCCGTGGGAGGTGTAGGATGAACATGGTCTCTCTCAAACAACCCTACAACCGAATACAAGAAATCTCTTGTGTCCCCAACACACCCAATACAACGGCAAATTGTATAGGTGCACTAGTTTGATAGAGAGATGATGATACAAGTGTAGTATGCATAGTAGAAATATATTTTTATAATCTGAATAAATAAAAACAGCAAGGTAGCAAAACAATAAAAGTGGGCACAAAGAATATTGCAATGCTTAAAAACAAGGTCTAGGGTTCATACCTACACTAGTGCAATCTCTCAACAGTGCTAACATAATTGAATATGTTGGTGCAATATTTGCCTACCTTGTGTTTTGGAGATTGTTGATAGAAACAGGTATGGACTGATTTGTTTGCTAGTACATACAGAGAAAAAAAGGGTCGATACACAACCGAAGAGAATGTTGTCTTCGATGATGAGTTCGAGGAACTTCACCGAAGTACATCTTCGTTGCAGAGAAGAACAAGCTATAGTTGTTAAAGTAATAGAGTTGAGAAGATTAATGTGAAGAAATCGACCCCTCGAAATTTCCTCCTGAAGCAAAGCTTTCGATTCAGTACTATCATTCGGCTGACTCATGATTCTTGATCATGTGGTGGTGGTGATGCTCGATGCTCCTCTTGGATGACTGATCCCCCAGGGCGTCACAATTCTCCTTCATCGCTCTGTTGCCCATGTAGTTCACCATGTCAGCCTGCATCATGGTGCTCCTCCCGTCCGATGACCCAGGGCTCATGATACCCACCCCACCTTGAGGTGGTGGTGGTGGAGGCACCATAGCCATCCCCGCGTACCCGTTGGGGATGAACCCATGTCGCCGCCCATCACCGAGAACATGTCGTTGGTCGGTGCCATCAGGTACATCATTGGGCCAGGTAGATGCCCTTGCTGCACGGAGTTCATCTATCCATGGAAAATGCCGGCTGGCACAGGTGTGTGGCCACCGACGCCAAATCCTCTGACGACGCTGGCCTTGACAAGGAACTGCTACAACGTCTCTCTCCGAGCGTCCCCTACCGGTTGTTGGCCGCAACCGAACCACCATTCCCCACGAATTGTAGAATTGCGCTGTTGCCCTACCTACCAGCAAGGTGGTTTCCAATAGGGAGTTGTCATCTAACGCTATGTGGGCCAAGTATCTTTGTATGACATTTCTTTTCTGGATTTCCCATCTTCGTATTTCCACTCTCACTCTTCAATAGTTGGCCCCCACTAGTGTACTTCACATGCATGCATGACAGTGTGGCAGAATCACTTTTTCTTCTCCCTCACAATAAATCCAACAATTTCTTTCTCCTTAGCTAATTTAAAACATCCATATCTTTTAAACCATATATTCATTTGTGATTTTTTATATATTTGAACTCCTTACGCCAAAACCTTTAAAATGAGATCAAACTTGAATATTTTTAACCATATTTAAATTTGAACATATATTTGACATGTCAAAATAATCTATTTCACAATGATACGCTACAATTTCACTTCCTGCAGTGGCTATTGCACAATTCAGAAACTACATTTCACTTTTCATGGGCTTCCTTCACAAAGAAACACCTAATTAAATTGCACAATTTTCAAATAACATATTTCACTCTTTTGAAATAAACTATTACACATGTTCAAACAATCAGTTTCACGAACGACACAATAGAATTTCACTTTCTGTAGTTACTCTTTCATAATTCAGAACCTACATGTCACTTAGACTGGTTTGGTTCAGGAAAATCACATATATTTCAATTACGAATGTTTAAAAAACTTATTCACTCTTTTGAAATAATCAGTTTCACATTTATACATTGTAATTTCACATTTGTGGTTAATATTTTTCACAATTCAGAACCTACTTTTTACATTTCACTAACATGTTTCACAAAAATAACATATATTTTAGTTACACATTTTTTAAAACCATATTTCAATCTTCTGAAATAATCAGTTTCACATTTATACATTATAATTTCACATTTTGTGGTTAGTATTTCATAATTTGGAACCTACATTTTTACATTTCGCTGTCATGTTTCACAAAAATCACACTTATTTTAGTTACACATTTAAAAAAACATATTCCACTCTTTAAAAAAATCAATTTCACATTTTGTTGTTACTACTCCCTTCGTCCCAAAATAACTGACGCAACTTTGTACTGACTTTAGTACTAACTTAGTGTAAAGTTGAGTCACTTATTTTGGGACGGAGGGAATATTTCACAATTCAAAACCTACATGTTACATTGCACAAGTGTGTTTCACAAAAATCACATATATTTCAGTTGCATGTTTAAAAAAAATATTTTCACTCTTTTCAAATAAACTGTTACACATTTCAAAAAGTTGTATGTTTCTAAAAAAATATGATGGTTTTACATATTTCTGTGGAAATAGTTATTCAAATTTTTTTCTAGTTATATAGGTTTGCTCCACATATGGAATGTGAAATGTTGAAATTTAAATGTGTTCGAATGTATTCAGGATTGGTCTTGTTTAAAAGGCCTTAGCGCTAGGAGTTCAAATATGTACATAAAAAATGGGAACTTATGGTTTAAAAGATAGGGACGATTTAATTTAGTAAAGGTGAAATAAAAGGTTGGATTTAACAAGAGAGAGAGGGAGAGAGAGACAGAGAGCACATTGTCATATTTCTACCATGCATCCATGCCAAAGATAAATAATGGGGACCACTAGCTATATTTTGATGATGTATACTAGTTTATAGCAGAAAATGAGAATAAAGTGGTCCCACCTGCACGCATCTTAACGCGAGCAATCAACGGTGGATTTGTTGCCGCTAGGTAGCATCACCGCGCAAAAAGACTTTCTGCCATTCCCCACCTTTGACTAGATAGGAAGTTGCGGTGAGGCATGCGCGACCTGAGGCTGGGCATGCATCGGTCGGGGATCCCAGTTGATCTCAGCCCACATCTCCTCCATCGTCTTCCAGCACAATGGGGGAGGCAAGGAGAAGGACCCTTGCCAGCATTAGCCACTTCCTCCTGCATCCACGCCACCTCCGCTTCCACCAACACCCACCACAGGAGCCTCCTCCATGCCCACCAAGCCATCGCTTGTAGCCGATTGGAACTCCTCGACATTCCATATGTTGCTCATAAGCTCATCCATGTTCATGGATCCAAAATTGCGCCCATCTCACAAACCGAGTATTGCTGCTCGTCCAACATCAATGCGAAGATCGAAGACTGCAGCATCTGCGCAACCGTCTGCCCCTCACCTTTGAGAATGTGCGGGTGTGAGGTGACTTCTCCCTCGGAGAACTTCATGTCCTTGCTCATCTTTGATGACATCCTAGAAGGTCTCTATGTACGCTCTTGCTTGTGATGTGTGGTTCAGTCTTGTGCGTCGCACCACCCTATTTATAGCCTGCCGCATGCAAGAGGTAAGCATCAATTAAAGCATTAGATAGCTATTAAATTCATGTGATTGATGAAAAAGGTGAGCTATAGATAGATAGGTACATAGTACATAGTTCGTCTCGTACTGGATAGATAGGGTGCTGCCAAAGTACCAAAAATTCACAAGATGCAGCCACCGCAGAGCCGCGACAGGGCGCCACCCTTCTTTGTGTTGTCGTTCTCCTTGGACTATTCCATCATCTTCTCCACCAGCTATAAAAAATCAAGACCAAAAGGTGTTACCATCAGCACGCTCACATTAACTATTTTAAGACTTGGCAATTATGTTGTTGCAAGCAATTGGCAAATTATGGTAAGTGTGGGAGGTTTTTTTTCTTAGAAAAGAAGGATCACCGCCGGCCTCCGATGCACACATCCATAAGAGTATCAGGGTTGATGATGGCTATCATGGTTTCCCAATGAGGGAGCACAACTGAATGCTAGTCGGACCATCAAGCAGCAAGTCACGACGGAGGGGGAAAGTGGATCGACTACCCAAGCATTACGATGGTTGACCACCGACAAGTCTCAAGGGATCCCGCGTGACCACTGATTTGAATAGCTCAGATTTCACTAGATTTAAGAACTATTTGAATGACTAAGATTTCACCTACGCGGAAAAGTGTGTCTATGTGACTAAACTCAACTCGTGTGTCATCTCCACTTCTTCATAAGAGAGGAATGGCGAAGACTCCCACACACACATGGACCACACACAAACTCAATCACATCATATTAAAGCGCGAGTACACATCAGCATATTGCTAACTTTCTTTTGTTCCATTTGTTTGAAGCTTCTCACAAACACATATACCTATAAATAGTAACAACAACACAAGTTTACTTGCTTGACTAGATAAACACTCACATTTGGGTCCTTCTGGGTTTTAGCTACTACTAGTATATTACTATACCACCCCACTCCGAAAAGGAAAGGTAATTGTTATCAACACCACAATTCATTCTCATCCTCATGCTAGCATGGCTATGGAAGCTGAATGGCGGCTCACCGTTCACGAGATGCATCTTCTGTTGCACCATGATAGGGCTCCACCTTTCTTGATGTTCACTTTCTCCTTGGACTATTCCATCATCTTCTCCACCAGTTGTTAGAAACAAATATCAAGAACACAAGGTGGTTTTATCAGCACGCACACATTAACTGTGTTAAACTTAGCAATTAGATTGTTAAAAGAAGATGGCAAGTGTAGGAGTATTTCCATGCGATGGTGGGAAAATGTACGTAACATTTTTTTCTTGGTCAACAAAATTGTCTTCTGCAACAAAACAATGATAGAGTTTAGTAACGGTAAGAACTGAAAAGAAGAAGAAAACTAAATTTTCTCATGGTTTTCACTGGTCAACAGCTCCCTACCTCCTCAGCTTTCAGACGAGCTTTCTCCTCCTTGACGTAGTTCAGTTCAGCTTCAAGCTCCACAGTATAAGCTTGTAGGATTATCAAAGATGGAGTGTGTACGTGTCACCGACCTTGTTACCACTATTGCAGAAATGGTATTGCATAAAAACCAACAATTTTGGCAGCAATGTAAGTACCTGTTCCTAGCATGCGATCGTTCGACTGACTCATGATTCTTGATGCTCCTCTTGGAGGACTTATCCTCCGAGGCGTAGCTGTTCTCCATCATTGCTCCGTCGCCCATGTAGTTCGTCATGTCAACCTGCGTCATGGCGCTCCTCCCATCCGACAACCCGGGGCTCACGATGCCCACCCCATCTTGAGGAGGTGGTGGCGGAAGCACCACAACCATCCCTGCGTACCCATTGTGGATGAACCCCATGTCATCGCCCATCACCGAGAAAATGACGTTGACCGGTGCCATTTGGGTACATCATTGGGCCATGCTACTGCCCCTACCGCGCGTGGTTCATCCGTCCATGGACCATGCCGACCGACGCAAGATCCCCGGACCACGCTGGCCTTGACAAGGAACTGCTACAGTGTCGTCTCTCTGACCGTCCCCTGCCAGTCGTTGCTCGCAAACGAACCGCGGTTCCCCACGAAATGTAAATTTGCGTGGTTGCGCTACCTACTAGCAAGTTGGTGTCCAATAGGGAGCCACCTTCTAACACTATGTGTGCCAAGTAACATTGTATTATTTTTTTTTCTGGATTTCCCATCTTCGTATTTCCACTCTCACTCTTCAACAATTGCCCCCCACTAATGTAGTTCACATGCATGCATGACAGTGCGGCACAATCACTTTTTATTCTCCCACACAATAAAAAAATCCAACCATTTCTTCCTCCTTAGCTAATTTAAAACATCCATATCTTTTAAACCATATATTCATTTGTGAAAAAAAATTAAACTCCGCGAGCCAAAACCTTTAAAATGAGATCAAACTTGAATTTTTCAACCATATTTAAATTAGAACATATATTTCACAATGATCCACTACAATTTCACTTTCCGTAGTGGCTATTGCACAATTCAGAACCTACATTTCACTTTTCACGGGCTTGCTTAAAAAAACACCTAATTAAATTGCACATTTTTCAAATAACTTATTTCACACTTTTGAAATAAACTATTACACATGTTCAAACAATCAGTTTCACAAACGACACACTAGAATTCACTTTCTGTAGTTACTCTATCATAATTCACAACCTACATTTCACTTCAGACTGGCTTGGTTCAGGAAAATAACATATATTTCAATTAGATATGTCTGAAAAAACTTATTTCACTCCTTTGAAATAATCAGTCTCACATTTATACATTGTAATTTCACATTTGTGGTTAATATTTTCACAATTCAGAACCTACTTTTACATTACACTAGCGTGTTTCACAAAAATCACATATATTTTAGTTACACATTTTTTTTAAAAATATTTCACTATTTTGAAATAATCAGTTTCACATTTATACATCATAATTTCACATTTTGTGGTTAGTATTTCACAATACAGAACCTACATTTTTACATTTCATTGCTATGTTTCAAAAAAATCACATCTATTTTAGTTACACATTTTTGAAAAAAAAACATATTCCACTCTTTCAAAAAATCAATTTCACATTTTATGGTTACTACTCCCTTCGTCCCAAAATAAGTGGTGCAACTTTGCACTAACTTTAGTACTAAGTTAGGGTAAAGTTGAGTTACTTATTTTGGGAAGGAGGGATTATTTCACAATTCAGAACCTACATGTTACATTCCACAGGTCTGTTTCACAAAAATCACATATATTTCAATTGCATGTTTAAAAAAAACATTTTCACTCTTTTGAAATAAACGGTTACACATTTCAAGAAGTTGTAGGTTTCTTGATGGTTTTACATATTTCTGTGGAAATAGTGTTTAAATTTTTTTCTAGTTATATAGGTTTGGTTCACATACGGAATGTGAAATGTTCAAATTTAAATATGTTCGAATGTATTCAAGATCGGTCTTGTTTAAAAGGCCTTGGCGCCAGGAGTTCAAATATATATAAAAATTCAAATAGGAACTTATGGTTTAAAAGATAGGGACAATTTAATTTAGTAAATGTGAAATAAAAGGTTGGATTTAACTAGAGAGAGCACTGTCATATTTCTGCCATACATCCATGCCAAAGACAAATAATGGGGACTACTAGCTATAGTTTGATAACGTGTACTAGTGTATAGCAGAAAAGGAGAATAAAGTGGTCCCACCTCCACGCATCTTGATGCGAGCAATCAATGGCGGATTTGTCGCCGCTAGGTAGCATCACCGCGCAAAAAGACTTTATGCCATTCCCCACCGTCGGATGGACAGGAAGCTGCGGTGAGGGACGCATGACCTGAGGCTGGGCATGCACCGGGCGGGGCTCCCTGTTGATGTCAGCCCATACCCCCTCCACTATCTTCCGGCACAGCAGGGGAGGCAAGGAGAAGGACTCCTGCTGGCATAGGCCCCTTCCTCATGCATCCCCTCCACCTCCACTTCCACCAGCACCCACCATAGGAGCCTCCTCCATGCCCACCAAGCCACCGCCGGTAGCCGCTTGGAAATCCTCGACATTCCATATGTTGCTCATGAACTCGTCCATGTTCATGTACCCAAAATTGTGCCCGCCTCGCACACTGAGTAATGCAGCTCGTCCAGCGTCAGCGCGAAGATCGAAGACTGCGGCATCAGCACAACCGTCTGCTCCTCACCTTCGAGAATGCACGGGTGTGAGGTGACTCTTTCCTTGCATAACTTCACGTCCTTGCTCATCTCTGATGCCATCCTTTCTCTACACTATGGTCTCTATGTGCGTTCGCTTGTGGTGTGTGGTTCAGTCTTGTGCGCCGCGACACCCTATTTATAGCCTGTCGCATGCAAGAGATAAGCATAAGTTAAAGCATCATATAGCTATTAAATTCACGTGATTGATGAAAAAGGTGAGCTATCAATAGATAGATACATAGTAGACAATTTCTCTCGTACTGGATAGATAGGGTGTTGCCAAAGCGCCAAACGTTCACAACATGTAGCTACCGCAGTGCTGCAACAGGGTGCCACCCTTCTTGGTGTTGACGTTCTCCCTGGACTATTCCATCATCTTATCCACCAGCTATAAAAAATCTAGACCAAAAGGTGTTACCATCAGCACGTTTACATTAACTGTTTTAATACTTGGCATTTATGTTGCTGCAAGCAACTAGCAAATTATAGTAAGTGTGGGAGGGTTTTTTGTTCTTAGAAAAGAAGGATCATCCCTGGACTCTAATGCACACGGCCATATGAGTATGAGGGATGATGATGGCTATAATGGTTGTCCAGCGAGGGAGCGCAACTGAAGGCTAGTCAGACCATTAAGCAGGAAGTCACGACAGAGGAGGAAAGTGGATCGACTACTCAAGCATTACGATGGTTGACCGCCGACAAATCTCAAGGGATCCCGCGTGACCACTGATTTTAATAGCTCAAATTTCACTAGATTTAAGAACTATTTCAATGACTAAAATTTCACCGACGCGGAAAAGTGTGCCTACGTGACTAAACTCAACTCGTGTGTCATCTCCACTTCTTCACAAGAGAGGAAAGGCGAAGACTCCCATACACACACACATGGACCACACACATTGCATCGCATTATATTAAAGCGCAAGTACATATCAACATATTCCTAACTTTCTTTTGTTCCATTTGTTTGAAGCTTGTGAAAAACACATCTACATATAAACAGTAACAACAACACAAGGTCACTTGCTTGACTAGATAAACACTCACATTTGGGTCCTTATGGTTTTAGCTTCCACTAGTATATTACTATACCACCTGGCCCGCTCCGAAAAGGAAAGGTAACTATTATCAACACCACAATTCATTCTCATCCTCATGCTAGCATGGCTGTGGAAGCTGAATGGCGGGTCACCGTTCACAAGATGCAGCTTCTATTCCACCGTGATAGGGCTCCACCTTTCTTGATGGTCACTTTCTCCTTGGACTGTTCCATCATCTTCTCCCCCAGTTGTAACAAAAAAAAAATCAAGAACACAAGGTAGTTTTATCAGCACGCACACATTAACAGTGTTAAACTTAGCAATTAGGTTGTTACAAGCAGTTGGCAAGTATAGGAGGATTGCCACGCGATGGTGGGAAAATGTACGTAACACTTTTTTCTTGGTCAACAAAATTGTCTTCTGCAACAAAACAATGATAGAGTTTAGTAACAATAAGAACTGAAAATAATAAGAAAACTAATTTTTCTCATGGTTTTCACTGGTAAACAGCTTCCTACCTCCTCAGCTTTCAGACAAGCCTTCTCCTCCTTGAGGTAGCTCAGTTCAGCTTCAAGCTCCACAATATAAGCATGTAGGATTATCAAAGAGGCAGTGTGTATGTGTCACCGACCTTGTTACCACTATTACAGAAATGGCATTGCATAAAAACCAACAATTTTGGCAGCAATGTAAGTACCTGTTCCTACCACGCGATCGTGCGGCTGACTCGTGATTCTTGATCACGTGGCGGTGGCGATGCTCGATGCTCCTCTTGGAGGACTAATCCTCCAGAGCATCGATGTTCTCCAACATCGCTCCGTCGCCCATGTAGTTCGTCATGTCAGCCTGCATCATGGCGCTCCACCCGTCCGATGACCCGGGGCTCACAATACCCACCCCACCTTGAGGAGGTGGTGGCAGAGGCACCACAACCATCTCTGCGTACCCGTTGGGGCCGAACCCCATAATGTCCCCCATCACAGAGAACATGTCGTTGGCCAGTGCCATCGGGTACATCATTGGGCAAGGTTGCTGCCCCTGCTGCGCTTGGTTCATCTGTCCATGGACCATGACGGCCAGCACAGGCGCTTGTCCACCGGCGCAAGATCCATGGACCACGCTGCTACAACGTTGTCTCTCCGAGCATCCCCTGAGGGTCGTTGGCCGCAACCGAACCACCATTCCCCACGAAATGCAAAATTGTGCGGTTGCGCTACCTACTAGCAAGGTGGTGTCCAATAGGGAGCCGCCATCTAACACTATGTGGGCCAAGTATCTTTGTATTACATTTCTTTTCTGGATTTCCCATCTTCGTATTTCCGCTCTCACTCTTCAACAATTGGCCCCCACTAATGTACTTCACATGGATGCATGACAGTGTGGCACAATCATTTTTTCTTCTCCCACACAATAAATCCTACCATTTCTTCATTTAAAACATCCATATCTTGTAAATCGTATATTCATTTGTGAAACATTTTTATATTTGAACTCTGTGCGCCAAAACCTTTAAAATGAAATCAAACTTGAATATTTTTAACCATATTTAAATTTGAACATATATTTCACATGTCAAAATAATCTATTTCACAATGATACACTACAATTTCACTTTCTGTAGTGGCTATTGCACAATTCAGAACCTACATTTCAATTTTCACGGGCTTGCGTCACAAAAAAACACCTAAGTAAATTGCACATTTTTCAAATAACATATTTCACTCTTTTGAAATAAACTATTACACATGTTCAAACGACACAATAGAATTTCACTTTCTGTAGTTACTCTTTCATCTTTCAGAACCTACATTTCACTTCAGACTGGCTTGGTTCAGGAAAATCACATATATTTCAATTACATATGTTTGAAAAAACTTATTTCACTCTTTTGAAATAATCAGTTTCATATTTATACATCGTAATTTCACATTTGTGGTTAATATTTTCACAATGCAGAACCTACTTTTTAAATTTCACTAACATGTTTCACAAAAATCATATATATTTTAGTTACACATTTTTAAAAAACATATTTCACTCTTTTGAAATAATTATTTTCACATTTATACATTATAATTTCACATTTTGTTGTTAGTATTTCACAATTAAGAACCTACATTTTTACATTTCACTGTCATGTTTCACAAAAATCACATCTATTTTAGTTACACATTTTTGAAAAAAAACATATTACACTCTTTCAAAAAATCAATTTCACATTTGGTGGTTACTACTCCCTTTGTCCCAAAATAAGTGACGCAACTTTGTACTGACTTTAGTACTAAGTTACTGTAAAGTTGAATCAATTATTTTGGGACGGAGGGATTATTTCACAATTCAGAACCTACATGTTACATTTCACAGGTCTGTTTCAAGAAAATCACATATATTTCAATTGCATGTTTTTCAAATAAAATGTTAACTCATTTCAAAAAGTCATTGGTTTCTAGTATAATATGATGGTTTTACATATTTCTATGCAAATAGTGTATTAAAAAATTTCTAGTTATATAGTTTTGGTTCACATATGGAATGTGAAATGTTGAAATTTAAATGTGTTCGAATGTATTTAAGATCGGTCTTGTCTAAAAGGCCTTGGCGCGGGGAGTTCAAATATAAAAAAATTCAAATAGGTACTTATGGTTTAAAAGATAGGGACGATTTAATTTAGTAAAGGTGAAATAAAATGTTGAGTTTAACCAGAGAGAGAGAGAGAGAGAGAGAGAGGGAGAGACAAATAATGGGGACCACTAGCTATATTTTGATGATGTTGTCTAGTGTATAGCAGAAAATGAGAATAAAGTGGTCCCACCTACACGCATCTTGACGTGAGCAATCAATGGCGGATTTGTTGCCGCTAGGTAGCATCACCGCGCAAAAAGACTTTCTAACATTCCCCACCATTGGCTGGATAGGAAGCTACGATGAGGGACGCGCGGCCTAAGGCTGGGCATGCACCGGTTGGGGATCCCTGTTGATCTTAGGCCGCTGCTCGTCTACCATCTTCCAACACAGCGAGAGAGGCAGGGAGAAGGACCACTGCCAGCATAGGCCAATTCCTCCTGCATCCTCACCACCTCCGCTTCCACCAGCACCAACCACAGGAGCCTCATCCATGCCCACCAAGCCACCGCCGGTAGCCGCTTGGAACTCCTCGACATTCCTTATGTTGCTCATGAACTCGTCAATGTTCATGGACCCAAAATTGCACCCCACCTCGCACATCGAGTATTGCAGATCATCCAGCGTCAGCGCGAAGATTGAAGACCGCAGCGTCGGTTCAACCGTCTGCTCCTCACCTTCGAGAATGCGCGGGCATGTGGTGACTTCTTCCTCGGAGAACTTCATGTCCTTTCTCATCTCTGACGTCATCCTATCTCTCCACTATGGTCTCTATGTACCCTCTTGCTTGTGGTGTGTGCTTCAGTCTTATGCGCCGCGCCACCCTATTTATAGTCTGCCGCAGCAAGAGATAAGCATTAATTAAAGCATTAGATAGCTATTAAATTAATGTGATTGATGAAAAATGTATGAGCTATAGATAGATAGATACAGAGTTGATATATAGTTCGTCTCGTGCTGGATAGATAGGGTGCTGCCAAGGCACCATACATTCACAAGATGCGGCTACCGGAGCGCCGAGACAGGGCGCCACCCTTCTTGGTGTTGACGTTCTCCTTGGACTACTCCATCATCTTCTACACCAGCTATGAAAAATCAAGACCAAAAGGTGTTACGATCTGCATACTCACATTAACTGTTTTAAGAATTGGCAATTATGTTGTTGCAAGGAATTGGCAAATTATGGTAAGTGTGGGAGGGTATTTTTTTCTTAGAAAAGAAGGATCACCCCTGGCCTCCGATGCACACAACAATAAGAGTATGAGGGTTGATGATGGCTATCATGGTCGGCTAACGAGGGAGCACAACTGAAGGCTAGTCGGACCATCAAGCAGGAAGTCACAACGGAGGGGGAAATTGGATCGACTACCCAAGCATTACGATGGGTGACCACCGAAAAGTCTCAAGGGATCCCGCGTGACCACTGATTTGAATATCTTAAATTGCACTAGATTTAAGAACTATTTGAATGACTAAAATTTCACCGCTGAGGCAAAGTGTGCCTACGTGACTGAACTCAACTCGTGTGTCATCTCCACTTCTTCACAAGAGAGAAAAGGCGAAGACTCTCCCCCCCCCCACACACATGGACCACACACATTGCATCGCATCATATTAAAGCGCAAGTACAGATCACATATTCCTAACATTCTTTTGTTCGATTTGTTTGAAGCTGCTGACAAACACATATACCTATAAACAATAACAACAATACAAGTTCACTTGCTTGACTAGATAAACACTCACATTTGGGTCCTTATGGGTCTTAGCTACTACAAGTATATTACTATACCACGACGGCTCAAATCCAAGGCCAAACATCCCAATGGATTCACACATTAATTTGAAATCGTTGTTGTCACAAGCATTGAATGGTATAGCTACAAATGCAATACAAACAATATAAGTAAGTGACAAGGCAACCAACGGTCAAACATTGCAAAGAAGTAAGTAATAAATGGCAGTGTGGGTAAAAATAAATATTTAATTACCATGATTGTACACCCATCTAGCCACATATTGTTGCACTTCATGTGTTCTCCTTTTCCAAAGTTCCTTGTTTATCCTCTGTTGATGCAAGGCTTTAGCTTGAGTCAATTTAGGATCAATAGGCCGTGCCCAGTTGTCAATGGGACCTAACTTGTGAGGCTCCGCGCTTCCGATACAAGTAGCTTCGTCATCTCCAACGCGAGAAATGCTCACACTTTGTCTAAGCTCTTGCTCAGGGGCAGTCTTTTCCCTCCTCTTATTAGATGCATCCTCAAGAAATTTCCTGCACCTATCTTTAGCTTCCTGAGAGTTTTTCTTGCATTTGAGCACATCATTACCAAGATGAGCTACATGCTGCTTGTCTCGATAAACACCTCCACTGCTCACGTGGTAACAGAACATACACTTCACTTTATCCTTGTTGGAAGCATCAACTAGACTCCCATACTCCCATCCCACATCATCAGACTTTCTCTTAAGGACATTCTATTCCTGCAATGCTGATGTTGCATTTGTCTCGGACATCCTACAAATAATCAAATACACAACAAATAGTAACTCAGTAATCTGCATCGCTGATGCTAAAAAAATGGACCAGATCTTCCAAAGTCTAGACCACAAGTAGGCATAAAAGGAGAGAATAATCAAAGCAAGAATGTAATAAAGTATGTCAGTACGTGCATATGTATGTCCAGATCCTAGAATCGAAGCAATATAAATTATTAAATTATAATACCATAATATATGCAGAGCAATATAAAGTAGGCACCAAGCTGTATATTGACAGATTCCAAGAAACTTTCTGTTGTGAAGTAAATAAATAATACAAAATTACCATGGAGGAAACCAAAAGAACATATTTTTTGCATTACAAGCTAATAAATGTGTTCCATTCCGAAATTATTTTGTCTTGCAATGCTTGATACCTTGCTGGCCGATCATAAAAGATGATGTCATGGCAGCCTTCCATGCTTTTGGCAGGATGGATTTCCGCAGCCCCACATCCATTAATCAGGATCTTATTACTCTCCTGCCCAAGACGCCAGCAGCGGTTGAGATCCGTGAGTTCTGGCCCATAAGCTTGATTCATAGTTTCCCGAAGCTTGTTGTAAAGGTGTTGGCAACACGTGTGGCCCCGTACATCCCAGAGTTGGTCGGAACACACCAAGGTGCTTTCATAAAAGGTAGATGGTTACACGACAATTACATGATGGTGCAAGGGTTGGCAAGGAAGCTTCACGCGGCGAGGCGAGAGGCGGTGATACTTAAGCTTGACATTACAAAAACCTTCGACACCGTGTGTCGGTGTCAAAACTGGCGGATCTCGTGTAGGGGGTCCCGAACTGTGCGTCTAAGGCTAATGGTAACAGGAGGCGGGAGACATGATGTTTACCCAGGTTCGGGCCCTCTCGATGGAGGTAATACCGTACTTCCTGCTTGATTGATCTTGATGATATGAGTATTACAAGAGTTGATCTACCACGAGATCGTAGAGGCTAAACCCTAGAAGCTAGCTTATGATTATGATTGCCGTTGTCCTACGGACAAAACCCTCCAGTTTATATAGACATGGGAGGGGGCTAGGGTTACACAGAGTCGGTTACAGAGAAGGAGATCTGCATATCCGAATTACCAAGCTTGCCTTCCATGCAAAGGAGAGTCCCACCCGGACACAAGGCGAAGTCTTCAATCTTGTATCTTCATAGTCCAACAGTCCGGCCAAAGTATATAGTTCGGCTGTCCGAGGACCCCCCCTAATCCAGGACTCCCTCAGTAGCCCCTGAACCAGGCTTCAATGACGATAAGTCCGGCGCGCAAATTGTCTTCAACATTGCAAGGCGGGGTCTTCTCCAAATACAGAGTATCTATTGTAACGAGTAGTGTCCGGCTTCCCATTAATGTTGCACTCCTCGGCTTATGTGCCTTAATAATGGCTACCTCCACGCGTCGAGCGAATGCGAGAAGTCGGGGCATTTTTATAGTTGCCACCCTGACCATGTAAGTAAATCGTCTATTTAAAGAGACGGGGATCCTCAGATCCAAATCGCACCATCTTCCCCCAGCAAGTATCCATCAGAGCACGCCTGGAAAAATCCATCCCATCATGGCCGGCCGACGCGGCTCCTCCTCTTGCTCTCGTAGCACTAAGCCAGGCGATTAGGAGAAGTGTTCCGTTCCCCATAGCCGATTGGTAGAGTTGCAGACCCAGGGAGTTCTCCCGGCTGCGTACATGGTCCCCGTCCGAGCCGGACTAGCCACTTACAATGGCGGGGAGCAAGCCGAGAGTTTTCCCAACCAGTCCAAGGGGGAGCGAGTACGCCTTGTCCCTTACTTGCTGAGGGGACTTGGATTTCCAATCCATCCGCTCCTCCATGGGCTCCTGGAGTTCTACGGCCTCCAGCTGCATAACTTCACTCCTGCCTCCATACTACACATCGCAGGCTACGTTGCCTTCTGCGAGCTATTTCTGGGCTGCGAAGCTCATTTCGAGCTATGGAAGAGGCTATTCTGCCTCGTACCCCGTACTCAGGAGGGGTCGATATATCAAGTGGGCGGAGACGAAATATGGCGCATCGCCGGGACCGGATACCTGTCCAGTATTCCGAAGAATACATCCGAAGATTGGCCTTTGGAGTGGTTTTACATGGAGGACGTCCCCCTTCCGGACCCTATTCGGATGGGCCTTCCTGAGTTTGTAAATGCCCCGTTGAAGAAACGCCACAGCTGGCGCCCTTGGAGCCCCCAGGAGGAAGACAACAGAGAGGTCTTTTACCTGATGGGCAGGATAAATACATTGGCCAAATCAGGACTGACTATAATCGAGGTTATGTCAATTTGTATAATGCGGGGGGATGCGACCACATCAGTATCGGGGAAACCCATGTGGCATTTCAATGGAGAAGACGATGCCACCCACTGTGGTCGTAAAAGTCCGGACTCTGCCGCGGCTCTGGCAAAAAATCTGTTCGATTTGTACAAAGAAGAAGAAGAGGAGTTCACCCGTATTAAGCCACGGGATGGATTCTCCATGTATAACCCTCCAAGCTGGGTGAGCTGCTATCCTTTACTCCAGTCATTCCCGTACTTTTCATCATAAATATTTACCTTGCTAATTCATAGCAGGAGCTGCGAAAAGCTGTGACGGAGGTCCACAGCCCTTCTCCACAGCCAGAGGACCCTGACCGGGCCCTCGACCCCGGACTCGAAGAGGATCCAGACGTGTTTGTGGAGCTCGTTGACAGGACGTTCTATCAACTGAGCTATGATGGTGCCTTGGTGGCCATCATAACCAATTACCCAGGCCTACTCCCTCCATCGCATGTAAGTAAAACCAGAGTCCCAACTTCCGAGAAGGGTCCCTTCTTTGCACTTTACCCACTGCACACATATTGCATCTTACAGGGAAGGCCATCGGGGCACCGTGCCGAACCCGCGGTGACTCGTCAACAAGGGGCACCGAAGCCGGGTAGGCTCAAAAGGAAGGCGGTCAGGACTGAGATGCCGTCACAAAGGTATGCTTAAAAACCTGCTCCATGATTATCGTCTTTAAAATATAATAATGTCCTTGGTTCCTGGCATAAAAAACGCTCACCGGATAGTGTCCGGAGAGCCTGCCGGCCATGCCTCCACCAGCCGGACTCCAGAGCCGGACTTAGGGCCAGAGGCTAACGTGGGGACGACACCGGATGGTCCTCCTACAGAGGATGCGGATAGACTGTCCGCTAAGAATTCCTAAGTGGAGAGCGCCATGAATCACAGGCGTCGCCGGGCCGTACTCCGCGATCCAAGTTTCTCTGAGGAGGCGTTCAAGGCCTTCAACTCAGGAGATGCGTACATCCGAGCCGCTCAAGATGGACTTGCCAGAGCCACGGACCAGTATGTAAAGGATATACGGGTAATAAAATCTGATAATTATGTATATCAGTAGCCCCTGAGACTTGAAACAGTTGGCACAACTGATTTGAGGATCATTGTATGCATAGGTTCTTATAGATAAAAATACCCAGTTGTCTAAAGAGCTGGAGGAGTGCAAAGCCCAGTTACGGGACGCAGTTGCCGGAATGGAGGAGTCCAAGAAGGCCCCGTCTGGTAATACTTGTTCTTAATCAAAAAAGAATGTAATGACATGTACCAGCTAGTATTCGGCATGCATGCAAATCTAATAATAGATTCTGCAGACGATCCCGGAGGCAATCCGGAGATTGTATCGGTGGATGAGCAACATGCTCAACGACAACGAGAGGCTGGCGAGCGCGTGCTTACATAGGTTATTCGAGAGAACAATGATCTCAAGGACGCCAAGACCCAGTTGGACATTGAATTGAAAGATGTTCGGGGCCAGCTTGCAGACTTCGTGAAGGAGAATAAGAGGCTTCGACGCGACATTTTTAGTAAGTGCTTGAATGGACATTTATACAGTTCGGCAAAGAAACAGGCTAACAGATTTATGTCTGTAGGTATGCTGACAGGTCGTCCCGAAGAGGAGATGTCCGGATCTGCAGGCGATCTTCTGCAAGAACTCTCACAGCTGCACGAACAAGTTCGGCAGGTGATGCAGGGTATCGCCCAGGCCTTGTGGCCATCCGCCTCCCTGCCAGGAGGCATGGGGGAGCTTGTAGAGATGCTCAAGGGAGCACGGCGGCGCTTCCGATTATGGAAGATATCGGCCTGCCGACAAGGTGCAAGGGAAGCCTGGGCCATGGTGAGGACGCGATACACCAAGGCTGACCCAAACCACATGGCCGAGGTCGGGCCTGTAGGGTCATATGGGAAAGAGATCCCCATTAGTCTGGTATATGACCAGGTAGCATTAGCTGCAAAGTATTCCCAACAGGATTGTAGGCTAGACAGCCTGTTGGATGATATAGAAGAAGAATTTAGTCAGTCTAAGTGACGGTGTACTTCAGATGACATATTTTGTCCCTAGCCAGATTGTAAATCATTTGTCATGGCGGACCTTTTTGCTTCAGCCTCCGGACCCGATAGTCCGGAGTGTATCCAAATACCCACTCAATTATGTAAAACCGGGGTACGCGTGGAAACCAGGCGTAGGGGTCATTAATGCTTGAACAGACAAGTACCCGACTAGCTATGTTATATTACATGGATAGTAAGAAACATCTTCCAGGGAGAATAGTTCCGTTAAAGGTTCCTTTCCCTGGGTACGCATGCATTAATGTGCATGTTCGAGGTGCACACAGAGACGCGAGATATAAAACATCTGGGGGTTTATATTGTAAGTAGGTAAGAAACATCTTTTGTTCATCGATCGAATATTCCCTTAAGAACGCTAGCTTTCGGCTTCACCCAATCTGAGGTACACATCTGACTGACCCGGTAGTAACAATCGCAGAGGTGCTTCCCTTATGCCCTAGCCGAATTAGAGGGAACATATGGCATAAACACAAGAGCCAGGCAACCCAGCTTGGCCAAAACTTAAGTCACATCGATGCATATAATGGATAAAAAAGGTACATATGGAGAAGTGACGCATATGTGGTGGGCTTAAAGCCCAGAAGATAGTTATATTAAGCTTCTATATAAGAAGCCCCAGGTATATTGAGCACGCATAGCACGGCAGGAGTGTGCGGTCGAAGCACACTTGAAGCTTTTAAGGCTATATAAAAAAAGAAAGAGAGAAAGAGGATATAACTTAAAAAAGAAAGGCGGAGGTAAGGAGACGAACACAGAGTTCAGAACTAGGAGTAGAATCTTCGTAGTCTGGCCGCATTCCATGGGTTCGGCTCAAGTCGATTATCTGATGCATCACGCAGACGGTACGCTCCTCCGATGAGAGCTTTATCAATGATGAAGGGACCCTCCCACTTGGGCTTGAGCTTGTCCTTTTTATTCTCCGGTAGGCGTAGAACGAATTCGCCAACGTTATAAGTTTTGGCCCATACTTCTCTGCTTTGATACCTTCGAGCCTGCTGCTGATAGAATGCGGAACGGGCCTTTGAGACGTCACACTCCTCCAGGGCATCTAAACTGTCTTGTCGATCTAGCTTAGCTTCTCTCTCTTCGTACATGCGCACTCGAGGTGAGTCATGAATGATATCGCAGGGTAGCATCGCCTCTGCGCATACACCATAAAAAATGGTTTGTATCCGGTAGTACGATTCAGCGTGATCCGCAGCCCCCATAGTATCGAGTCGAGCTCCTCGACCCAGTGCGTATCTGATTCCTTCAAGGATCGCACTTGTCTGGGTTTGATGCCGCTCATAATAAGACCATTTGCTTGTTCGACTTGACCGTTTGTTTGGGGATGATAGACAGAGGCATAATCGAGCTTAAAGCCCATGTTGCCGCACCAAGTTTTCACCTCATCGGCTGTGAAGTTGGAGCCGTTATCAGTGATGATGCTGTGGGGGACACCGTAACGGTATATGACCCCGGATATGAAGTCTATCACTGGTCCGGATTTGGCCGTTTTAACTGGTTTGGCCTCTATCCATTTGGTGAATTTATCTACCATGACCAACAAGTATTTTTTCTTATGGCTTCCTCCTTTAAGGGGTCCAACCATATCGAGCCCCCAGACCGCAAAGGGCCAAGTTATGGGGATTGTTTGGAGAGTGGTAGGTGGCATATGGCTTTGATTTGCAAAAAGCTGGCAACCGACGCAATGTTGGTTGAGGTCCTGTGCGTCTGCTCGGGCTATCGGCCAGTAGAAACCTGTACGGAAGGCCTTGCTTACAAGGGCCCGAGCTGCGGCATGATGGCCGCCGAGTCCAGCATGAATTTCGGCCAGTAGCTGTCGTCCCTCCTGTTTGGAGATGCATCTTTGAAGCACTCCGGTTGCACTTTTCTTATAAAGCTCTCCCTCGTGAACCTTGTAGGCTTTAGAGCACCGCACAATGCAACGCGCTTCATTTTGGTCCTCAGGGAGTTCTTGCTTATTTAGGCAGGCTAAGATAGGTTCTGTCCACGGGGCAATGACAGCCATAATCACATGGGCCGAAGGTATAATTTCGGTGGCAGAGCCTCTGATTACGTCAGATTGTTCGGGATCTGGGGTTGTCTTCGGATCCGGACTGGTATTGCCGGTCTCCCCTTCCCACACCACGGATGGCTTGAACGGCCTTTCCAAGAAGATATTAGGTGGGACAGGGTCGCACTTAGCACCGATGCCGGCGAGGATATCCGCCGCATGATTGTTTTCTGGACCACATGGTGGAATTCGAGCCCCTCGAACCGAGCTGACATTTTGAGGACGGCATTACGGTAAGCCGCCATTTTTGGGTCCTTGGCGTCAATATCTCCATTTATTTGAGATATTGCAAGGTTCGAATCCCCACGCACTTCCAGGCGTTGAATGCCCATGGAGACTGCCATCCGAAGACCATGCAACAAAGCCTCATATTCGGCTGCGTTGTTGGAGTCTGTGTATAATATTTGGAGTACGTATTGGACTGTATCTCTGGTGGTGGATGTCAGGACAACGCCTGCCCCCAGACCAGCCAGCATCTTAGAGCCGTCAAAGTGCATGATCCAATTGGAGTACGCACCGTACTCTTTAGGGAGTTTGGCTTCTCTCCATTTGGCGACGAAGTCGGTCAATACTTGCGACTTAATGGCCCGTCGTGGTTTGTATATTATGTCGAACGGGAGGAGCTCGATAGCCCATTTAGTAATTCGGCCCGTGGCATCATGCTTATTTATTATATCGCTGAGTGGTACTTCAGAGGCCACCATGATTGAACACTCTTGAAAGTAGTGTCGTAGCTTCCGGGATGCCATGAAGACCGCGTATGCTATCTTTTGATAATGTGGGTACCAGGACTTGCATGGAGTGAGGACAGTGGATACATAGTATACCGGCTTTAGAAGCGGGAATTTATGTCCGTCCGTTTCTCTTTCGACGACGAGCACTGCGCTTACAACCTGTTGTGTTGCAGCTATATATAACAGCATGGGTTCGCCGATATTTGGTGCGGCCAGGATTGGGTTGCTGGCCAAGAGGGCCTTTATTTCTTTCAATCCGGCCGTGGCCGCATCCATCCACTCAAAGTGTTCGGTGCGTCGAAGAAGGCGATAATGAGGTAGTGCCTTTTCTCCCAATCAGGAGATAAAGCGGCTTAAGGCAGCCACACATCCAGTCAGTTCTGCATTTTCTTGAGGTCTGTTGGGGTAGCCAACTGTGATAGAGCTCGGATTTTAGCCGGATTTTCTTCAATTCCTCTGTTGGAAACAATGAAGCCCAGCAGCTTTCTGGCAGGCACGCCAAAAACGCATTTTTCTGGATTGAGCTTGATGTCATATGTTCGGAGTTTGTCGAACGTAAGCCTCAATTAGTCTATTAAAAATTCGATGTGTCTGGTTTTGATGACCACGTCGTCTACGTATGCCTCTATTGTTTTGCGGATTTGTTTTCCAGGCATCTCTGAATCATGCTTTGATAGGTTGCGCCGACATTTTTGAGCCCGAAAGGCATGGTATTAAAACAGAATGGGACGTATGGTCTGATGAATGCCGTTGCAGCTTGATCGGACTCTGCCATCTTGATTTGATGGTATCTGGAGTATGCGTCGAGGAAGCACAATGAGTTGTGTCCTGTGGTAGCGTCGATGATTTGATCAATGCGGGGGAGAGGGAAGGGATCCTTGGGGAAAGCCTTATTGAGGTCCTTGAAATTGACACATAGGCGCCAGTATTTGTCCTTCTTTGGTACCATCACCAGGTTTGCTAGCCAATCTGGATGTTTTATTTCTCTAATGAATCCGGCCTCGAGTAACTTGTCTAGCTCTTCTCCCATGGCTTGTCGTTTAGGTTTTGAGAAGCGCCGAAGAGTCTGCTTGACTGGCTTGTATCCCTTCAGTATGTTTAGGCTATGTTCGGCCAGCATGCGTGGGATACCTGACATGTCTGAAGGATGCCAGGAAAAGATGTCCATATTCTCACGCAAGAACTCTCACAGTGCGACGTCTATTGTGGGGTTTAGCTATGCTTCGATGGATGTTGTTTTTG
This sequence comes from Triticum dicoccoides, assembly GCF_002162155.2. Lineage (NCBI taxonomy): Eukaryota > Viridiplantae > Streptophyta > Magnoliopsida > Poales > Poaceae > Triticum > Triticum dicoccoides. Next base: position 659,538,380 of record NC_041385.1, on the reverse strand, counting down.
TAGGGTCCGTTGGGTGGACCTGGAATTTGACTATTTCGTCCGCTGCTTTGTAAGAGGTGGATTTGGGTCGTTTATCGAGTATCACGTCGTCGCTATCCACCGTGGAGCGCAACGCAGTTAGTTCTTCGGCCGCGAGGGCTTTAGTTAATGCCTCAAGGGCCAGTGCGGCGGTTTTATTTTTGGCGCGGAGTGCTACCTCCGGATCACTAGCTAGAGTATGATTCCATTGGGCCCGGTCATCTTGAGCTTCATGTACCCGTAATGGGGTATAGCTTGAAAGCTCGTGAATGCATCCCGCCCTAAAAGGGTGTGGTATCCGCTACTGAACGGGGCCACTTGGAATGTGATTTCTTCGGACCTATAATTCTCCGGCGTGCCGAATACCACATCTAGTGTGATTTTTCCCGCACATCATGCCTCCCGAGTAAGGATGATTCCCCTAAAGGTCGTGTTGCCTTGCTCAATGCGGCTCTTGTCTATTTCCATTTTGTTAAGAGTCTCCTTGTAGATGAGGTTTAATCCGATGCCGCTGTCCCTGAGCACTTTAGTAAGCCGAAAGTCGTCCACGATTGGACATAGGACCAGAGCGGCTGGTGCTCGGACTGTTCGGAATTGAGGTTCGTCACTGGCATTGAAGGTTATGGCCGTGTCGTTCCATGGATTTATTGCTGCGAGATGGCAGACTTCGGCGAGGTTGCGGAGTGCTCGCTTGCGCCTATTATTTGAGGTGAAAGTCTCGAAGACTGTCAGTATTGTATTGTTATTTTCCGTGGGATGGTGTTCTGTGGTATTGCTTATGAGGGGATCCTCGCCGCTCTTGGCCACCTGCTGGAGTATCCAACATGCTCTAAGGCTGTGTGTTGGTATGGTATCCGGTGTACTATGAATTTTGCATCGCCCGTTAAGCCATCCCTCCAATACGGTTCCACGCCCTGTAGCAGGCTTTGGTTTTTTGTAATTGGATCGGGTGACTTGCGAGAGTGCACCCTTTTAGTTCGTACAGGGGGTTTAGTGAGAGCCGGAGGATCCCAGAATTTTGTTTGGGTTTTCCAGGCGCTTTCCATCACACAGTACTTCTGTACTATGGCCTCCAAGTCAGCAAAGTGTACTATGTCACAGCGACTTATGGCGTTGATGATTCCCTTGTCCGTGCATTTTTTGCAAAAGAATGAGATTGCATCTTCCTCGCGACAGTCCTTAACCTTGCTCATTACAAAGGGGAATCTGGCTTAGAAGTGATGTACTGTCTCTTGGGGCTCTTGTCTAATGTGGGAAAGATCGCTTGTATCTGGGTGGGTGGGTAGATTTATGTAACACCCCAGATTCGTTGTGCCAGGTGTCCGCCAGTTACTCGTCATTGTTGCCATGTCTTTTGCTTGCGTGTTGCATTTTGCCATGTCATCATGTGCATTGCATTGCATACGTGTTCGTCTCATGCATCCGAGCATTTTCCTCGTTGTCTGTTTTGCAATCCCGCACTCCTATGTTCCCCGGCGCCTCCTTTTGCCTCTTTTCGTGTGTGGGTGTTAAACTTTCTTGGAATGACCCGAGGTTTGCCAAGCGGTCTTGGTATACCACCGGTAGACCGCCTGTCAAGTTTCGTGCCATTTGGAGGTCGTTTGGTACTCCAACGGTTAACCGGGTAATCGTAAAAGCCCTCTTTGTGTTGCAGCCCAACACCCCTTCAAACTGGCCCTAAACCCATCCAAACCCCCTCCATGCTCTCGGTCGTTCGATCACGATCGTGTTGGAGAAAACCGCTCCTCATTTGGACTCTCCTAGCTCCCAGAATCTATAAATATGCCCTCCCCCGAAAATCCCGCAGTCCAAACCCTAAAAATCCCCCCCTCTCCGCGTCGGACATGTCCGCCCGCCGGACGAATCCCGCTGCCTCCCGCGCCAATCATGACCTTCCACGTGTCCACCCGCGCCCACTTCGCTGCCGGGCCCGTGAAGCCCAGATCGGACCAGCAACCTCGCCGCCTACACCCGCCTTGCCGGATCTTAGCCGCCGCCTTCGCGCCGTCGCCGGCGACCAACTCCGGCGACCGGAGCACGCCTCCGCCTGTCCTCTGCCT
>NC_041385.1:659481044-659535843 GCF_002162155.2 Triticum dicoccoides | reverse complement strand
CGCCAGCCGCCCCGGGCGCCATCGCCCGCCCCCGCCTCCAAAGCGCCGGCCCCCACTCCCCGCCGGCGTCCCGCGCCGCTCCGCCTCCTGCATCGGCCCTGGCCGCCGTCGCCAGGCGCCCCGGCGTCCCGCAGCTCCCTGCCGGCGTCCGCCTCGGCTTCCGCGCCGCTCGCCGGAGCCACCCCGCCGTCGTCCTCGCCGGATCTGGTCAACCGGGACCAGATCCACCACTCCTCCATCCAAACACGGACCCCCCCCGTCCCCGGATCCACTCGTCCCGGGTCCGCCCCGTCCAACTTTCCCCGAGGTCCAAATTTCCCAAAGTCCCTGATTTTTTTGACATTTTCATGCCCTGTTCAACGCATCATAACTTGTTGCATACTGCTCCGTTTTGTGTGCATAATATATCAAAATGTTCGATGTGAGATGCTCTACATTTTGTTACATTGTGCCGTGCTTGTTTAAGATCATCTGGATGCCCGAATCATTGTTATAAGAGTGCTATATGATGTTAATCTGCTGAAACTGTTATAACTTGGTGATTTGTCTTTTTCGTTGCATTTTGTGTGTGCATCCTATGAGCATGAGCTCTACATGTGTTTTGTACTATGACATGCCATCTTTACAGGGGTGCCATCCATGTATTTTTTGATTCTTGTACTGAGTGCATCAAGCTTGTTAAGTAGGGTACTTGCTGTTGCTGTTTTGATAGGCTGAATCTGTTATTTTGTGATGCTATGTAAACCTGCTGCTACAAGTCATTACATGCATAACCTAGAGATGTTCACTAAGGATGTTTTGTTCTACATGTCAAGCTCTATCCATCTATGCCCTTGGTTGCATTTATAGCCTGCTGTAGCTTATTGTAATCTTGCTCCAAAGTTGCTAAATAATGTTGATGTCCGCCTGTTAACATTAAGTTCAGTTTTGCCATGTGTTTTGCTAGTGATCCATGTACCCTATGAACTTGTTCTTGCCATTCATAGCTTCATAATTATGTCATATTACTGTTGGTTTCCTTGTTATGACATGTAATGCTCTATGGTGAGTGGTACAAGCTCACCAACATGCCTACTTATCGTTGTTCCTGCCATGTTTGAATCTGTCATATCATTTGCCATGTTTGCATGGGTGCCATCATATTTTCTGTGCCCTTTTGGCTCATGGTCAGTAAAGGACTTTTGTTCTATGCATTTAGTAGGTTCCTGCCAAGCCTTTGTTTTCCATGATAAGTTTCTGTAACATGTTGTTTGACAGCTCTAAACATTGCAACCTGATGTTATTTCTGCCAAGTCTGTAAACTGATATTATTTGCAATCTTGCCATGTGTTTTTGAGCATGTTCTAGTGATTTATGGAGATAGCTCAGTGTTCATGTTTTGTTATTCTTTACCCGTAAATCATTTCTATGCCTTTTGTTTTCTTATTGTGGTACTGTAGCATGTTGTTTTGATGCTTGCAATATGCTAGTTGCTGTTTTGGACAGATTGTTGCTATAACTTGTATAGTGTGTGTGTGTGTGTGTTGAACCGTTGCTCCGTTTTGATTCTGATCTATATGGAACTTGCTTGATTTTGCATGTAGCTTAATATTATCATGTTGCATCTTTGTTTTGAGGTGTTTGCTTGATGTTTCTTTGCATTTTGCATCAATGCCATGTTTAACTTGTTTTGCTCATATCTTCTAGGCCGTAGCTCCGTACTAAATGAACTTTATATGTAACTTGACTAGAATCTCGTGTAGATCATCTTGGTGCATCTTAACTTGCTGTTTAACAACTTGAACATAAGGTTTATTCAGATCTGGACCAATTTCGAGTTTTGCATATGAGGACTTACCGGAATTGTTATATGTTGTTTCCGGCCTCATTTAAACTTGCTTTGATGTGTTGCTCTTGTTTTCATCATCCCTTGCCATGAGTAGCTTCATGTAGCTTTGTCATGCATCATGCTTGTTGTGCATCATGTCATGTTTATGTGTGGTGTGTTTACCATGTTGTGTGCTTCTCTCGATAGTTCCTGTTTTGTTGCGATCGTGAGGATTCGTTCGTCTATGCTTGGTTCGGCTTTATCCATTCGTCTTCTTCATGGACTCGTTCTTCTTCCTAGCGGGATTTTAGGCAAGATGACCGCTACCCTGGATCTCACTACTATCATTGCTATGCTAGTTGCATCGTTCTATCACTATGCTGCGCTACCTATCATTTGCTCTTCAAGCCTCCCAAATTGCCATGTCAGCCTCTAACCTTTTTCACCCTTCCTAGCAAACCGTTGTTTGCCTATGTTACCGCTTTTGCTCAGCCCCTCTTATAGCGTTGTTAGTTGCAGGTGAAGTTGAAGATTGTCCCATGGTGGATAGGATTATGTTGGGATATCACAATATCTCTTATTTAATTAATACATCTATATTACTTGGTAAAGGGTGGAAGACTCGGCCTTATGCCTGGTGTTTGTTTCCACTCTTGCCGCCCTAGTTTCCGTCATACCGGTGTTATGTTCCCAAATTTTGCGTTCCTTACGCGGTTGGGTGATTTATGGGACCCCCTTGACAGTTCTCTTTGAATAAAACTCCTCCAGCAAGGCCCAACCTTGGTTTTACCATTTGCCTCACCTAGCCCTTTTTCCCTTGGGTTTCCGGAGCCCGAGGGTCATCTTTATTTTAGCCCCCCCGGGCCAGTGCTCCTTCGAGTGTTGGTCCGAACCGAGCTGCCTACGGGGCCACCTCGGGGAAACTCAAAGTCTGGTTTTACTCATAGCTAGTCTCATCCAGTGTTGCCCTGAGAACGAGATATGTGCAGCTCCTATCGGGATTTGTCGGCACATAGGGCGGCTTTGCTGGTCTTATTTTACCATTGTCGAAATGTTTTGTAAACCGGGATTCCGAGTCTGATCGGGTCTCCCTGGGAGAAGGTATATCCTTCGTTGATCGCGAGAGCTTATCATGGGCTAAGTTGGGACACCCCTGCAGGGTATAAACTTTTGAAAGCCGTGCCCGCGGTTATGGGCAGATGGGAATTTGTTAATGTTCGGTTGTAGATAACTTGACACCAGATACGATTTAAAATGCATCAACCGCGTGTGTAGCCGTGATGGTCTCTTTTCGGTGGAGTCCGAGAAGTGAACACGGTTTTGGGTTATGTTTGACGTAAGTAGGAGTTTAGGATCACTTCTTGATCATTGCTAGCTTCACGACCGTTCCATTTGCTCTCTTCTCGCTCTTATTTGCGTATGTTAGCCACGATATATGCTTAGTCACTGCTGCAACCTCACCACTTTACCCCTTCCTTTCCCATTAAGCTTTGCTAGTCTTGATACCCTTGGTAACGGGATTGCCGAGTCCTCGTGACTCACAGATTACTACAACAACAGTTGCAGTTACAGGTTATGCGATGATCATGACGCGAGAGTGATGTTTGCTTGTTTTGGAGTTCTTCTTCTGCTTCTTCTTCGATCAGGGGATAGGTTCTAGGTCGGCAGCCTGGGTTAGCAGGGTGGATGTCGTTTGAGTTTCTGTTTGTGTTTCATCCGTAGTCGGATGGTGCTCTTATGTAAGATGATGTTGTATTCGTGTGGCATTGTATGCCTTATGTATGTATCCCTACCTATTATGTAATGTTGATGTAATGATATCCACCTTGCAAAAGCGTCTTCAAGATGCGCTTCTATCCTTGGTGGGACCTTCGAGTCCCTTTAGGATAGGGTCGCATCTTGGGCGTGACAATTTAAGTCCAAACCCTGACCCGATCTGAGACCCAGGGGCAGAGGAGCTTCCGAGCTTGGCAGCTTGGGCTCCAGGATGTTGCCCAATTTTTCTAGCCGGCTGTCCGATTATAGGTTCGGACCCTGGGCCATGTCCTCCCGTAGACGGGTATCCGGCTCGGAGAGCTCGGGAATCCGGGCATAGTTCGTCCTCAAAATAGAGGAAGAATCGATGCATTGCTCCTCCACTACCGCTATCTGATGGGTGACCAGCGGAGAGTTAATCTCCCTTTGGTCGGGTTTAAGCCCGATCCGATCATAGTCCATAGCGACTCTCAGAGAGGCGATGCGGTCCAAGACCTCGTTCAGGGAGGAGAGCTCCATTGGATCCATCTATTCTGTAAGTTCCGAGCTGACGTGGAGGCTGTTTTTGATGACCTAAGAAGTCATCGTCGGCGCGAAGGCCGATCGGGCGGTCATGACGAAGCCGCCTAGTCGGAGAGATTCGCCTAAAGCCAGGGCTCCCCAAGAGGTGACGTTGTCCTTGACTACAAAGTGAGCCATCAAGCCTTGCCGTGACGGCACAGTGGCACTCTCAACGAAAGCACCAATGTCGGTGCCAAAACCGGCGGATCTCGGGTAGGGGTCCTGAACTGTGCATCTAAGGCTAATGGTAACAGGAGGCGGGGGACACGATGTTTACCCAGGTTCGGGCCCTCTCGATGGAGGTAATACCCTACTTCCTGCTTGACTGATCTTGATGATATGAGTATTACAAGAGTTGATCTACCACGAGATCGTAGAGGCTAAACACTAGAAGCTAGCCAATGATTATGATTGTCGTTGTCCTACGGACTAAACGCTCCGGTTTATAGGGCTAGGGTTACACAAAGTCGGTTACAAAGAATAAGATCTACATATCTGAATTGCCAAGCTTGCCTTCCATGCAAAGGAGAGTCCCACTCGGACACATGACGAAGTCTTCAATCTTGTATCTTCATAGTCCAACTGTCCGGCCAAAGTATATAGTCCGGCTGTCCGAGGAACCCCTAATCCAGGACTCCCTCACCGTGCACTGGGCATTCCTCTTGGATATTCTCCAACACATGGGATTCATCAATAAATGGATGGCATTGATTTCTGGCCTTCTGGCATCTTCCTCCACAAGAGTACTACTCAACGACATTCCGGGAGAGGTCATTTAAAATCGACAATGCTTGCAGCAAGGAGATCTGGTCTCCCCCCTCCTGTTTGTCCTTGTCATGGAAGGAAAACTGCAATGTATGCTCTACCAGGCCATGGTGGCAGGGGTTCTGACCCCCCTCGCATCCTCGGGTGTTCAGAAGTGCACCTCCATCTATGCAGATGACGTGATCACGTTCATTAAGCCAGACATGTGGAGTCTCAGGGCTTGCGCTGCTTTCTTGTTCGACTTTGGTGTTGCATCCGACCTCCACACCAACTTGTGAAAGTGCTCCGCGCACCCAATAAGGTGCACACACAAGCAGAAGCAGATGATCATAGCTGAGATGGAGTGCCAAGTGTTGGGCTGGCCGTGCAGATACCTTGGGCTGCCGTTGAGGCTACGAAAGATCACGACAGCTCAACTGCACTACATGGTTGACAAGATGGCCGACAAGCTACCTTCTTGGCAAGCAAGACTGCTCTATTGGGCCGGACGACTCAAGCTGCTAAGAACTACACTGATGTCCATGCCGATCCATGTGATGATGGCGCTCGACCTGCCAATCAAAACTACTACAGCCGCAAACAAGATTTGCTGTGGTTTCCTATGGAAAGGCCGACGCGAGGTGAATGGAGGACACTGCATTGTGGCATGGATCAGGTTTGCTCGCCAAAGGAACATGGCAGCCTCGGTGTTCCAAACTTGCGCTACCTGAACTCCGCACTTAGGGCACGATGGCCATGGCTACAAAGGACCGACTCAGCTATGTCGTGGAGCAAGTTTAACATACAAGTATCCGATGAATCGATGGGCATATACAAGGCAGCGGCAAGGTGCACACTTGGAGATGGGAAGATAGCTCGGTTTTGGACATACGGTGGCTCTCAGATGGCTGCATTGAGGATATAATGCCACACCTCTATGCCCTCATCGTCGGATGGAGGCATGAGATGTCCCCGGACATGGACACGCAGGCCCTGTTCGAGTTCATTGCGGTGGTGGACCTAACCCAACATGTGGAACTATGGCCGGGCACTGAGGATGCCATTTCCTGGACATGGGAGAGCACAGGGCAATTCTCAGCGCGATCGGCATATCATGTCCTTTGCGGGAAGAATAGAGAGCGCGGGAGCAGTGCAGGTATGGAGATGCCGCCCCCCTGCATGCAAGTTCTTCATGTGGCTCGCGACAAGGAACCGATGCTGGACAGTGGATAGGCTTCAGCGACGGCAGTTGCCACACCCGTCGGCATGCCCCTTCTGCGATCAACTACCAGAGACATTGGATCATTTGCTTCTCGGATGCGTTCTAGCATGATAGGTATGGGCCAAGATCATGAAGACTTGGAGTAGGCCGGAGTGGATTCCATCTGCAGATTCAAGACTAGTTGAATGGTGGACAGCACTCAACCCCAGAAGCAATTTCGAAAGGTGGCATGGACGATGATAACACTGGTGCTATGGATGCTGTGGAAGCGCCAAAACAACATTGTTTTCAATGGATTATCGGCATCAGCGGATGACCTGCTTGTTAAGATCGAGCTAGAGGCTCAGGACTAGAGAGTGGCTGGCTTACTGCGTGAATGTGGCTCAGTCATTTGTATGGTAGATAGGTGGGACGAGAGAGAGTAATCCGCATGTGGATTCTTTAGGGCTCTAGCAGCCGTAGAGTTGGTTGTACTAACAACAATGGCCTTTTCTTTTAGCCACCTATTCTATCTATGATCCTGATGCGTCAACCTTGACGTATCCCTTGAAAAATGCTCGATAGCGGTCGTCCAGAAGAAATTCCCTTTTTATACCTACTGAATAACCCCTCTGGTATAGTAATTTGAAGTATCATGTCAAACAACCTCATATCTCTACATTCAAAATTACTAGCAGCCACACTCACGCATATGACCCTATTTTTAGACTAGTGTATGTAATAGTGGCAGCTAGTGTGACCATCACATTTTGGCATCATGCAACAGAATATGATCCTACTTGTACTCTAGTACCAGTACCGTCCAGTATCACATCTTGGAATCATGCCGCATATATAACTTAAATAACTGAGACAATCATAGAACGAACTTCATTAACATCAATAGTGCCCAGCATGATTACCTTTAGACCAGTCAATACTTCCCTTTCTTCTTCAGGTGCTAGAGATAACCAGCCCTCTTTAACCTCCTCGCATTATGACCTGTCGAGTACAACTGCATCAGGGAGTTACAATTATTTTCAGTCATGTCTTATTCCATTAGAAGTGTTCAATAGAGAAAAATTCATATGTTCAGTGTCTAGGGTGGTCAGGCCGGCTGGTGCAACGGCCAACAGTAGTAGGTGGAAGTCAGGCAGAGGGAGCACTTGCACGCTGCCAAGCCAGCTGCCAACAAGCACGGGCATGCCGTCGTGAAGTGGTAGACTAGGCGAGACCAGGTCTTGTTTAAAAGGCCTTGGCGCCAGGAGTTCTGGTAGGAGCTTGGGCCCTACCTGGCCTAAACCGTAGGTTGTAGGGGTGGGAGGCTGGTTGGCAAGGAGATGGGCGCCGGCGGCGGTGCATCGACGCCATAGTTGCGCGGGAGAAGGCGGCGGCTGAGAAGAAGATGGCGCAGGGGAGGAGGCTAGGGTTAGGTCTCCTGGCTCCCTAAGGAAGCCGAGCAAATATGATTGCTTCTTACTTAATTTCAAAACGGATCCTTACACGAGTTTATATAATCCTCCTAATAAGATAATTGGGCTAAGACCCTAATAACGATAAGCTAGACTGGGCCACAACTAACTGGGCTAAGCCCCTATTATGCCGGACATAACATTTCTCCCTGCCTGCACAAACAGCTCTTCCTCGAGCTGGAAGGCGGGGAAGCGCTTGCGAAACTCCCCGAGGTGATCAATCGTCGCCAAACACCTTCGCGGCAGCTGGGGCGGGCAGGTCACTGAGCCCAGTGGCGGCGGCATCCTCCTCAATGTAGACAGCCTCCAGGTAGAAGAGTCGTGAGCAAACGTGGTTGGGCACGTAGGGCTCGTCACAGTTGAAGCACAACCCTTGGCAGCGACGACGCTCGAGTTGCTCGGCCGGGGTGAGCCGGCGGAACGGGGGCGCCGCGGTCATGGTGAAGGGTGTTGCGGAAGCCTGAGTAGGCCGACCCTGTGCGGGAACGTCCGGCCAGGGTGGCGGCCCAACGGATCGGGACGGTGACGCCTACTGGATGGCCACCGCGCGGCGCTCGAACGTGCAGGTGTAGTACATGGCCGTTTGGAGGTCCTGGGGTCCCCGCAGCTCCATGTCGACGCGGATATGATCCGGCAGACCGCCGATGAAGAGCTTAGCCCGTTGGCGAGCCGTCACGCCGGGCGCGTGGCATGCTAGGGCCTGAAAGCGGTCGATGAAGTCCTACACCATAGAGGTGAAGGGAAGACGGCCCAACTCCGCCAGCCAGCTCCCGCGTATCGGCGGCCCCAATGCAAGGAGGCAGAGCTCGCGAAAACGCTCCCATGGAGGCATTCCGCCCTCGTCCTACTCGAGAGCGTAATACCAAGTCTGTGCGGTGCCTCATAGGTGATATGAAGCGAGCCATGTGCGGTCCGACGCGAGCGTGTGTTGCCCCCGAAAGAACTGGTCACACTGATTAAGCCAGTTGAGGGGGTCCTCGGTGCTGTCGTAGGTGGCGAAGGCAAGCTTGGCTAAGTGCGGCACTGTCTGGGTATGACCATCATGGGGCTACGGCTCGGCGGTGCGGAGTAGTGGCGTTGGGTTTGTGATCACAGGGGCCCCCCCGTGGAACTGCATCGCGTCGAGGCCAACGTAGGGACCCGCAGAACTGGAGGACTCGTCGTACTGCACCTGTTGGGCGGCACGTGCGGAGGTCCCGAGGCAATCGTGTAGACCGGCTGAAACAACGACTCGGTCAAGCAAGCCGGTAGCGGGGACAGCGAGGGCGGGAACCGGATCTCGTGGATCGGGACTCCCGCTGACATGGTCGATCTGGGGCCGGAGCTGACAGGCGGTGGTTGCTGCAGCTGCAACGGCAGCTGCTGCTGCGGCGGAGTGCCGGGCGCAGCGGGCCACCAGGAGCAGCGGCTGCCACATCAGCCAAGGTTCGGTGGTGGTGGGGATGAATGGCAGCTGCAGCGGCCCGGCGAGCGCGGCGGAAGCCGCCTGGTGCAGTGGCTGCCATGGCAGCCTCGGCGGCGCGGGGGCGGCGATGGGCGGCGCAGTCGGGTGCGGCCCGTAGGACCCGGCCAAGAACAGGCGGATCTCTTGGACCACCTGGGTCAGGTCCCGCTGCACCCCAGACACCTTCTCCGGGGTGAGGACAGTGGGGGCGGGGGCGATGGAGGATCCCGACGTGGGCAGTAGTGGGCGATGGTCGTGGTGGTAGGAGACAAGGTGACCGGTAGTGGGAGAGATGGGTTGGGTGGCGGTGAAGACACTATCGGACCGAAGCTAGCTGATACCAAACTGGTAGGAGCTTGGGCCCTACTGATACGTCCATTTTGCATCATGCTTTCATATCAATATTTATTGCATTATGGGCTGTTATTACACATTATATCTTAATACTTATGGCTATTCTCTCTTATTTTACAAGGTTTACCATGAAGAGGGGGAATGCCGGCAGCTGGAATTTTGGCTGGAAAAGGAGCAAACATTGGAAACCTATTTTGCACAACTCCAAAAGACCTGAGACTCCACGAAACAACTTTTTGGAATTAATAAGAATTTATGGGCGAAAGAAATAGGCCAGGGGGCCCACACCCTGTCCAGGAGACAGGGGGCGCGCCCCCCATATGGCGCGCCCCCCTATCTCCTGGGCTCCCTGGTGGGCCTCCGGCGTCCATCTTCTGCTATGTCATCACTTTTCCCCTGGAAAATATCATGGGCAAGCTTACGGGATGAAACTCCACCGCCACGAGGCGGAACCTTGGCGGAATCAATCTACGGCTCTGGCGGAGCTGTTCTGCTGGGGACACTTCCCTCCGAGAGGGGGAATTCATCACCAACGTCATCACCAACGGGCCTCTCATCGGGAGGGGGTCAATCTCCATCAACATCATCACCAGCACCATCTCATCTCAAAACACTAGTTCAAATCTTGTATCCAAGCTTGTATCAAAACCACAAATTGGTACCTGTGGGTTGCTAGTAGTGTTGATTACTCCTTATAGTTGATGCTATTTGGTTTACTTGGTGGAAGATCATATGTTCAGATCCTTTATGCATATTATTACTCCTCTGATTATGAACATGAATATGCTTTGTGAGTAGTTACGTTTGATCCTGAGGACATGGGTGAAGTCTTGCTATTAGTAGTCATGTGAATCTGGTATTCGTTCGATATTTTGATGAGATGTATGTTGTCTCTCCTCTAGTGGTGTTATGTGAACATAGACTACATGACACTTCACCATTATTTGGGCCTAGAGGAAGGTATAGGGAAGTAATAAGTAGATGATGGGTTGCTGGAGTGACAGAAGCTTAAACCCTAGTTTATGCGTTGCTTCGTTAGGGGTTGATATGGACCCATATGTTTAATGTTGTGGTTAGGTTTACCTTAATACTCCTTTTTGTAGTTGCGGATGCTTGCAATAGGGGTTAATCATAAGTGGGATGCTTGTCCATGTTAGGGCAGTACCCAAGTGCCGACCCACCTACATATCAAATTATCAAAGTACCAAACACGAATCTTACGAACGTGATGAAAACTAGCTTGACGATAATTCCCAATGTGTCCTCGGGAGCTCCTTCTTCATTATTAGAATTTGTCCAGGCTTATCCTTTGCTACATAAAGGATTGGGCCACCTTGCTTCACTTTATTTACTTTATTTACTTTTTGCTCGTTACTATTTATCTTATCACAAAACTATCTATCACCTACTGTTTCAGTGCTTGCAGAGAAAACCTTACTGAAAACCGCTTATCATTTCCTTCTGCTCCTCGTTGGGTTCGACACTCCTACTTATTAAAAGGACTATGATAGATCCCCTATACTTGTGGGTCATCAAGAATCTTTTTTGGCGCCGTTGCCGGGGAGCGTAGCGCTCTTGGTGAGTGGAACTTGGTAAGTGTCGGGGATATACCCCGCAGTATAAACCGCCGGATGAATGACCCGGCTAGAGTTTGGCGATTCACTGGCGACCCACTTGGACCTGGCGGTTTACGATTCATTGGTAATCCGACAGGCGGGTCAGAGGAGCGACAAGACCCGGTGGCCCAACGGCGGTTTATGGAAGGCCGGATCACGCTATGGTGGGCCGGTTTAAGAGGAAAGGTATAAGGAATATTTGTCTTACAAGGAGTTAAGACCTAGACTTGTATCCTGTTTGTATTAGAGATAGACTAGTCCTAATCCTAATAGGACTCTACATGTAACCCGCCCCTTCAACATATATAAGAAGGGGTAGGGCACCCCAAAGAGGGAGAGGGAAGAAGCAATCTCTAGGGCTAGACACAACTAGAGGAGAGCCGGTTTACGGCGACTCCCTCGTGATGATAATGAGATCTAGCCTCAAACAGCATGTAGGGTTTTTACCGGATGATGTTTCCCGGGGCCTGAAGCTGTCTAAACCCTTGTATTATGTTACGTCTCTCGATTCCGCTCAACCCCTCTCAAGCTACCACATAGATGCATTGGCCTCGCGACTAAGTCCTCACACTAAGGACATCTGACGTGTTGATTCCACGACAGTTGGCGCCCACTGTGGGGCTCGCGCACGATGGTGTTGAGTTCTTGAAGGGATCTCTCATAGGGATCGAGAAATTCGCGACTAATCTGGTGAAAAAAAGAACTGCTCAAGAAGATCGTGATTAGCCTTGAGATGGCATGTACAAGATTGGATCAAGATCGAGAAGGATCAAGAGGATTAGGGTTGCATTGATGGACGATTGAGCTGCCGCAAGTTGTCGACACCGATTGGATTTCCTGCTACAGCCCTTGCGGCAAGCCGCGTGAGACTAACAAAATTTCTATCTTTGCGCGAGGCCGTGTCCGTGCCCAGTTTTTCTTTGGTCGCAACAACCAAAGGCAAACAGCCGGCGTACACGTAATCTGCGGTTTAATCGAAGCAAGTCCGAAGACTACTCATGTTCGGACATCTTCAAATCAGTTTTTTAATCTCTGTTTGCTACAAGGAAGAGCAAGTTCCCAAGTTCCCAGGGTAACATCGAAAGCGGCCACACTTCAAATTCCAACACTATTGCATGGCGTGGTTCATTAAGCTCGCTACCAACTTCTCAACAGACCAAGGCTAAAACTTCATGCATGTGGACCAGCAGTTGCAGTGGAACAACTCACGACTCGGAAGTACTCATCTGTTGTGGTCCTTTGTTGAGTCGCCAGTGCTGACCATCCTTTGCTGGTGAACCGCCGGCGGGCCTTCGAGCCGTTTCTGCCGTTGCTCTGCATGATTGTGGTTTGGCCCGCCTCAAGCCTGTTCCACTAAGCCGCCGTTTAGGCCCACGCCCTCGCTTTGAGCGCCTATTGCCTCTGCTGTTGTGGCCGTGGGCGCACCTCTGAGCCACTTTCGAGCCGCCGTCGCGTTGAGACTCTGCTACTACTGCGGATGTGACCACGACCTGGAGAGGATTAGATCACACAAAGTCGGATTTTTCTATGACTGTGCAGCCGCACTAAGTCGCCGTGGTCGCCCTGCAATTTTGTTTCAGCCGCCACCGCCACATGCTAAGCGGCCGCGGTTGAGACTCGTCGCATCGCTTCAATCCTTTGTTAGGGGCTGCGCTGAGTCGCCCTTGGGCATTGGCCGAGCGGCCTGACTTCCACCTCCCTGAGATGCCCTCGCCGGTGTCCCTCTGCCATGGACTCGCCGGGGCGCTGCTGAGCCGCCTTACGCCGCCTCCGCCAAGCTCACCACAGATCACTTCCGCCGCGGCTATTACTTTTTTGTTGGATAACACGGTTTAGACTTTAGAGTCGGACAACAAGGATATTTTCGCATCCTATCTCTGAATTCGAACTAGTTGGACCTTTCTCGCATATATACTGGAGTCAGGGAGACGAGGTTAGGGGGACAAGGAGCAAGTGGCTGTTACCTGGCTGCCGTTGCCGGCGGCCTGCACCCTACCCTCATGGTTGATCCCTGGCCCTGTGCAGGAGTCCCAGTGGGCAAGTAGTACTATTAAATTGCAACTGATTAATGGTAGTCAAAGTCAGTCAAAGCAAGAAGCAAAGTACTACTAGATCAATCACATCAAGGCTGGTTTGATTAATTAATGGTGGACTACTACCCAATGTGGAGACCTGGTACCGTACTACAAGTACTATGACATTTGCAGAGTGGTATTTCATCAATCTTTTTGTTGTCAGCATCTGTGTTCATCCGATGAATTACCAGGTGCTATCCTTTATATCTTATCAGCATATATTACATTGTTTGGGAACAATTACTCTGGTCTACGGTATTGTACGCAGGTAAATTATTCATTACAAAAGTGTTGCCATACCGCGGATATGGAGCATGCACCAGCATCATTTTTATTGGCGTTTGTCTGTGTCACGTGACTTCATGGACATGCGTGTAAGCCGCCGCCCCTGCGGTCTGGTCTACATCAACACGCCAGCCGACTCGCCCATCCGCGCCGCCTTGCAATGCCACGGATGACTTGCCCGTCCACCCTCGCGGCCAGCTCACACGTCTGCGCCGACTTACAATGTGACGGACGACTTACCCGTCCACCCCCGTGGCCGACTCGGTGTTCGAGTGGCTTACTGCTCCTGCAATTGACTCGCCCGACCGCACCGGCTTACGACGCCACGGCCGGTTCGCCCGTAATTAATTTCAGCTTCACCGCGGTAATTATCAACTCCGCGGTGGATAATTTCTGACCTAGCATATCAGGTGATACCCATCTAAGGTTTATTTTATTAGCGCATATTATTTTTATCAAGGAACAATTACTCTGGCTTGTGATATTTTTGAGGCAGGACAATTGTTCACTACATCAAAACGACATGGTTAATTCGCCTGTCCGCACCGGTTTACAACACCGCGGCCGGTTCATCTGTTTGAGCCGCCTCTAATATTGTGGTCATCTTTACCGTCCGCCTCTCGCGGCCTGGTCTACATCAACATACCGGGACGCACCTGTCTGCATGAGCAGTTTATTGAGTATGAGCAAGTCACAGCTTGGGTAGCCCAGTTTTTCTTTCAACAAAATGGAGGCAAATTATCATATACTATCAACCGCCGTCTACACTGGTTGGCTCAATAGGCAGGCACACAAGTCGCCGCCACTACAGTTTGGTTAATTTCAAATCGCCAGTTGAAAGGAACCATTGGCCGAGTTGCTGACACGGCTCATACGGGATCATTTATAACCCGCCGCAGTCATCTCAACCTTCTGTGGATTCACATCGTGCTATCAAAACCAATGATATACAAGTTATGCTGGTTTATATCATGGCCAAATATGAAGAGTCTCAAGCCAACTCCTCAAGTCACCTTTGAGACTCGGGGGCTACGATGACATAACTCAGCAAATCTTGCCAGTTTCAGCAAATTTAAGAACCCCGGGACGATGGAGCGAAAGATAACCCGGTCCTGGAGGCTACTGTTATATTACTGAAAATTTAAAGGCTGTCAGAAAATTTCTGGCTTAGAAAGTATATAACAGTTACAAAATCCCGGCTCAATGAAGAAGCTCTGAGTCATCAGAAAGGATTCCGGTTTAAAATCCGGCTCAAGGGACATCAGTCTCGCTGAAGCTATCAAATATCTGGTTTACAATCCGGTTCAAGGAAAATCTATTCTCCCACAAATCTCTGAAGCGCTCAAATCCGGTTTCAAAAAGTCCGGTTCAAAAAGGAATTAATTTCTCTCAAGTTTGAGTTTAAAGGCCGTTAGAAAACTTCCGGCTGAAAATGAAGATTCCGGTTTAAAATCCGGTTCAAGGGAAAGATGTTTCCCACAAAGCTTTGAAGCTCTCAATATCCGGTTCAAGAAGAATTTATCTCTTGCAAAAAGTTAAAGGTTGCCGAAGAGGACCTGTTGCCATGATGCACGGTTCAAACATGGGTATTCCGCCTTATTGACTTATCATATTATTAGTTACATGGGGGCTTCAGCTGACAAAGCGGAGTACTGCCTGTTAAACCGGCTATCATGCCACAACATAGCTTGGGAGCTTCACACCCAAAGGGCCAAAGAGAGTTTCGATGCTATGCACAACTCAAACATAGGCACCCAATGAGCACAGCTCATCACAAAGCTTGGGAGCTTCACACCCAAAGGGCCAAAGAGAGTTTCGATGCTATGCACAACTCAAACATAGGCACCTAATGAGCACAGCTCGTCACGTTACTTGGGGGCTCCTTGGTCCAATACCAAGAAGTCTGAATGGACCCTTGTAGCTGGGTATCGACCCACGGCTTAGAAGCCTGGTACATTTACCTAAAACCCCGGGTTAACCTGCCTTCATCAAGTAAGACACTCCTATCCAGGTCATCCTGGCACGGCCCTCCGAACATTTTGACAGTTACTCTCCTTGAGACCCTGCACTTGTCAAAGTTAAAACGGTGATTGGTTAGTTGGAGGTCCATCTTAAAAGGCTTTGTTAAATGGTTCAACTCAGTGGCCTGGCAGCCACAAAAAGCCTCGAATTTGGGCCTGGCAGCCCTCAAAAAAGGTTTTATTTGCCTTTGTCAAGATTTTTCTCTTTGATAAATTTTATGTTAAACCAATTTTCTTGGCTTGATCAGTCATCTTCTTAGCCCGGTATTCTTTAAACCGGCTTGGTTTGCAACTACACGTTGACAGACCTTAATTTTTAAACCGGAGTTTCTTAACCCGGCTTGGCGTTGACTCCCTGTCAACAGCCCGGATCATCTGGCGTGAATCATCACCCAGTATGACTTAATCTACGACACGGTTTTATTACAAACCTGGCAAAATATGAGGGGAGTTATCATACTCAAGATTTCGGTTATCACCCTTACTACAAAAAGTTGGTAAACCAATGATGTGATTCAATGTCACAGGTATGCTATACTTCCTATTTGATTATTCTTAAGTGCAGCCTTGGTTATAAACCTTGGTTATATATTGGGTATTATGACCCGTCCGGCGGTAAACCGCCAGGACACTATAAACTTGTTGTATGCAGAAACAGGTTGAGTAAAGAATGATTGTAAATCGCCGGTATTTATTAAACCGGCTTGGTTTTAAGACGATAAGTCGCCAGTATATGATGAGAAATTGTCCGGTGTTTATTAAACCGGCCTGGCTTTGCACTATAAGTTGCCAGCATATATTTGGATTGCGCCATTGGAATTATGCGCTTATAAATCATTGGGTATATTATTCAAATAGCCAACATGGCTGGATTTCTATTATGGTTATCAATAACCAGTATTACGATCAAGGTTTTCAAAGTCGCTTCAGCGCAATGGCTATCATATTATCAATGGATATGGTTTATTCTACAACTGAAGGAATAGTCCCGAGTTGCTGCAGGCTTACAACCCGGCACTTGGGGGCTACATTATTTAAGTTGAGATTACATCAAATATGCAAGTCTCATGTCGCTGCAAGAATGCACCATGACACTTGGGGGCTAATGCAAAGTCATTTTTTGTTCATCTTATTGAAGACCCGACTCATCACATTATAATGAGCCGGCCCTTGGGGGCTACACATTGCTCCTGTCAAAAAATTCAAGGTACAAAGCTTTTTATTCATTATATTGAAGGGTCCACTGCTCAGTTGGTAAAGCACAAGGCTCTTAACCTTGTGGACGTGAATTCAAGGTCCATGATGGGGGTTACATCATATGATGTTATTTTCATTGAAGTATATATCAAAGTCCCAGCTCAATATTATCTTACTGAGCCTGCCGTTGCTGTTCAAAGATTACATGGTTATATTTACAAAGTCCCTGCTCATTATTGCATAATGACCCGGCCCTTGAGGGCTATACTGGTTGAAGTTTTTATGAGCATGACAACCCGGCACTTGGGGGCTACATATGTGGAATACTCAAATTCTGACTAGTGATTCAGACGAACAAACCTGGATTTCTTCAAAGATTGTGATATTTAAGCAAGTCTCAAGCTGTTGCTATGCTACCTTCTTAAGACTTGGGGGCTACAAGTGATAGGCATATAAGAGGTATATTTTCAAGCTGGATGTTAACTACAAGTATGACCCGGTGCTATCAATATTTATAAACCGATGATCTTGGCAATGATAAACCGGCAAGTTCTACATTCTTAAACCGGCTGAAGATCAGATGAGGATTTCAAGGACCATTATTTTTGTTAAGTCATTGGGAGCTGAGTCAAAGAAGTTATTCTTCACAATATTTCTCTGCGACAAACCAATGTCAACAAATTGATTATGAAGCTGGCCTATTAAACCGGATTTTCTAGAAGAAGGAAGAAATGACAAGGATTTAAGTATTATCAAGTGCCGGTTTACAAGAATATTTAAACCGAAGCACAACCCGACAAATTTGTTCTTGTGTTTATGTTGCAGATCAGTTTAACATGGATAAATCCAAATTAAACTGGGGGCTAATGTCGGGGATATACCCCGCGGTATAAACCGCCGGATGAATGACCCGGCTTGAGTTTGATGATTCACCAGCGACCCACTTGGACCTGGCGGTTTACGATTCATTGGTAATCCGGCAGGCGGGTCAGAGGAGCGACAAGACCCGGTGGCCCAACGGGCGGTTTATGGAAGGCCGGATCACGCTATGGTGGGCCGGTTTAAGAGGAAAGGTATAAGGAATATTTGTCTTACAAGGAGTTAAGACCTGGACTTGTATCCTATTTGTATTAGAGATAGACTAGTCCTAATCCTAATAGGACTCTACATGTAACCCGCCCCTCCAACATATATAAGGAAGGGCAGGGCACCCCAAAGAGGGAGAGGCAAGAAGAAATCTCTAGGGCTAGACACAACTAGAGGAGAGCCGGTTTACGACGACTCCCTTGTGATGATAATGAGATCTAGCCTCAAACAACATGTAGGGTTTTTACCGGATGATGTTTCCCAGGGCCCGAAGCTGTCTAAACCCTTGTCTTATGTTATGTCTCTCGATTCTGCTCAACCCCTCTCAAGCTAGCACATAGATGCGTTGGCCTCGCGACTAAGTCCTCACACTAAGGACATCTGACGTGTTGATTCCACGACAGTAAGGAAACATTTATATAGTGTGCTGAAATTTTCTGTTACTTGTCACTATGGAAACTAATCCTTTGAGGGGCTTGTTTGGGGTATATTCACCCCAACCAGAAGAGCAAAGACATGCTCCTCAACCTACTGAACCTTATGAGAATATTCACTTTGAGATTCCTTCGGGTATGATAGAAAAACTGCTAGCTAATCCTTTTGCACGAGACGGAACATTGCATCCCGACTTACACCTTATCTTTGTGGATGAAGTTTGTGGATTATTTAAGCTTGCAGGTATTCCTAATGATGTTGTCAAAAGGAAGGTCTTCCCTTTATCTTTGAAGGGAGATGCAATGACATGGTATAGGCTATGTGATGATACGAGTATTGGAATTATAAGCGATTGAAGTTGGAATTTCACCAGAAGTTCTATCCTATGCATCTTGTTCATCGTGATCATAATTACATATATAATTTCTAGCCTCGCGAAGGAGAAAGCATCGCTCAAGCTTGGTGGAGGCTTAAGTCAATGTTGTATTCATGCCCCAATCATGAGCTCTCTCGGGAAATAATTATTCAGAATTTTTATGCTCAGCTTTCTCTTGATAATCGCAACTTGCTCGATACTTCCTGTGCTGGTTCCTATATGTTGAAGACTATTGATTTCAAATGGTACTTATTGGAAAGAATTAAACGCAACTCTGAAGATTGGGGTTCCGACGATGGTAAGGAGTCAGGTATGACACCTAAGTTTGATTGTGTTAAATCTTTTATGGACACCGATGCTTTCTGTGGATTTAGCTCTAAGTATGGGCTTGACTCTGAGATAGTAGCTACTTTTTGTGAAAATTTTGCTACTCACGTTGATCTCCCTAAAGAGAAGTGGTTTAAATATAATCCTCATGTTGAAGTGAAAGTAGTTGCACCTATTACAGTCGAAGAGAAGACTATTACATATAGTGATCCTATTATTCCTACTGCTTATGCTGAAAAACCTCCTTTTCCCGTTAGGTAAAAAGATCATGTTAAAGCTTCGAATGTTGTTCGTAAGAGTAATACTAGGGCCTATACACCTCCTGAGAAAATTAATGTTGAACCTGGTATTGCTATGATTAAAGATCTCTTGGATGAGGATTTAGATGGGCATGTTATCTCTTTCTTGGGTGAAAATGCTAATATTGCTAGACCCGATACTAAGACACATAGACCTGTTGTAGGCACGCCTGTTATTTCTGTTAAAATAGGAGATCATTGTTATCATGGTTTATGTGATATGGGTGCTAGTGCTAATGCGATACCTTATGATCTTTATAAAGAAATTATGCACGATATTGCACCTGTTGAATTAGAAGACATTGATGTTACTATTAAGCTTGCCAATAGGGACACCATTAAACCTATTGGGATTGTTGAGATGTTGAAGTCTTGTGTGGGAAGATTAAATACCCTGCTGATTTTCTTGTTCTTGGTTCCCCACAAGATGATTTTTGTCCCATTATTTTTGGTAGACCCTTCTTGAATATTGCTAGTGCTAAGATTGATTGTAAGAGGAAGGTTGTCACTGTTGGCATAGATGGTAGGTCTCATGAGTTTAATTTTGCCAAGTTTAGTAGACAACCTCGTGAAAGGGAACCAGCTAGTAAGGATGAAATTACTGGTCTTGCTTCCATTGCTGTTCCTCCAACTGATCTGTTAGAACAATATTTGCTAGACCATGAAAACGATATGTTTATGAAGGAAAGGGAAGAAATAGATGAAGTGTTCCTTAAACAGGAGCCTATGCTGAAACATAACCTTCCCGTTGAAATTCTTGGGGATCCCCCTCCACCCAAGGGTGATCCCGTGTTTGAACTCAAACCATTGCTTGATAATCTTAAGTATGCTTATCTTGATGAAAAAGAAATATATCCTATTATTATTAGTGCGAATCTTTCAGAGAAAGAAGAAGAAAGATTATTGAAAACTCTGAAGAAGCACCAAGCTGCTATTGGATATACTTTGGATGATCTTAAGGGCATTAGTCCCACATTATGTCAACACAAAATTTCAGTGGAGAAAGATGCCAAACCAGTTAGAGATCCTCAAAGACGATTAAATCCCAAAATGAAGGAAGTGGTAAGAAAGGAGATACTAAAGCTCCTTGAGGCAGGTAGTATTTATCCCGTTGCTGATAGTGAATGGGTAAGCCCTGTCCATTGTGTCCCTAAAAAGGGAGGTATTACCGTTGTTCCTAATGATAAAGATGAATTGATCCTGCAAAGAATTATTACAGGCTATAGGATGGTAATTGATTTCCGTAAGTTAAATAAAGCTACTAAGAAAGATCATTACCCTTACCTTTTATTGATCAAATGCTAGAGAGGCTATCAAACACACACATTTTTGCTTTCTAGATGGTTATTCTGGCTTCTCTCAGATACCTGTTTCAGCAGGGGATCAATCTAAAACTACTTTTACTTGCCCTTTTGGTACCTTTGCTTATAGACGTATGCCTTTTGGTTTATGTAATGCACCTGCTACCTTTCAAAGATGCATGATGGCTATATTTTCTGATTTTTGTGAAAAGATTTGTGAGGTATTCATGGATGATTTTCTCCGTCTATGGATCCTCTTTTGATGATTGTTTAAGCAACCTTGATTGATTTTTGCAGAGATGCGAAGACACTAGTCTCGTCCTAAATTGGGAAAAGTGTCACTTTATGGTTAATGAAGGCATTGTCTTGGGGCACAAGATCTCCGAGAGAGGTATTGAAGTTGATAAAGCCAAAGTTGATGCTATTGAAAAGATGCCATGTCCCAAGGACATAAAAGGTATAAGAAGTTTCCTTGGTCATGCCTGCTTTTATAGGAGGTTCATTAAGGAATTTTCTAAAATCTCTAGGCCTCTTACTAATTTATTGCAAAAAGATATTCCTTTTGTTTTTGATGATGATTGTATAGAAGCATTTGAAACACTCAAGAAAGCTTTGATCACTGCACCTATTGTTCAACCACCTGATTGGAATTTACCTTTTGAAATTATGTGCGATGCTAGTGATTATGCTGTAGGTGCTGTTTTAGGGCAAAGAGTCGATAAGAAATTGAATGTTATCAAGTATGCTAGTAAGACTCTTGATACTGCCCAGAGAAATTATGCTACTACTAAAAAAGAGTTCTTAGCAGTTGTGTTTGTGTGTGATAAGTTTAGACCTTATATTGTTGATTCCAAAGTTACTATTCACACTGATCATGCTGCTATTAAATATCTTATAGAAAATAAAGATGCTAAGACTAGACTCATTAGATGGGTTCTCTTGCTCCAAGAATTTGACTTGCATATTATTGATAGAAAGGGAGCTGAGAACCCCGTTGCAAACAACTTGTCTAGGCTAGAGAATGTTCTTGATGACCCACTGCCTATTAATGATAGCTTTCCTGACGAACAATTAGCGGTCGTCAATGCTTCTCGTACTGCTCCTTGGTATGCTGATTATGCTAATTACATTGTTGCTAAATATATACCGCCCAGTTTCACATACCAGCAAAAGAAAAAGTTCTTTTATGATTTAAGACATTACTTTTGGGATGATCCACACCTTTATAAAGAAGGAGTAGATGGTATTATTAGACGTTGTGTGCCTGAGCATGAACAGGAACAAATCCTATGCAAGTGTCACTCTGAATCCTATGGAGGACACCACGCTGGAGATAGAACTGCACACAAGGTACTACAATCTAGTTTTTGTTGGCCTACTCTTTTCAAAGATGCTCGTAAGTTTGTCTTATCTTGTGATGAATGTCAAAGAATAGGTAACATAACTAGACGTCAAGAAATGCCTATGAATTATTCTCTTGTTATTGAACCGTTTGATGTTTGGGGCTTTGATTATATGGGACCTTTTCCTGCCTCCAATGGCTATACACATATTTTAGTTGATGTTGATTACGTTACTAAGTGGGTAGAAACTATCCAACTAGTAGTGCTGATCATAACACTTCTATTAAAATGCTTAAAGAAGTTATTTTAATGAGGTTTGGAGTCCCTATATATCTTATGACTGATGGTGGTTCACACTTTATTCATGGTGCTTTCCGTAAGATGCTTGCTAAGTATGATGTCAATCATAGAATCGCATCTCCTTATCACCTGCAGTCTAGTGGTCAAGTAGAGTTGAGAAATAGAGAGCTCAAATTAATTTTGCAAAAGACTGTGAATAGATCTAGAAAGAATTGGTCCAAAAACTCGATGATGCATTATGGGCCTATAGAACTGCTTACAAAAATCCTATGGGTATGTCTCCATATAAGATGGTTTATGGAAAAGCATGTCATTTACCTCTTGAACTTGAACATAAAGCATATTGGGCTATTAAGGAGCTCAATTATGACTTCAAACTTGCCGGTGAGAAGAGGTTGTTTCATATTAGCTCACTTGATGAATGGAGAACCCAAGCATATGAGAATGCCAAGCTTTTCAAAGAAAAAGTCAAATACTGGCATGATAAGAGGATACAAAAGCATGAGTTTAATGTAGGAGATTATGTGTTATTGTTCAGACTTTTTGGAGGAAAACTTCTCTCAAAATGGGATGGTCCCTACGTTATCGAGGAGGTCTATCGTTCTGGTGCTATAAAAATCAACAACTTCGAAGGCACAAATCCGAGGGTGGTAAACGGACAAAGAATTAAATATTATATTTCAGGTAATCCTATCAATGTTGAAACTAATATTATTGAAACCATAACCCCTGAGGAATACATAAGGGATACTTTCCAGAATGTTCCAGACTACGAAAAGGCATAGGTACGTGGTATGGTAAGTAAACCGACTCCAAAACAACTCTAATGGCAATTTTTATCAGTTTTGGATTATTTAAAGATTTTAGGAAGAAAGAAGTAGTCCGAAAGGGACATGAGGCTCCCACGAGAGAGGAGGGCGCGCCCCCCTGTAGGGCATGCCCCCTATCTCGTGGGCACCTCGTGTGCCTCCCGGACTCCGTTTTCTTGTATGTTACGTATTTTGGTCGGTAAAAATTCATCATATATACTCCCGAAGGTTTTGACCACCGTATCACGCAAATATCCTCTGTTTTCGTTTCGAGTTGTTCCTGTTGCAGAATAAAGCAAGATGTCTTCTCAGGAATCAGTTGGGGAGAGCCAGGTGTCTCACCCAACGCCAGGTCCAGGAGCAAATAGCGATGCCTACCAATTTGGACCATCAACGGAGGATGAGATGGAGGCTGATTTGAAAAGCATAGATGCCATGGAGGAAGATCAAGAAGTTACCTCTCGTCTCCAAGCAGAATTCACAATGGGGGAACTACCTAGCCTGGCTGTCCCTACTTCGGTCACTCCTTCCAACCCTAGATTTCTTTCTTATGAAAATATGAAAAGGAGTTTTTCTTGTTCTCCAGAAGCTATGCAACATCCTTGGGTAAAAGGAGCTTTGTCCGTTATGGGCAAGCTCCGTAAAGAAAATATGGACCTCAAACAACAAGTAAATAAGCTCGAGGAGGAGAACCGTATCCTGAAGGGCATCATCGCCAAGAAGATCATAACACCAACCGTGAAGAAGGAGAAATAATCACATGGGTATGGGCACTCCCCTTGGCAACTGCCAAGCTTTGGGGAGGTGCCCCGGTATCGTATCACCATCACACTCCTATCTTTACCGCTTTATTTAGTTCGATCCTTTTAGTAGTATCTTGATCTAGTAGTTTGATGTTTTGATATCAAGTAGTTTTGAGTTTTGCTTTGTGATCTCATTATGTAATCGAGTCTGTGTGCTATCTATAATAAAGATTAGTGTTGAGTCAAGGGCTTTGCTATGTTGCTATGATCTTGAGAAAGTAGAAAGAACAAAAGAGTTCATATTGATCTTATGGATAGTGATAACTTCACACATAGAAAGTATGAGGCATAAAAATTGTTGAGAGTTGATGAACATAGGCTTGGTCATCGTTGCAATTAATAGGAAGTGATAAAGAAAGAGAGGTTCACATATAAATATATTATCTTGGACATCTTTTATGATTGTGAAGCACTCATTAAGTATGACATGCTAAAAGAGTTGACGTTGGACAAGGAAGACAACATAATGGTTTATGTTTTCCGACATCTCAGTTAAAGTATATTGTCATTGACCTTCCAAACATGTTGAGCTTGCCTTTCCCCCTCATGCTAGCCAAATTCCTTGCACCAAGTAGAGATACTACTTGTGCTTCCAAATATCCTTAAACCCAGTTTTGCCATGAGAGTCCACCATACCTACCTATGGATTGAGTAAGATCCTTCAAGTAAGTTGTCATCAGTGCAAGCAATAAAAATTGCTCTCTAAATATGTATGACTTATTAGTGTAGAGAAAATAATCTTTGTACGAACTTGTTGTGGAAGTAATAAAAGCGACGGATTGCATAATAAAGGTCCACATACAAGGGGCAATATAAAGTGATGTTCTTTTGCATTAAGATTTCGTACATCAACCCTAAATGCACATGACAACCTCTGCTTCCCTCTGTGAAAGGGCCTATCTTTTACTTTATGTTTTTACTTTATGCTTGAGTCAAGGTGATCCTTACCTTTCCCTTTTTATTTTTATCCTTTGGCAAGAACCTCGTGTTTGATAGATCATGATGCATATATCCAATTGGATGTAAGTTGGCATAGGCTATTATTGTTGACATCACCTAAAGGTGAATATGTTGGGAGGCAACACTATAAGCCCCTATCTTTCTTAGTGTCCGGTTGAAACTCTATAACCACAAGTATTGCGTGAGTGTTAACAATTATAGGAGACTACGAGATAGTTGAGTATGTGAGCTTGCTGAAAAGCTCTATTATTGACTCTTTATGATGTTACGATAAATTGCAATTGCTTCAATGACTGAGATTATAGTTTGTTAGTTCCCAATGAAGTTTTTGAACCATACTTGACATTGTGAATTGCTTATTACTTGAACATAGGAAATCATATGACAAAATCCATATATGTTGTTGTTATTAGAATGATCATGATGCTCTCATGTCTGTATTTTATTCTTATCGATACCTCTATCTCTAAACATGTGGACATATTTTTCGATTTCGGCTTCCGCTTGAGGACAAGCGAGGTCTAAGCTTGGGGGAGTTGATATGTCCATTTTGCATCATGCTTTTATATCAATATTTATTGCATTATGGGATGTTATTACACATTATATCTCAATACTTATGGCTATTCTATCTTATTTTACAAGGTTTACCATGAAGAGGGGGAATGCCGGCAGCTGGAATTCTGGCTGGAAAAGGAGCAAACGTTGGAAACCTATTCTGCACAACTCCAAAAGACCTGAGACTCCACGAAACAACCTTTTGGAATTAATAATAATTTATGGGCGAAAGAAATAGGCCAGGGGGGCCACACCCTGTCCAGGAGACAAGGGGCGCCCCCCCTAGGTCGCGGCCCCCTATCTCCTGGGCTCCCTGGTGGGCCTCCAGCGTCCATCTTCTGCTATATCATCACTTTTCCCTTGGAAAAAATCATGGGCAAGCTTACGGGACGAAACTCCGCCGCCATGAGCCGGAACCTTGGCGGAATCAATCTAGGGCTCTGGCGGAGCTGTTCTACCGGGGACACTTCCCTCCGGGAGGGGAAAATCATCACCAACGTCATCACCAACGATCCTATCATTGGGAGGGGGTCAATCTCCATCAACATCTTCACTAGCACCATCTCATCTCAAAACCCTAGTTCATCTCTTGTATCCAATCTTGTATCAAAACCACAAATTGGTACCTGTGGGTTGCTAGTAGTGTTGATTACTCCTTGTAGTTGATGCTATTTGGTTTACTTGGTGGAAGATCATATGTTCAGATCCTTTATGCATATTATTAATCCTCTGATTATGAACATGAATATGCTTTGTGAGTAGTTACGTTTGTTCCTGAGGACATGGGTGAAGTCTTACTATTAGTAGTCATGTGAATTTGGTATTCGTTCGATATTTTGATGAGATGTATGTTGTCTCTCCTCTAGTGGTGTTATGTGAACGTCGACTACATGACACTTCACCATTATTTGGGCCTAGAGGAAGGCATAGGGAAGTAATAAGTAGATGATGGGTTGCTAGAGTGACAGAAGCTTAAACCCTAGTTTATGCATTGCTTCGTTAGGGGTTGATATGGACCCATATGTTTAATGTTGTGTTTAGGTTTACCTTATTACTCCTTTTTGTAGTTGCGGATGCTTGCAATAGGGGTTAATCATAAGTGGGATGCTTGTCCATGTTAGGGAAGTACCCAAGTGCCGGTCCACCCACATATCAAATTATCAAAGTACCGGACGCGAATCTTATGAACGTGATGAAAACTAGCTTGACGTAATTCCCAAGGTGTCCTCGGGAGCTCCTTCTTCATTATTAGAAATTGTCCAGGCTTATCCTTTGCTACATAAAGGATTGGGTTACCTTGCTGCACATTATTTACTTTATTTACTTTTTGCTCGTTACTATTTATCTTATCACAAAACTATCTATCACCTACTATTTCAGTGCTTGCAGAGAAAACCTTACTGAAAACCACTTATCATTTCCTTCTGCTCCTCATTGGGTTCGACACTCCTACTTAGCCAAAGGACTACGATAGATCCCCTATACTTGTGGGTCATCACCTACCTGGCCTGAACCGTAGGTTGTAGGGGTGGGAGGATGGTTAGCGAGGAGATGGGCGCCGGCGTCGGCGTCGTAGTTGCGCAGGAGAAGGCGGAGGCTGAGAGGAAGATGATGCAGTGGAGGAGGCTAGGGTTAGGTCTCCCGGCTTCCTAAGGAAGCCGAGCAATTATGATTGCTTCTTGCTTAATTCCAAAACGGATCCTTACACGAGTTTATATAATCCTCCTAATAAGATAATTGGGCTAAGCCCCTAATAACGATAAGATAGAGTGGGCCACAACTATTTGGGCTAAGCCTCTAATATGCTGGTTGATACGACTCCAACGTATCTATATTTTTTTGAATGTTCCATGCTATTATATTACCTATTTTGGATGTTTATGGGCTTTACTTTGCACATTTATATCATTTTTGGGACTAACCTACTAACCGGAGGCCCAACCCATATTGTTGTTTTTTGCCTATTTCAGTGTTTTGAAGAAAAGGAATATCAAACGGAGTCCAAACGGAATGAAACCTTCGGGAGCGTGATTTTTGGAACGAACGTGATCCAGAGGACTTGGAGTGCAAGTCAAGAAGTAGTCGAGGTGGCCACAAGGGTGGAGGGCGCGCCCACCCCTACTGGGCGCGCCCCCTATCTCGTGGGCCCCTCGGGCGGCCACCGACCTACTTCTTCCTCCTATATATACCCACGTACCCCGAGAACATCAGAACAAGCCACGAAAACTGAATTCCACCGCCGCAACCTTCTGTATCCGCGAGATCCCATCTTGGAACCTTCGCCGGCACTCCGCCGGAGGGGGAATCGACCATGGAGGGCTTCTACATCAACACCATAGCCCCTCCGATGAATTGTGAGTAGTTTGCCACAGACCTTCGGGTCCATAGTTATTAGCTAGATGGCTTCTTCTCTCTTTTTGGATCTCAATACCATGTTCTCCTCGATCTTCTTGGAGATCTATTCGATGTAACTCTTTTTGCGGTGTGTTTGTCGAGATCCGATGAATTGTGGGTTTATGATCAAGTTTATCTACGAGAAATATTTGAATCTCCTCTGAATTCTTTTATGTGTGATTAAGTTATCTTTGCAAGTCTCTTCGAATTATCAGTTTGGTTTGGCCTACTAGATTGATCTTTCTTGCAACGGGAGAAGTGCTTAGCTTTGGGTTCAATCTTGCGGTGTCCTTTCCCAGTGACAGCAAGGGCAGCAAGGCACGTATTGTATTGTTGCCATCGAGGATAAAAAGATGGGGTTTATATCATATTGCATGAGTTTATCCCTCTACATCATGTCATCTTTCTTAATGTGTTACTCCGTTCTTTATGAACTTAATACTCTAGATGCATGCTGGATAGCGGTCGATGTGTGGAGTAATAGTAGTAGATGCAGGCAGGAGTCGGTCGACTTGTCACGGACGTGATGCCTATATACATGATCATGCCTCGATAACCTCATAATTATTCGCTTTTCTATCAATTGCTCGACAGTAATTTGTTCACCCACCGTAATACTTATGATATCTTGAGAGAAGCCACTAGTGAAACCTATGGCCCCAGGGTCTATCTTTTATCATATAAGCTTTCAATCTACTTTTATTTGCATCTTTAATTTTCCAATCTATATCATAAAATACAAAAAATATATTTATCTTATCATACTATCTCTATCAGATCTCACTTTCGCAAGTGGCCATGAAGGGATTGACAACCCCTTTATTGCGTTGGTTACGAGTTCTTTGTTTGTTTGTGTAGGTGCATGGGACTTTTGAGGAGCCTCCTACTGGATTGATACCTTGGTTCTCAAAAACTGAGGGAAATACTTACGCTACTATTGCTACATCACCCTTTCCTCTTCAAGGAAAACCAACGCAAGCTCAAGACGTAGCAAGAAGGATTTCTGGCGCCGTTGTCGGGGAGGTATTCGCTCAAGTCAAGACATACCAAGTACCCATCACAAACTCATCTCCCTCGCATTTACATTATTTGCCATTTGCCTCCCGTTTTCCTCTCCCCCACTTCACCCTTGCCGTTTTATTCGCCCTCTCTTTCCCAATCTTCTCCTCTCTCTTTCGTTTGCCTTTTTGTTTGCTTGTGTGTTGGATTACTTGTCGCCATGGCGCAAGATAATACCAAATTGTGTGATTTCTCCAATACCAATAATAATGATTTCCTTAGTACTTCGATTGCTCCTCTTAATGATGTTGAGTCTTGTGAAATCAATACTGCTTTGCTGAATCTTGTTATGAAAGATCAATTTGCCGACCTTCCTAGTGAAGATGCCGCTACCCATCTAAAGAACTTTGTTTATTTGTGTGATATGCAAAAGAAGAAAGATATGGATAATGATATTGTTAAGTTGAAGTTATTTATATTTTCACTTAGAGATCGTGCTAAAGTTTGGTTCTCATCTTTGCCTAAAAACAGTATTGATTCTTGGAACAAGTGCAAAGATGCTTTTATCTCTAAATATTTTCCTCCCGCTAAGATCATCACTCTTAGGAACGATATTATGAATTTTAAACAACTTGATCCTGAGCATGTTGCCCAATCTTGGGAAAGAATGAAATTGATGATTCGTAATTGCCCTACTCATGGTTTAAATATATGGATGATCATACAAAAAATTTATGCCGGATTGAATTTTGCTTCTAGAAATCTTTTAGATACGGCCGCGGGAGGCACGTTTATGGAAATCACTTTAGGAGATGCTACAAAACTTCTTGATAATATTATGGCTAATTATTCTCAATGGCACACCGAAAGATGTACTAGCAAAAAGTGCATGCTATAGAAGAAATTAATGTTTTGAATGGAAAGATGGATGAACTTATGAAATTGTTTGCTACTAAGAGTGTTACTCTCGATCCCAATGATATGCCTTTGTCTACTTTGATTGAGAATAATAATGAATCTATGGATGTCAATTTTGTTGGTAGGAATAGTTTTGGAAACAATGCTTATAGAGGAAACTTTAATCCTAGACCGTTCCCTAGTAATTCCTCTAATAATTATGGAAATTCCTACAATAACTCTTATGGTAATTTTAATAAGATGTCCTCTGATTTTTAGAATAGTGTGAAAGAATTTATGATCTCCCAAAAGAATTTTAATGCCTTGCTTGAAGAAAAAATGCTCAAAGTTGATGATTTTGCTAGGAACGTTGATAGACTTTCACCTGATGTTGATTCTCTGAAACTTAGATCTACTCCTCCTAAGCATGATATCAATGAGTCTCTCAAAGCTATGAGAATTTCCATTGATGAGTGCAAAGAAAGAACCGCTAGATTGCGTGCTAAGAAAGATTTCTTTATAAAGGCATGTTCTTCTAGTTTCCAAATGATGAAGATCTTAAAGTTATTGATGTGTCCCTTATTAAATCTTTGTTTTGCAATATTAATCTTAATGATGATGGGCCTGGAGATGAGTCAACTTTAGTTAAAATGCGTCCCAATGATTTGGAGTTTTTAGATCTTGATGCTAAATTTGGTAAAAGTGGGATTGGAGAGGTCAAGACTTTAAATAGCATTGATCCCACTATCTTGGATTTCAAGGAATTTAATTATGATAATTGTTCTTTAGAAGGTTGTATTTCCTTGTTGCAATCCGTTGTGAATTCTCCTCATGCTTATAGTCAAAATAAAGCTTTTACCAAACATATTGTTGATGCCTTGATGCAATCTTTGGATGAAAAACTTAATTTGGAAGTTTCTATACCTAGAAAACTTAATGATTAGTGGGAACCTACTATAAAGATTAAAATTAAAGATCATGAGTGTTATGCTTTATGTGATTTGGGTGCTAGTGTTTCCATAATTCTGAAAACTTTATGTGATATTCTAGGTTTCCGTGATCTTGATGATTGCTCTTTAAATTTGCACCTTGCGAATTCCACCATTAAAAAGCCAATGAGAAGAATCAATGATGTTCTCATTGTTGAAAATAGAAATTTGGTGCCAGTAGATTTTATCGTTCTTGATATAGATTGCAATCTTTCTTACCCTATTATTCTTGGTAGACCTTTCCTTAGAACGATTGGTGCGATTATTGATATGAAGGAAGGGAATATTAGATTCCAATTTTCATTAAGGAAAGGCATGGAGAAATTTCAAAGAAAGAAAGTTAAATTACCTTATGAATCTATCATGCGAGCTACTTATGAATTGAGTGCCAAAGATAGCACTACTTAGATCTATCTTCCCTTTTATGCCTAGCTAGGGGCGTTAAACGATAGCGCTAGTTGGGAGGCAACCCAATTTTATTTGTGTTTTTTTGTTTTTGTTCCTGTTTAGTAATAAATTTTGCATCTACCTTCTGTTTAGATGTGTTTTCATGTTTAAATTAGTGTTTGTGCCAAGTAGAACCTATAGGATAACCTATGGTGATAGTTAATTTGATTCTGCTGAAAAACAGAAACTTTGCACGCACGAACTTAGTTTTGTTAATTCACAGAAACGTGCTTTTGCGTTCATTCTTTTTGCTGTAGATCAATAGTCAAATTGCCCAGGACTTGCTATTTTTCTAGGATTTTTTAGAGTTCCAGAAGTATTCGAGGGTTACAGATTGCTACAGACTGTTCTGCTTTTGACAGATTCTGTTTTTCGTGTGTTGTTTGCTTATTTTGATGCGTCTATGGCTAGTATTAAGTAGTATGAACCATAGAGAACTTGAAATACAGTAGGTTTAACACCAATATAAATAAATAATGAGTTCATTACAGTACCTTATGTGGTGGTTTTGCTTTCTTTCACTAACGGAGCTTATGAGGTTTCCTGTTGAGTTTTGTGTTGTGAAGTTTTCAAGTTTTGGGTAAAGATTTGATGGACTATGGAATAAGGAGTGGCAAAATCTTAAGCTTGGGGATGCCCATGGAACCCCAAGATATTCAAGAATAGCCAAAATCCTAAGCTTGGGGATGCCCCCGGAAGGCATCCCCTCTTTCGTCTTCGTTCATTGGTAACTTTACTTGGAGCTATATTTTTATTCGCCACATGATATGTGTTTTGCTTGGAGCGTCGTGTATGATATTAGTTTTTGCTTTTAGTTTTGCACAATCATTCTTGCTGTACACACCTTTTGGGAGAAGCCCACTTGATTGGAGTTTATTAGAATACGCTATGTGATTCACTTATATTTTTTGAGCTTGATAGTTTTTGCTCTAGTGCTTCACTTATATCTTTTAGAGCACGGCGGTGGCTTAATTTTGTAGAAATTGCTAATCTCTCATGCTTCACTTATATTATTTTGAGAGTCTCTTAGAACAGCATGGTATTTGCTATGGTTATAAAATTGGTCCTAGAATGGTAGGCATCCAAGTTCGGTATAATAAAAACTATCATAGAAAGTGAATTGGATGCTATGATCAATTTGAAACTTGATAATTGCTTTGAGATATTAGGGGTGGTAATATTAGAGTCATGCTAGTTGGGTGATTATGAATTTAAAGAATACTTGTGTTGAATTTTGTGATTGTCGTAGCATGCACGTATGGTGAACCGCTTTGTGATGAAGTTGGAGCACAATTTTATTTATTGATTGTATTCCTTATGAGTGGCGGTCGGGGCCGAGCGATGGTCTTCTCCTACCAATCTATCCCCCTAGGAGCATGTGCGTAATGCTTTGTTTTTGATGTCTTGTAGATTTTTGCAATAAGTACATGAGTTCTTTTTTACTAATATTGAGTCCATGGATTATATGCACTCTCACCCTTCCACCATTGCTAGCCTCTCTTGTGCCGCGCAACTTTTGCCGGCACCATACACCCACCATATACCTTCCTCAAAACAGCCACCATACCTACCTATTATATCATTTCCATAGCCATTCCGAGATATATTGCCATGCAACTTTCCACCATTCAGTTTATATGACACGCATCATCATTGTCGGATTTCGGGTTCCGACAGACCCTTGAGGTTCGATCACTGGGGTGCGCACGAAGATCTTTCCCCTACCAGCTCACGTTTCGAAGGCTTACAAGGAATCTAAGCTAGAAAGAAGAACACACAAGAGACACGAGGTTTATACTGGTTCAGGCCACCATTGTGGTGTAATGCGCTACTCCAGTGTGTGGTGTGGTGGATTGCCTTAGGGGCAGATGACGAACAATACAAAGGGGAACAGCCTCGCGAGGGGCTGTTCTTGAGCTAGTGCGATGAACTGCTTGGGTGAGTTCAACGCTCCTCTCTGTCTCTCTCTGATCGATCCGTCCCTTTGCCTTGTGGTGGCTAGCTCTATTTATAGAGGGAGGCCCTGGGCCTCTTCAAAAATAATGAGCGGGAAGGGCGCCAACAATTGGCCATTTTGAAGGGGAACATCTAGTACACTTATCCTGACTAAAGTTGGTCTTTGACTGCCAAAGACTCTGGTGGTGACGCCATCCTAGGCTGGTCTTGTTGCATCGAAACGATAACCTTTGCCTGTTATCTCGGCCTGTGCTTGCCCCCCTTTGCACCGAAGGGGAAACATGGACACTGCGCAGTCTGGTGCTCGCCTGGCGCCCGCGTGGTCTCGATCGTCATGGCTTGCGTCAGGGGATCCTCACGATGTGCCCTGCCTTGATCTCTCCGCCTCCTCGCGAGCCTGCCTGATGAGGCTACTCCTGAGGAAGCTTCATGTCGTCCGCCCCGCGAGGCCTGGCCCCTCGCGAGGGTCTTGAGCTTGAGCTGATGAAGCTGGGCTGCACTGGGCCCCCACTTGAGCCACGCCGCAGGCCGCAGGCAGGCAAGTCTGGGGACCCCCATTCCCAGAACGCCGATAGTAGCCCCCGGGCCCAAGGCGCACCCAGACTTGTCTTAGCAGAGAAGCGAAGGGGAAAGTGCGAAGCGCCGCGGGCCCCAATAGCCTGCGGCCTTGGGTGCCGCGTGTCAATTGATTGGACGTGGGCGTCTCTGCTTCCCCTCGACGCCTCGGCAACCGCATGACTTGACAAGTCCCTGCATGCAAAAAGGGGTCATGATTACCTGCGATCGTGGAGGCTGACGGTTGGCCTCCTCCGGCTATATGTACGGAACGGCGTGCGCCCCTTCAGTCCATTCCTTCCCGATACTCCTTTCTCTCCATCCCGGCTACTCACCATCCCCATGGCTCCGCCGAAGAGGTTCTCGGCCATGGAGAAGGGAAAGGCTCGTCAGGAAGGGCCTGACTCTCCTCCGACCAAGCGCGGCCAGGGCCGCCCTCGCAAGCATCCTACGGCCCCCGTAGTGGCTTCCCGTGATCGTGGAGGCAGTCCCCTGCGCGGCGATGAGCGCCTGGTTGCCGATGAGAGGTACACCATGGCTGTGCAACCCCCCAGGCCACGCTTTCGCTCGGCGGAGATGCTGCCGGAGTTTTTCGTGAGGTCGGCGGACCCGACCAGCACCTGGCTCTAGCTCCCCTGCTTCTTTGTAGGTGAACTTCCGGCCGGCGCTCCGGGCGGCCTCTGGCTTCAGGTAGACGGTTGCTGCAGCAGGGCCTCCTGGGCTTCGCGGGAGGTCTCCGTCATCGGGGAGGTGGCCGTGACCTGCGGTTGCCAAACATTTTCCCACGCGCATGGCCTGAGCCGGTGGTGCACCCTGCACTTCAATTCGACGGCGATGCCACCCTCTACATGAGGGTGTTCGGGGAAGACGGCCTCCGTGCTGGGTGCTGCCCTGAAGACGATGACCGCGGCCGTGAGCCCAGCCCCGGCATTGATCAGGATGAATGTGGTGGCAAGCGCGTGGGCAGCGGTGCTTGAGGCCCGCCAAGCTTCGGCGAATCTCCTTCAAACAGCAGCTCCTCCAGCGGTGGCCGTGACTAGCCCCCGCGCCGTCCCGCCCGCCTGGGGGAAGGTAGCGGGTCGGTCCACCGCCGCGCCCCGGTGAAGCGAGAGATGGGATCCAACTGAGCTCCGGAGGTAGTACGAGCCCTCGCCGCGAGTTGGTGCCGAGCAAGTCGTGCCTATTTTGTTTTTCTTCCTTCCCTGCACAAAAAGAAGGTAGTCTGGGGCCCCGTGGGGGCGTGTTGAAGGGTTGCTGTTAATTATCGTGTTGTTTCTGCTATTTCTGTGCTATGTTTCCGTGTCGCGTGCCCGCGTGCGGGAATTACTTAGCTCAGGGAGGCTTGTCGCGGTCTTCGCCTCCCGAGGACGAGGCCTCACCGTGCACTTCATGTCCTGCAAGGATTAGTCAGGAGGGGTAGGTTCCAGTCTCGGTTGTGGGGGCGACCAACCTAGGTCTTGTGCTCGCGTCGCGATGCTCGTGGGGCACGGACTGGGAGGAGTGCTCCCGTAGCGGACTCGGATAGGAAAGCTTCAAACGACCGGGGTAGAAAACACTCGCGAGGGTGCCCGCGTACCTCCCTTGCGAGACTTGCACGAGAGAAAACGAGGCAAGTGAGTGAACAAGACGAAGGGGGCACAAGCTAGAGACGGCAACAGCTCCAATAAAACTTCAAATAGGAACGAACAAGCCAACTGCAGAAAGCAAATGAAAAAGCCGCATCCGGCACCTAATCTAGTCTTCGACGTCTTCTCACCAGCGCGGAGCTAAGTGCTGCCACTGGGCATGGGCGGGAGCCCCCGAGGCCTGAGGGCGGCACTTCGGAGACTCCGGGGCATGTACAACCCCACTCATTATTACGCGAGAGTGTCACGGGCGGCGTGCTTCACAGGCATTGGCCTTCTTCACAGGCACCGGGCCTTTTCCAAAATGCGGCAGCTTCACAGGCATTGGCCTTCTTCACAGGGACTAGGCCTTTTCCGAAATGCGGCACCTTCACAGGCATTGGCCTTCTTCACAGGCACCGGGCCTTTTCCATCGGCACTGGGCCTCGCTCAGGGGTAGAACCTTCGGAGATGTTGAATGTTCCATGCGTTCTGGACGGGTACCCCCTCCTGGGTTTCCAAGCGCGCGGAGCCGGGCCTGGAAACATGAACAACCTTGAATGGGTCCTCCTACATGGGAGAGAGCTTGTGCAACCCCTCCCTGGAGAGAACCCGTCTGAGCACAAGGTCCCCTACCTCAGGATTCTTGGGGCAGATGTTGAGGCAGTGGTACCACCGCAGCGCCTGTTGATACCTTGTCGCTCGCAGTGCGGCTTCTCGACGGTGTTCCTCCCCCAGCACGAGATCCGTCCCCCGCATGGTGTCCTGCTGCGTCTCGTCGAACGCCAGATCCCGTGCGGAACGACGCCTGACCTCGTGAGGGAGGACGGCCTCAGCTCCGTAGACGAGGGAGAGCGGGGTCTCACTAGTCGGCTTGGCCGCGGTCGTGCGGATAGACCACAGCACAGACTGGAGCTCGTCGTACCAGCCCCTGCTGCAGGCCTCCAGCTTCTTCTTGAAGGTCCTGGTTTTGAGGCCCCTCAGGACCCCCGCGTCGGCTCGCTCGGCCTGGCCGTTGCTCCGGGGGTGTGCTACCGAGGTGTAGCATATCTGCGTTCCAAGGTTAGCACAATACGTTTTGAAGAGATTACTGGTGAATTGCGAACCGTTGTCGGTGATGATGCAATTAGGCACCCCAAATCGGCTCATGAGGCCCTTGATGAACATGACTACGGAGCCCGCTGGGATGGTGCGGACAGCTTCCACCTCAGCCCACTTGGTGAACTTGTCCACGGCGACGTAGAGGTAGCGATAGCCCCCTGGCCCGGTGCCTCTGCCCATTCTGCCATGAAATCTGCAAGTGCGGCTCCCTTGATGACTCTGGTCATGCTGAACTCTAACTGAAACGCTTGCAATTCGATGTTCCATTCAGCGACTCTTCCAGCTGAGTTGGGGCTCCTGAGTACTCTTTCCAAGGGGTACGCTAAGACGAACTTGATGGGATGGCCTTGGAAGTAGTGCCGCAGCTTGCGTGAGGCTACCAATAGCGCGAGGAGGAGTTTTTTGAGGCATGGGGTACCGCGCCCTTGCGTCCCGTAGCACCGTGCTGACGAAGTACATGGGGTGCTCGACAAGGTTGAGGGTGCTAGCGCAGCTTGCGTCCTCCGGAGGTTGAGGCGCCTCCTGAGACGAGGGAGCCCCCGGCGCTTGGTCGCTTGGAGAGGCCTCCTCTGCTCCAGGTGCGTTCCCCTGCTGCGGCTGATCTTTTGCGGGCGCGGTCTTTGTGGGGCTGTCTTGGCTTTGCTTTGCTTCGGCCCGGGCGGTCGCTGTTTCCTTGGTTTGACGCTCCTCTCTAACCGCCACCAGGGCTGCGCTGGCGGAGTAGGGGTGGCCGCAAGGTAGAGCACCAGGGGCTCCCGAGGGCGCGGAGCTACCATCACCGGAGGGCTGGTAAGGTACCTCTTGAGATCTTGGAATGCCTTGTCGGCCTCTTCAGTCCATTCGAAGGGGCCCTTGTTCTTCATCAGCTTGAAGAAGGGCAGTGCTCGTTCCCCCAGCTTGGAGATGAAACGTCCTAGGGAGGTTACACGCCCGGTGAGCTTCTGCATTTCACTAAGGGTCTTCGGCGGGCTCATGTCTTCGACTGCCTTGACCTTCTCTGGGTTGGCCTCGATGCCCCTGTGGGACACGAGGAAACCCAGGAGCTTGCCCGAGGGGACTCCAAACACGCACTTCTCTGGGTTGAGCCACAGGTCCACTTCATTAAGGCTCGCAAAGGTTTCCTCCAAGTCCTGTATCAGGGTTCTTGCCTCCTGAGACTTCACAACAATGTCATCGACGTAAGCTTCAGTGTTCCTCCCAAGCTGCCGGCCCAAGGCGATGTGCATCAACTGCTGAAAGGTCGCGCCTGCGTTACACAACCCAAATGGCATGCATGTATAGTAGTACACTCCACACGGGGTCAGGAAAGCCGTTTTTTCCACGTCTTCTACCGCCATCTTGATCTGGTGATAGCCCGAGAAGGCATCCAGGAAGCACAACAGGTCACACTCAGCGGTGGAGTCGACAATCTGGTCGATGCGGGGGAGCGGAAATGGATCCTGCGGGCAGGCTTTGTTGAGGTTGGTGAAGTCAACACACATGCATTCCATTCCTCCCTTCTTTGGCATGACGACCGGGTTAGCCAACCAATCTGGGTAGCGGACCTCGCGAATAACCCCTGCTGCCTCTAGCTTGCGGGTCTCTTGGACGATGAAAGCTTGTTTCTCAGTGGACTGCCACCTCGCCTTCTACTTCACGGGGTGCACGTTGGGGCATACGTTGAGGTGATGCTCAATCACATCCCTCGGGACCCCTGCTAGCGGATCAGGTTCCCATGCGAACACCTTCTTGTTTGCACGCAGGAACTTCACCAAGGCCTCCTCCTGCTCGGGTTCGAGGTTGGCACCTATGGTGAAGGTGGTGTTGGTGGATCCGTCCTCGTCGACCGGTACCTGCTTGGTTTCCGCCTTGTCTTGGGTGAATAGCTGCTTCTTCTTAGCCGGCACAGCCCCCTTGGGCTCGAGGGCGTCAGTGCTGGCAGGCTACACCACCGCGGCCGTATTGAAAGCGAGCTTGAGCGCCTGCAGTGCATCCCTTTTGTTTCCTGACACGGTAAGGACGCCGCTGCTCCCGGGCATCTTCATGAGGTTGTACACCGGGTGAGTTGCTGCCATGAACTGGGCCAAGGCCGGGTAGCCGAGGATGGCGTTGTAGGGGAGGCCGATGGGGGCCATGTTGAAGTCGATCAGCTCTGTGCGGAAGTTATCGTAGGTGCCGAAGGTCACCAGGACGCGAATCTGTCCCAAGGAGGCGGTGGAACCGACTCTAATGCCCGAGAAAGGCCTGCTGGGCTGAAGCCGCTCTAGTGGCCCGTGGAGGAGGCTGAAGGCCTCCACTGAGAGCACATTGAGGCCGGCACCACCGTCGATGAGGGTCCTGGTGATGGCCACTTGGCAGATGGTGGGGGTGCACAGCATTGGGAGCACACCTGAACCGGCGAGGTTGGAGGGGTGATCGTCCAAGTTGAAGGTCAGATCGGCCTCGGGCGCCACCCAGCCCGGAGGGGCTTCTAGGCGCTTGGAGGCGGCACCGATCTGGTGGGTGAATGGCTTGATGTGGCGGCTTGAAGGTGGCGCCTGTGAGCCGCCCAGGAGAGCTGCGACAACCGGGGCACTGGCGCGGCGTAATGGGCGAGGAAGAGGTCATGCAACTCCCCCAAGGAGGTCATAGAGGCCATCGGTACGTGGAGTAGACACATGCGCGGAACGCCAGCGAGGGCCATGGGAAACCAGTTGGCCATCACCCTGTCGTCTCCCCCGGCCTTGAGGACGGCCTCCTCGCACGCCAGCAGGAAAACCGGCGGATCCGTTGCAACGTTGTAGCACGGCGGCATCTCTGGCTTGAACTTGTGCGGCCACTGCACCTGTCGCAAGGCGGGAGCCAAGGCGCGGAGCCCCCTGGCCCCAGTGTCGGCGTCGGCTACCGGAGCGGGCGGGCGTTGTCCGCCATCAGGGCGAAATGCGATGTCGGTGGAGAGCGGGTTGTCGGAAGGGAGAACTTCGGCACACCCCCTACCCGGCGTGCCAAATGTCGGATTTCGGGTTCCGGCAGACCCTTGAGGTTCGAACACTGGGGTGTGCACGAAGATCTTTCCCCTACCGGCTCACGTTTCGAAGCCTTGCAAGGAATCTAAGCTAGCCAGAAGAACACACAAGAGACACAAGGTTTATACTAGTTCAGGCCACCAATGTGGTGTAATACCCTACTCCAGTGTGTGGTGTAGTGGATTGCCTCAGGGGCCGATGATGAACAATACAAAGGGGAATAGCCTCGCGAGGGGCTGTTCTTGAGCTAGTGCGATGAACTGCTTGGGTGAGTTCAACGCTCCTCTCTCTCTCTCTCTCTCTCTCTCTCTCTCTCTCTCTCTGATCGATCCGTCCCTTTGCCTTGTGGTGGCTAGCTCTATTTATAGAGGGAGGCCCTGGGCCTCTTCCCAAATAATGAGTGGAAAGGCCGCCAACAATTGGCCATTTTGAAGGGGAACATCTAGTACACTTATCCTGACTAAAGTTGGTCTTCGACTGCCAAAGACTCTGGTGGTAACACTGTCCTGGGATCCACGATGACCTCCATCCTGCTATTCAGCTGGTCTTGGTCTTGTTGCAACGAAGGAGAAACAAGGACACTGCGCAGGCTTGCGTCACGGGCTCCTCGCGAGGTGCCCTGCCTTGATCTCTCCGCCTCCTCGCGAGCCTGCCTGATGAGGTTGCTCCTAAGGAAGCTTTGTGTCGTCCCCTGTAACGCCCCAAGACCGATGCTTCAGAAGACATCCAGCTATTCCGAGTTTTGCCATGTGTTTCTTTTGTGCTTGCTCTTTTATTTTTGCATTGCATCATGTCATCATGCCATTTAATTTTTCAAACTCAACTAAATAAATTGTATGGATCTTCGATCCATTTAAATCGAGGGAAGGGTGACTTCTCTTTATAACATACCCTCCAAATATTTAGGGAGCTATAATAAAATATTCCATTGTTTTGGAATCACCTTAACACACTTGCAAAATATGCCAATGCCTTTATTATCTTAATTCTTGGTCTCCAACTCTGCCCATAAATTATTTCAGCATTTTCCGGAGCTCCACCAAAAATCCGAACATTTTTGGACCTTCCCAAACCCTCACTTCCGTTCAAACCCATTTGAATTTAAATCAAATGAGTTTGAATTTAATCTTTCAATCATGCCTCTTTGTATTTTTCTTGGTACGAGCATATTTTTGTGAGTCCAAGGAAATTATCCCCATGTCCTACTTCTTCCCCTAACCCCTCTTTCTTTTCTTTCCTATCTCTGTTTTGTTTTTATTTTCTTTAGAGAGGAAGAAGAGAGCCTTGCAGCCCAGCCGGCCTCTTAGGCCCGGCCAACCTAAGCCGGCCCAAGTCCCAGCCGGTGCCCCTCTAACCCTAGCCGCAGCGCCCGATCCCCATCTCTCCCTCTCGTCTCCCTCTCCTCCCTCGCACTGCCGGAGGAGCCCATCTCCTCGATCTTCCCCTTCCCCTCCTTTGCGCCCCATCTCTCGCTCGATCCCGCACGCAGGAGCCCCACGCCCGATCCCCATCATCGCCGTCGTGCCCCGTCCACCAGGAACCGCAGCTCGCCGCGCCCTGCTTCTCCTCCCCTTGCTCCCGCGCTCCGCCCTCGCCGAAGAAGAGAGCCAGGCTGGAGCCCCGTTGGCCTCCTCCGCGAGCTCGCCTGCCCACACGGCCATGGCGCCGCCGGCCTCCTTGGTTCGCCCGCGCCCTGCTGCCGTTGCTTTTCTCGCGTGCCGTCCCCGACTCATTCACCTTGCCGACCCCGCTCCTCTCGGTCCCTTGCCTCGTCGCCCTTGTTCCTGCTCCCTTCGTCCACGGTGCCGCTGCCTCGCCCGAGCTCTCCGCTCGACCAGGAGCTCGTCAACTCCGGCGCGTGCCCAGCCTCAACCTCCTTCCCTGCGCGGGAGATGCTCTCCTCCATCACCCACCTCGCGCCGGCCCCTTCTCCTTCACGCCCGAGCCTTGCCGCTGCCTGCGTCCGTCCACCACTTGCAGCTGCCGGAGCAGGACCTCCTCGTCGTGGCTCTGCCTCCACTAGCAGCCTCCTGCTGCCTATCATCTCCATGGCCTTGAGCAGCCCAAGACCCGGGCGTTCTAGCCCTTGCACATCACTATTGACCCGAGGAGACCACCAC
The DNA here is from genome assembly GCF_002162155.2 of Triticum dicoccoides. Classification (NCBI taxonomy): domain Eukaryota; kingdom Viridiplantae; phylum Streptophyta; class Magnoliopsida; order Poales; family Poaceae; genus Triticum; species Triticum dicoccoides. The sequence goes on along the minus strand of NC_041385.1, from coordinate 659,494,668 downwards.
CAAGTTCCTGATGGATGCGCCAAGTCCCCAGCGAGACCTGTTTTCGTCAAGTTTGACTACACGGCTATGACCTCGGAGTTGGACCGCAAGCGCCAAGTACCCCACCGGCAAGACCACACGGACGCTCGAACGACTACAGGACCGGAACGCCTACTACATGGATATGCCAAGTTCCACTTCGAACATGTACGGCTACACGACGACCCGCTGAGATCCCGTGAACGTCTACTTCAACTACCGTCGCCACGTGAACAACTACTTCCCTCGACGTTTTGAACCGCCCCGAAACGCACGCTTCGAAGGTATAACCACCGAGATGACCGACCGCGATGAGATGCCCTTGCATGTATGAGATGTACGATATGTTTGCACCGTGTCCGATTTGTCGCTCTTTGCCATGCCACCGACACGTGGGAACCCGGTAGTCGGGAGCACCCCACCATCCTTGCATGACACGCTCATGTCACACTTCTCGTTTGCATCGGTAACTCACTCGAGTTATCGGGATCGGAATGTTGCCATGGCACCATTTCCGTTTCACCGTCGTGGCACCTTTTTCCTCCCGCCATGGTGACAAATGCCTCGTATCGTGCTCATGTCAATGTTTTCATAAAATTGCATAAACTTGTATATGTCATCCGCATCATGATAACAACATTTAAATGTTTAAAATTGTGTTTGCATTAAACTACTAAATGGTATGGGGATTTTCCGGAATTGTTGTTTGTTGTTTCCGGCCTCATTTAAACTTGCTTAAATTGTTAGTTTAATTATGTTTCACCTCTTGCCATGCTTAAACAACATTTAATATTGTTGAGTACCTAACGAGAGAGAACTAAATAAGTCATGTGGTGTTTCGTCAATATGCAACGGAGTTGCATGTTGAGCTCCACTTAATTTGTAGGATTGTTTGTGCATTTTGCCATGCCGTGCCTCATTAAACCGGACATGCATCATACTCGTTTGTGCTTCATGCCATGTTGATGTGTTTGTTGTTTACTATGTTGTTTGCTTCTTTCCGATGTGCTTCTTCGGGTTGTTTCCGACAACGTCGCGTTTGTGAGGAACCGTTCGTCTACGTCCGTTTGTCTTCTTCATGGACTCGTTCTTCTTCCTTGCGGGATTTAAGGCAAGATGATCATACCCTCGAAATCACTACTATCTTTGCTATGCTAGTTTGCTCGCTCTTGCTATGCCAATGCTTCGATGCCTACCATTTGCTTGTCAGCCTCCCAATTGCCATGTCAAACCTCTAACCCACCATGTCCTAGCAAACTGTTGATTGGCTATGTTACCGCTTGCTCAGCCCCTCTTATAGCGTTGCTAGTTGCAGGTGAAGTTGAAGATTTCTCCATGGTGGACAGGATTTTGGTTGGGATATCACAATATATCTTATATAATTAATGCATCTATATACTTGGTAAAGGGTGGAAGGCTTGGCCTTTTGCCTGGTGTTTTGTTCCACTCTTGCCGGCCTAGTTTCCGTCATACCGGTGTTATGTTCCTGGATTTTGCGTTCCTTACGCGGTCGGGTGATTTATGGGACCCCCTTGACAGTTCGCTTTGAATAAAACTCCTCCAGCAAGGCCCAACATTGACTTTTACCATTTGCCTCACCACCACCTACTTTTCCCTTGGGAGTTGCTCTCTCGAGGGTCATCTTTATTATAGCCCCCCCCCCCGGGCCAGTGCTTGTCTAAGTGTTGGTCCGAACCAGAGCCACTTGCAGCGCCACCTCGGGGAAACTCGAGGTCTTGTTTTAGTTGTACGTAGTGTTCATTTGGTGTTGCCCTGAGAACGAGATATGTGCAGCTCCTATCAGGATTGTCGGCGCATCGGGCGGTCTTGCTGGTCTTGTTTTACCATTGTCGAAATGTCTTGTAAACCGGGATTCTGAGTCTGATCGGGTCTTCCTGGGAGAAGGTCTATTCCTTCGTTGATCGCGAGAGCTTGTCATGGGCTAAGTTGCGACACCCCTGCAGGGTATAATCTTTCGAAAGCCGTGCCTGCGGTTATAGGCAGATGGGAATTTGTTAATGTCCGGTTGTAGATAACTTGACACCAGATCCGAAATAAAATGCATCAACTGCGTGTGTAACCGTGATGGTCTCTTTCCGGCGGAGTCCGGGAAGTGAACATGGTTGTTGGAGTTATGCTTGATGTAAGTAGTCTAGGATCACTTCTTGATCATACTTTTATCGACCGTGCTTTGCCTTCTCTTCTCGCTCTCAGTTGCGTATGTTAGCCACCATATATGCTAGTCGCTTGCTGTAGCTCCACCTCATACCTTTACCTTACCCATAAGCTTAAATAGTCTTGATCACGAGGGTGTGAGATTGCTGAGTCCCTGTGGCTCACAGATACTTCCAAAACCAGCTTGTAGGTGCTGATGAGTCTGTGCAGATGACGCAACCAAGCTCAGGAGGAGCTCGATGACGACCTTGTCCTTTGTGTTGTTTCGTTCTAGTTGATCAGTAGTGGAGCCCAGTTGGGGTCGATCGGGGACCTTTGTCGCATTTGGGGTTCTTCTTTTATTTTGGTTCCGTAGTCGGACCATGAGTGTATTTGATTGATGTAATGTTTATTTATGTAATGCTGTGAAGTGGCGATTGTAAGCCAACTATGTATCACTTTCCCTTATGTATTACATGGGTTGTGTGACCATTACCTCACTTGCGACATATGCCTTCAATGCGATTATGTCTCTAAGTCATGCCTCGACACGTGGGAGCTATAGTCGCATCGAGGGTGTTACAAGTTGGTAATCAGAGCCTTCCCCGACCTTAGGAGCCCCATTGCTTGATCGTTTTTAGTGGCCGAGTTGTGTCTAGAAAAATGTTTTGAGTCATTTAGGAATTATATATCGGAGAGTTTAGGAATTCTTTTTACTCCTCAGTCCCTTCGTCACTCTTGCGAGGCATCCTGACGTAGAGTTTTGACTCTTCTCTTCTCAAATTTCACTAAAAAAATTTTAGGATCACGCGGGTATCTTGGAATCGTTCCAATGGTTTTATGATGAGATCATTCTATTGGTGCCTCCTGTCAGGGGTTTTGTGGAAGTGTCCCGGGGAGTTGAGCTCTGAGGTGTTGTCATCATAATTTTATCGTTGCAGTTCTGGAATACCTGAGTTTAGTACGCCGACATCGAAAATCTCTTTTATGCAGTTCGTTGGTGAGATAACCTCGACGCCACCCAGTACTGGGGCGGGAGTTCGGGAGTATTGCCATAACTTGTATAACGGATGCTTTTTGAAGGTCGAGGTAGATGATTTCCGAAGGTTTCTTGGTTATGTGTTGAAGGATGGATACAGCTGGATGTAGGATTTGCTAGTTTGGGTGAGATATTATGCTTCCCCTATATCCCCAACACCTGATTGCATAACCGGAAAATTTCGGGAGTTTCATAGGTGGGAATTCAAGTAGCTCTTAGGGTATCTTTTCGACAGATGTATGATATGAAATTGGGGTTCGACGTCTAGTGGTCCGCCTTTCCACGGTCGTTTTTACAGTGGTCTCGTTGTGTCTTAAAGAACCCTTGGCTATGCTGGTTCGGGGACACTTCGTATGTCATGTGCACTGCCTTGTACATGATGGTGTTGTACACTCGAGCCCATGTGGGCCCCACCACGAAAACTTCGGACGAAATCTCTATCATATGTTTGTTCCGGCTTATTCTACAAGCCAATCCTTTGTTTTGTTTTATTTGTGGTATTCGAGTTGCTTCGAGTCAAATGTTGAATCCATACCTTTCTTAAATGGTGTTCTCATATTTCTATGGGAGTGCTAATCCTTTCGATCATCGAGATTGTCATGTCAATTCTTTCCAACCGGTGTGCTTCTTTTCAAGTGGATCCGATCATTTCAACATTCGCAAGATCACCTCTCAGTTTTCTCAACGGTGTTTGTTTCATCCGTCCCAAGTTGTCTTTGTTTTCCCGCCCTCCCACCCATTTTTCTTCAAGGACTCATTTATTTTAATCAAGTATCCATTTATTCATGTGAAGTCACTATACTCTTTTCGATCAATGTTCTGATCCGGTGATCCCTCGTGAAGATGCTCACGAGCTTCAAGTTCATCATCCTTCATTATTGTTTCTTCTCCGGTGGTGTTAATTTCAAGCTTTCGGTGTTGATCATATTTTTTTCCTCGTGTCAAATGCTTGTTCATACCGGTGCACCTCTTAATCTTTCACTTCTCGCTTTTCATTTGTTCTGGAGTGCTCAAGATATCTCGGAAGACTTGTGTTTCCATTCTCAATCCGTTCAAGATATTTCGAGGTTGTTATCTCATTCAAGCCATTTAATTCAACCAGTGCAATCCCCCCTTTCAATCAATTGTTCAACGGTGTTTTCTTTTGAGTGGGCCCTAACCCACAGATTTTTTTCCCAGGATCTTACCTGACTCTTCTAATTATTCTGGTGCTATTCCCAAATTTTTTTCAAAGTGTGACGTAAGAATGGATTCCATCAGTCACATGCCTTCTCCAAGATCGCTTTGAAATATTTTCATCGTTGGTTCAACCTTTCCAATTTTCATTCCGGAGAATCTCAACAATTCATGGTGGTTCTCATCATCTTTCTCAACTTTTGAAGACCGAAGAAGGATTTCTCTTAAATCTTGGTCCATTCTCTTGAAGATTCATGGTTCTAGCTTGATGCTATCCTCATAATTGTTTTGATTGTGACAATTCTTTTCAACCATCTGATGCATTTCAGGAGTTGCTTCCTTTCTTGATAATCCGAATGCCGTCATTTCTGAATATTACTCATTCTCAACCTTCAACTCTTGTTCTCCAAATCTTACCGGTGATTCGTTCATATACCCTCTAGTCAGCTCAGGATCTCTTCATTCTCATGTTTCTAAATCGCCTCAAGTATCTTCATTCGTTTTCCAATTCTTCTCGGTGAATTGTGCCTTTGTTACTTTCATTTTCAATTCTTACGGTGGTTCGTTCAAGAGTTCTCTTTCCTTGGTTATCATATCAATTCATTCGTTGTTTCCAAATTCCACCGGTGGTTGATGAAGATTTTCTAAAGTTTGCGCCATATCTATCTTGATCCTTTCTATGAGAATAAGTAGTATGCCAAATCTGTTGCTTGTCATCAATTTAAATTGGTGAAGGATAGGCATGACATAATTCTTATTCTTGTTTCATCCAAGTGATTAATTCCTTCTTCCAGAGATTGTTCATGATGAAGTAATTCTCGGTTCTAATATTCATCTTTTCTTTCCCGGAGTTCCAAGCTCTAATTATCATTCCAAAGATCTATCTAAATCTTTACAAGATTTCACCTTGTATTTTCAACTTCTCTTTCTTTTCGTTTGATCATTCTTTTGTTACCGGAGTTTCTTCATGGAGGCTATACATGAGGGTTCATCAAGGATTTTATTCCTTCTTGAAGTTTTCATCGAGATTCTTTTTAAGGAGCTAAAGCATTCTTCATCTCGCATTCCGAAGTGCATTTCCTTTCTACCGTATCATTGGAGGGGGTATTATGTCATTCTTGATAATTTCCCTTCGTGCTTCGTGTTTCACAAGTTATCAAGTATGAGATATTTTAAATCCATCAACCTCTTCGTTGGAGTTATCTCCGGTTATATTTCACCTAAAGCCTTCCCTATGGCTTGTTGCTATCTATGTTGGTTATAAATGACCCAAGTTATTCATCTATCCTCCCGGTGAATTAAGCTTCTCATCTCCTTGTTGTTATCAATCTAATATATCATTTCCATTAGTGGCAGAATTTCACCTCATAGTTTTGAGATGTTTTCCATAAGCCCACTACAAACTTATTGTTTTCGTTGTTGGTTTTCCAACAACTCCGTTCTAGCTTTTGTTGTAAGCGTGCTCCCTCGAGTTATGTTTCCCTTCGTTCATCCCATTCCATTCTTACTTTTGTTCCGGAGGCATTGTGATGTTGCTCTCTTTGACCCATCATCTTGTTTGTCTAGTTCATGTTGAATTCTTTCCATTTACAGTCGGAGTGCTGCTCAAATTATATCAGTCTTATTCCTTCTCTATCTTGTGTAACCGGAGTGTCGTGTCCTCTCCTCAAGTTCTTTTCACCATATCAAGTCTTGCATAACTTCTCAACCGGAGAGCTACCCGAAGTTGTTTTCCCTTGTTTCTCTTTTCTAACGGAGTGCTTTCCAATCCGTTCAACTCTGTTGTGTTCTTTCTTTCTTTCAATTTGTTCAACCTCTCAAGGTTCGTGGTTTTACTCGTTTGCCAAAGAAGCAACTTAGTTTTACCGCTTATCTTCCTCTTCCGTTTCCCTCCGGTGCCATCCTAGATCTCGGGACGAGATCCTCTTGTAGTGGTGGAGTGTTGTAACGCCCCAAGACCAATGCTTCAGAATACTTCCAGCTATTCCGAGTTTTGCCATGTGTTTCTTTTGTGCTTGCTCTTTTATTTTTGCATTGCATCATGTCATCATGCCATTTAATTTTTAAAACTCAACTAAACAAATTGTATGGATCTTCGATCCATTTAAATCGAGGGAAGGGTGACTTCTCTTTATAACATACCCTCCCAATATTTAGGGAGCTATAATAAAATATTCCATTGTTTTGGAATCACCTTAACACAGTTGCAAAATATCCCAATGCCTTTATTATCTTAATTCTTGGTCTCCAACTCTGCCCATAAATTATTTCATCATTTTCCGGAGCTCCACCAAAAATCCGAACATTTTTGGACCTTCCCAAACCCTCACTTCCGTTCAAACCCATTTGAATTTAAATCAAATGAGTTTGAATTTAATCTTACAATCATGCCTCTTTCTATTTTTCTTGGTACGAGCATATTTTTGTGAGTCCAAGGAAATTATCCCCATGTCCTACTTCTTCCCCTAACCCCTCTTTCTTTTCTTTCCTATCTCTGTTTTGTTTTTATTTTCTTTAGAGAGGAAGAAGAGAGCCTTGCAGCCCAGCCGGCCTCTTAGGCCCGGCCAACCTAAGCCGGCCCAAGGCCTAGCCGGTGCCCCTCTAACCCTAGCCGCAGCGCCCGATCCCCATCTCTCCCTCTTGTCTCCCTCTCCTCCCTCGTGCCGCCAGAGGAGCCCATCTCCTCGATCTTCCCCTTCCCCTCCTTTGCGCCCCATCTCTCGCTCGATCCCGCACGCAGGAGCCCCACGCCCGATCCCCATCATCGCCGTCGTGCCCCGTCCACCAGGAACCGCAGCTCGCCGCGCCCTGCTTCTCCTCCCCTTGCTCCCGCGCTCCGCCCTCGCCGAAGAAGAGAGCCAGGCCGGAGCCCCGTTGGCCTCCTCCGCGAGCTCGCCTGCCCGCACGGCCATGGCGCCGCCGGCCTCCTTGGTTCGCCCGCGCCCTGCTGCCGTTGCTTTTCTCGCGTGCCGTCCCCGAATCATTTGCCTTGCCGACCCCGCTCCTCTCGGTCCCTTGCCTCGTCGCCCGAGTTCCTGCTCCCTTCGTCCACGGTGCCGCTGCCTTGCCCGAGCTCTCCGCTCGACCAGGAGCTCGTCAACTCCGGCGCGTGCCCAGCCTCAACCTCCTTCCTGCGCGGGAGATGCTCTCCTCCATCACCCACCTCGCGCCGGCCCCTTCTCCTTCACGCCCGAGCCTTGCCGCTGCCTGCGTCCGTCCACCACTTGCAGCTGCCAGAGCAGGACCTCCTCGTGGTGGCTCTGCCTCCACTAGCAGCCTCCTGCTGCCTGTCATCTCCATGGCCTTGAGCAGCCCAAGACCCGGGCGTTCTAGCCCTTGCACATCACTGTTGACCCGAGGAGACCACCACCAAGTTCCTGATGGATGCGCCAAGTCCCCAGCAAGACCTGTTTTCGTCAAGTTTGACTACACGGCTATGACCTCGGAGTTGGACCGCAAGCGCCAAGTACCCCACCGGCAAGACCACACGGACGCTCGAACGACTACAGGACCGGAACGCCTACTACATGGATACGCCAAGTTCCGCTTCAAACATGTACGGCTACACGACGACCCGCTGAGATCCCGTTAACGTCTACTTCAACTACCGTCGCCACGTGAACAACTACTTCCCTCGATGTTTTGAACCGCCCCTAAACGCACGCTTCGAAGGTATAACCACCGAGATGACCGACCGCGATGAGATGCCCTTGCATGTATGAGATGTACGATATGTTTGCACCGTGTCCGATTTGTCGCTCTTTGCCATGCCACCGACACGTGGGAACCCGGTAGTCGGGAGCACCCCACCATCCTTGCATGACACGCTCACGTCACACTTCTCGTTTGCATCGGTAACTCACTCGAGTTATCGGGATCGGAATGTTGCCATGGCACCATTTCCGTTTCACCGTCGTTGCACATTTTTCCTCCCGCCATGGCGACAAATGCCTCGTATCGTGCTCATGTCAATGTTTTCATAAAATTGCATAAACTTGTATATGTCATCCGCATCATGATAACAACATTTAAATGTTTAAAATTGTGTTTGCATTAAACTACTAAATGGTATGGGGATTTTCCGGAATTGTTGTTTGTTGTTTCCGGCCTCATTTAAACTTGCTTAAATTGTTAGTTTAATTATGTTTCACCTCTTGCCATGCTTAAACAACATTTATATTGTTGAGTACCTAATGAGAGAGAACTAAATAAGTCATGTGGTGTTTCGTCAATATGCAACGGAGTTGCATGTTGAGCTCCACTTAATTTGTAGGATTGTTTGTGCATTTTGCCATGCCGTGCCTCATTAAACCGGACATGCATCATACTCGTTTCTGCTTCATGCCATGTTGATGTGTTTGTTGTTTACTATGTTGTTTGCTTCTTTCCGATGTGCTTCTTCGGGTTGTTTCCGACAACGTCGCGTTTGTGAGGAACCGTTCGTCTACGTCCGTTTTTCTTCTTCATGGACTCGTTCTTCTTCCTTGCGGGATTTAAGGCAAGATGATCATACCCTCGAAATCACTACTATCTTTGCTATGCTAGTTTGCTCGCTCTTGCTATGCCAATGCTTCGATGCCTACCATTTGCTTGTCAGCCTCCCAATTGCCATGTCAAACCTCTAACCCACCATGTCCTAGCAAACCGTTGATTGGCTATGTTGCCGCTTGCTCAGCCCCTCTTATAGCGTTGCTAGTTGCAGGTGAAGTTGAAGATTTCTCCATGGTGGACAGGATTTTGGTTGGGATATCACAATATATCTTATATAATTAATGCATCTATATACTTGGTAAAGGGTGGAAGGCTTGGCCTTTTGCCTGGTGTTTTGTTCCACTCTTGCTGGCCTAGTTTCCGTCATACCGGTGTTATGTTCCCGGATTTTGCGTTCCTTTCGCGGTCGGGTGATTTATGGGACCCCCTTGACAGTTCGCTTTGAATAAAACTCCTCCAGCAAGGCCCAACATTGACTTTTACCATTTGCCTCACCACCACCTACTTTTCCCTTGGGAGTCGCTCTCTCGAGGGTCATCTTTATTATAGCCCCGCCCCCCGGGCCAGTGCTTGTCTAAGTGTTGGTCCGAACCAGAGCCACTTGCAGCGCCACCTCGGGGAAACTTGAGGTCTGGTTTTAGTTGTACGTAGTGTTCATCCGGTGTTGCCCTAAGAACGAGATATGTGCAGCTCCTATCGGGATTGTCGGCGCATCGGGCGGTCTTGCTGGTCTTGTTTTACCATTGTCGAAATGTCTTGTAAACCGGGATTCCGAGTCTGATCGGGTCTTCCTGGGAGAAGGTCTATTCCTTCCTTGATCGCGAGAGCTTGTCATGGGCTAAGTTGGGACACCCCTGCAGGGTATAATCTTTCGAAAGCCGTGCCTGTGGTTATAGGCAGATTGGAATTTGTTAATGTCCGGTTGTAGATAACTTGACACCAGATCCGAAATAAAACGCATCAACTGCGTGTCTAACCGTGATGGTCTCTTTCCGGCGGAGTCCGGGAAGTGAACACGGTTGTTGGAGTTATGCTTGACGTAAGTAGTCCAGGATCACTTCTTGATCATACTTTTATCGACCGTGCTTTGCCTTCTCTTCTCGCTCTCAGTTGCGTATGTTAGCCACCATATATGCTAGTCGCTTGCTGCAGCTCCACCTCATACCTTTACCTTACCCATAAGCTTAAATAGTCTTGATCGCGAGGGTGTGAGATTGCTGAGTCCCTGTGGCTCACAGATACTTCCAAAACCATCTTGTAGGTGCCGATGAGTCCGTGCAGATGATGCAACCAAGCTCAGGAGGAGCTCGATGACGACCTTGTCCTTTGTGTTGTTTCGTTCTAGTTGATCAGTAGTGGAGCCCAGTTGGGGTCGATCGGGGACCTTTGTCGCATTTGGGGTTCTTCTTTTATTTTGGTTCCGTAGTCGGACCATGAGTGTATTTGATTGATGTAATGTTTATTTATGTAATGGTGTGAAGTGGCGATTGCAAGCCAACTATGTATCACTTTCCCTTATGTATTACATGGGTTATGTGACGATTACCTCACTTGCGACATATGCCTTCAATGCGATTATGTCTCTAAGTCGTGCCTCGACACGTGGGAGCTATAGTCGCATCGAGGGTGTTACATCCGCCCCGCGAGGCCTGGCCCCTTGCTAGGGTCTTGAGCTTTTGCTGATGAAGCTGGGCTACACTGGGCCCCCACTTGAGCCACGCTGCAGGCCGCAGGCAGGCAAGTCTTGGGCCAGAACACCGACAATCATTGCCATGTTGCTCTTTGCATGATCATGTAGTTGACATCGTATTTGTGGCTAGGCCACCTTCATAATTTTCATACATGTCACTCTTGATTCATTGCATATCCCGGTACACCAGTGGAGGCATTCATATAGAGTCATATCTTGTTCTAAGTATTGAGTTGTAATCTTGAGTTGTAAGTAAATAAAGTGTGATGATCTTCATTATTAGAGTATTGTCCTAGTGAGGAAAGGATAATGGAGACTATGATTCCCCCACAAGTCGGGATGAGACTTCGGACTTTAAAAAAAATAAGAAAGAGAAAAATAAAAAAAAAAGAAAGGCCAAAAAAAGAGGAGGCCCAAAAAAAAGAAAAAAAAGAAAAAAAGAAAAAATATATAAAAATGAGAGAAAAAGAGAGAAGGGACAATACTACTATCCTTTTTACCACACTTGTGCTTCAAAGTAGCACCATGATCTTCATGATAGAGAGTCTCCTATGTTTTCACTTTCATATACTATTGGGAATTTTTCATTATAGAACTTGGCTTGTATATTCCAATGATGGGCTTCCTCAAAATGCCCTAGGTCTTCGTGAGCAAGCAAGTTGGATGCACACCCACTTAGTTTCCTTCTTTGAGCTTTCATACATTTATAGCTCTAGTGCATCCATTGCATGACAACCCCTACTCACTCACATTGATATCTATTAATGGGCATCTCCATAGCCCGTTGATGCGCCTAGTTGATGTGAGACTATCTTCTTCATTTTTTTCTTCTCCACAACCACCATTCTATTCCACATATAGTACTATGTCCAAGGCTCACGCTCATGTATTGCGTGAAAGTTGAAAAAGTTTGAGATTACTAAAGCATGAAACAATTGCTTGGCTTGTCATCGGGTTTGTGCATGATTAAATACTTTGTGTGATGAAGATAGAGCAACAGCCAGACTATATGATTTTGTAGGGATAACTTTCTTTAGCCATGTTATTTTGAGAAGACATGATTGCTTTGATGAGTATGCTTGAAGTATTATTATTTCTTATGTCAATATGAACTTTTATTTTGAATCATTTGGATCTGAACATTCATGCCACAATAAAGAAAATTACATTGAGAATTATGCGAGGTAGCATTCCACATCAAAAATTCTGTTTTTATCATTTACCTACTTGAGGACGAGCAGGAATTAAGCTTGAGGATGCTTGATACGTCTCCAACGCATCTATAAATTTTGATTGTTCCATGCTATTATATTACCCGTTTTGGATGTTTATGGGCTTTACTTTACACATTTATATCATTTTTGGGACTAACCTTTTAACCAGAGGCCTAACCCGTATTGCTGTTTTTTTTGCCTATTTCAGTGTTTCGAAGAAAAGGAATATCAAATGGAGTCCAAACGGAATGAAACCTTCGGGAGCATGATTTTTGGAACGATCGTGATCCAGAGGACTTGGAGTGTAAGTAAAGAAGCAGTCAAGGCGGCCATGAGGGTGGAGCAACCTTCTGTATCCGCGAGATGCCCTCTTGGAGCCTTCGCCGGCGCTCCGTCGGAGGAGGAATTGACCATGGAGGGCTTCTACATCAACACCATAGCCCCTCCGATGAGTTGTGAGTAGTTTACCATAGACCTTCGGGTCCATAGTTATTAGCTAGATGGCTTCTTCTCTCTTTTTGGATCTCAATACCATGTTCTCCTCGATCTTCTTGGAGATCTATTCGATGTAACTCTTTTTGCGGTGTGTTTGTCGAGATCCAATGAATTGTGGGTTTATGATCAAGTTTATCTATGAGAAATATTTGAATCTCCTCTGAATTCTTTTATGTGTGATTAAGTTATCTTTGCAAGTCTCTTCGAATTATCAGTTTGGTTTGGCCTACTAGATTGATCTTTCTTGCAACGGGAGAAGTGCTTAGTGTCGGTGTCAAAACCGGCGGATCTCGGGTCGGGGGTCCCGAACTGTGCATCTAAGGCTAATGGTAACAGGAGGCAGGGGACACAATGTTTTACCCAGGTTCGAGACCTCTCGATGGAGGCAATACCCTACTTCCTGCTTGATTGATCTTGATGATATGAGTATTACAAGAGTTGATCTACCACGAGATCGTAGAGGCTAAACACTAGCAGCTAGCCTATGATTATGATTGATTATCCTACGGACTAAACCCTCCGGTTTATATAGACATGGGAGGGGCTAGGGTTACATAAAGTCGGTTACGGAGAAGGAGATCTACATATCCGAATATCCAAGCTTGCCTTCCACGCAAAGGAGAGTCCCATCCGGACATGGGACGAAGTCTTCAATCTTGTATCTTCATAGTCCAACTGTCCGGCCAAAGTATATAGTCCGGCTGTCCGAGGACCCCTTAATCCAGGACTCCCTCAGTAGCCCCTGAACCAGGCTTCAATGACGATGAGTCCGGCGCACAGATTGTCTTCGGCATTGCAAGGCGGGTTCTTCTCCAAATACTCCATAGATGATTTATAACACGAGAATCGTGTCCGGCTCTGCAAAACAAATTCCACATACCATCGAAGAGAATACAATATTCCATAGATGCAATCTGCTGATAGCTTTTTATAGCATGACGTCATGCCATGGCCCGGTTATTATTCGAACCGTTTTCATAACCTGCTGACGCACATATCGCGAGGCGGTTTTATCAGCAAGTCATGTCGAAGCAGAGATTGTGTCCCCTTATTGCGGGATTCTCATTTATACGGGTGCGGTAACCCAACCGTGCCATCAATCGTGGCGCTTGGAGGAATAAGCATTTTTAGCAGGAAAGTGGGGAGGCACGGGATCTTTGTTGCCTTTATAAGGGGATAAGAACCTTCCCTTTCACCCACGCTCTTCTCTACTCATCCATTCCTTTCCGCTCGAGCCCTTGTGCCCAAGCACTCCTCTTCTCCACCCAAAAAGGCTTCCCGAAGATGTACAGATCTGGAGCAGGAGGTAAGTGGATGGCCTCTACCGTCCGGGAGAAGGATATCAAA
>NC_041385.1:659443290-659480659 GCF_002162155.2 Triticum dicoccoides | reverse complement strand
GGGGGGGGGCGGGTATCTGGCTAAGAGAATTGGCCACCGTCTTCCGACGGCGGGACAGATCGTCCCCACCCCGGAACCCCACAAGAGGGTGGTATTTCTCACTCACTTTGTCCGCGGGCTAGGGTTTCCCGTCCACCCATTTGTTCGCGGCATCATGTACTACTACGGGATTGATTTCCATGATCTATCCCCAAATTCCTTCCTCAACATCTCGACATTCATAGTCATCTGCAAGGCCTTTCTCCGCGTTCCGCCGCACTTCGGCTTATGGCTAAAGGTTTTTAATATAAAGACCAAGGTAGTGAGTGGCGAGCATGCTGAATGCGGAGGTGCCATGGTGAGTAAGATGCCCAACGTTACATGGCCGACAGGGACTGTCAATGATTCCGTCAAGGAGTGGCAGCAGCAGTGGTTCTACATCACCGAGCCGCGTGGCAAGGAGTGGACTGCCATTTCGGAGTTCAGATCCGGTGCCCCCCTACGACTTACGTCCTGGCACAAGAAGGGCCTGGGATGGGCTTCATCTGACAAGCTATCAGAGCTCCAGACATGCGTCCAAGACATGGAAGACAAGAGCGTCAAGCTCGTCAATGCAGTCCAGGTGATGTTGGTTCGTCCGATTCTACCATGTCAACACCGAGCTTGCAATCTATGGGAGTTCAACCCGGCCAAGCACCAGACCCTGCTAGAACTCTTTGGCTCTACGCACAAAGACATCTGGAAGGTGCTTTTCGGCAAATAGTGGCCGGACTCCACCAAGGACCGGGGGTACCAATTGTCCCGCCCCGTGAGTTCGGTAAGCAACTGAATGTTTGATAATTCATGTGTTCTATCCGTACATCCTGAGGAAAATACTTAACGTATCTCCCATCATTTTCCTAGGGCTGGGCGAAGAAGGCGGGGTGGATGTACTGTCCAGCCCCTCTGTCAGAAGAACTGGCCGGCCCACTTCTAATGAAGATGTTGGTCCTAGCGCCATATAAAGCGCCGATGAAGAAGACTGAAAAGGAGGCCAAGAAGACCAGGGGCGTCCTCCGTCGCTGTGGTGCCCCGGACACAAAATCCGAAGACTCCAATGCCCATTCTTCCTCCGAAGAGGACGGGGAGGAGGACGACGAATCCCCCGCAGGGGGAAAGAAGAAAAGAACGGCCTCCAACTCCTTGGAGGCTGATTCGCCTAAGAGGGGAAAAATTCCTCTGCAAGAGGAGTCCACTGGCGCCACCGATAGCAGCCCGGAGTGGGATCCCAGGGCCGAGCCCTTGGTGAACTTGTAAGTATAAAATCCAAACACACTCATGCGTCCGGACTTGTCATGGCATCACATTCTAATCTGAGCCGTGCTTATCCTTTTCAGCCCGGCGAAGCCCCGTGGCGAACAATCCTCGTCAGAAGATCTGCTGGGTTCGGACGCTATGGAGAGCGGGACACCCCCGAAGGCCTCCTCGTCCAAAGGTAGGAATGAAACCGAGGTTTCATCCCAAAAGGACCCAGGACACGGAGGAGGGGAGAAGGTCGCAAAGGCGGCGCCAGGAGGCCATACTTCTGGGGCCGGTCACACGAGAGAGAAAGCTCCCGTGGGTGTCGACGGCGGGGGTCATCTTGAATCCGGACCCAAGCCCTACATGGTTCTAGAGATCCATAATGTCCTCGAGTCAGACAGGCAGCCTCCACCAACTGGAGGAGGTATGCCTGCTCCATCAGCCGCCTCTTTCCAACCAGAGGTGCCAGATACTTTATTGGCGGCGCTGAGGGGTGCCTCCATCGTTGATGAACACCGTGCCCTCATGGGTGCGGTGATCGAGAAGATTCAGTCTGCTGAGAGTGGACTGAATGAATCATGTATCAGCCTCATAAGAGGCTTTGAGGTATGTTTTATGAGTTTTTGTGAGAGTGTCATGGTATAGATAGTAGTCCCTGATACACTGTTCGATAAAAGAAAGAACCGGACAGAGGATCAAATTCATGTTCGCAGGAGACTCACTTGATGACATTTATCACTCTTTTTAACCAGCACGCATCTATAGCGACTACCGCCTCTCAAGCTGTGGAAGTATCTGGGCTGAGGCATAGTCTGGAGCGGGCCGAAGGAGAACTTGGCCAAGTGAAGAGACAGCTGGAGGATACTCAAGGTATGTAGAGACCATGATTATGTAACACAAATGAATAAGTGTACATGATGAAAATATGTTTATAATGTGCTCTAGGAGCGACGGCCGAAATTGAGGATCTCAGGAGGGCTGTGGCCGAAGCCGAGAAGAAGGCAGCCGCAGAGCAGGATCGTCATGAGAAACACGAGGCTAGAGTTATTGAGGCTGAGCGAGAGCAGAGTTTAGCAGGGAAAGAATCCAAACTCTCCCAGGCTCACCAAGCCGCAAGTGATGCCCCGGGGGAAGCCCAAGGTGCCCTGAAGGAAATCCAGGAGGCGAGGAAGATTGCGGCTGGTAAGGATTTTTCTGTACAAAGCAAGTATTCGAGATGAAAAGAATCAAATTTGACAACTTGAGTTTTGATGTATACAGGGGTATTTGCGAAGCTGCCGCGCAGCATATCTGACGCCGCCAATTCTAGCAAGCCAAAGGTGGGAATACTGCGGATAAGCTCTTCTGGATGCAGTATCTGGCGCCAAATTATCCGGTGCCTTTCTCCGATCAGCTGAAGCAGCTGGTCGAGCTGCATAAGGCGGCCAAGTTAGCCATGAAGGATTTAATTATCCAGCTGTGGCCTGCTGAGCCGATTCCAAGCAGCTACTTCGGACTCGTGAAGCGGCTTGTAAGTGTCTGCCCTTGACTTGAAGTCATCCAGCGGTCGGTCTGGATAGAAGGTGCGCGAATGGCCTTCGCCCGTGCCGAGGTGCATTGGGGGAAGATGGATGTAGAAAAGCTGATGACCGAGGGACCGCTGGAGGGGAAGGAGCACTGCAAGCCTGAACTGTATTATGAAGGTGTCTTGAAAGGGGGCAGCCTTGTAGCGGAGCAATGCACCAAGGACATTATATTTCCATAAATACGGTCATGTTCGTCCTTTGTAATATTTGAACAAGGGCATTCTTATCATCTATTGCTTGTTGTTTGAAAGTTTTTCCTCCTGTGCGGCCGTTTTATATATTAATCCTAAGAGTCGGCCAGTCGTCGGCTTCCGCCCCCATGTAGTGAGTACGGGGGTGTTCGGGATAAACCTGAGCACACTTTATCCCAATTTGGGTCCCTAAAGGAGGTGTTCAACATAGCGAACCAGGCAATCAGACTATAGAGCTTTATCGCTCTCACTTAGCCATAGGACTTGTTACAAGGAAGGTAGGCGCAGCCCCTGGTGTTTGGAAGACCGCACTAGGGGCTCTATAAGCGCCTAATCGGAAAAGGCCGATCCATCGCACGCTGCATTGGTTATAGCATTATGCCGAAGGAATCCTTAAAGATTTTAGAACATCTCATACAGTTGACCAGCTCTCGCTACATCATGACAGTCAGTTTTCGGCTTTCTCTACTGAGGTGCTCGTCCGGAAGAACCGGGACACAATCGCAATAGTTGTCCTAGTGCTACCTTAGCCGATGTAGTGGAACATAAGGTACCAAAACATAGGAGCCGGGCAAACCCAACTATTGACCCAAGACATGATTCAGAGTTGATGCATATAATGCTATAAGTTTGGGGTGCCGGACTACTGTGAAGGTGTTTGGACTTTTTTGTCGTAGTATGGGCATGACGAAGCCCCTGGCATATTAAGGCGTATCGCGATAAGCAGCCGGCTTTTAACAAAAGAGTTTTAAATAAGAAATAGCAGTAGGTGAGCATCACGTAAATCCACATCTTGTATTTGCGTAATACGTCAATGCGTATGAGTACAGATGATGTGATAAAAAGAAATATGATTGCGGAAACTACTGATACCCAGCGTGAGGAAGTTGTGTTCAGATCCGGGTGTAGTCGGATGATTATAGGGGAATCTCTAGAGATTCCCTGACGCGCTCGAACTATTCCCATGCCATCCATCATAGCCTATGTAAAGGTGAACCTATAAAGAAAACGTAAGAAATGGTGTTACGCCACCTGGCGGTTGAGCCGCAGTATGTGGCTTGTATTATCCTTTTCCGGAGTGTTTTTAATTAATCTCCGGGCGGGCGGGGCTGTCCTACCGCGCGGTAGTTCGGACTCCTTTGATAGTGTCCGGGAGCTTAGTCTTCAACTCGAGGTTCGACTATAAGGTGCCGTCCGTTGTTCTTGCTGTTAAAGCGGTGGTAGACTCTTTGGCCGTGAGGGAGAGTTTGGACCTTCCATTAACCGTGATGACGCCGCGTGGACCAGGCATCTTTAATTTGTGGTAGGCATAATGTGGCACCGCATTGAACCGAGTGAATGCGGTTTGTCCGAGCAATGCCTGATGGTCACTTCGGAAGGTGACGATGTTGAAGACTAAGTTTTGGTACGGTGGTTGTCCGGAGATCCGAAGACCACTTCCAGTGTGATTGAGCCCGTGCAACAGGCCTCTACACCTGGTATGATACCTTTAAAGGTGGTTTTTGTGGGCTTGACCCTTAAGGGGTTGATTCCCATTTTGCGCATTGTATCCTTGTAAAGCAGGTTCAGGCTGCTGCCTCCTTCCATGAGGACTCGTGTGAGATGGAATCTGTCGATGATAGGGTCGAGGACCAATGCAGTCGATCCGTTATGACGGATACTGGTAGGGTGGTCCCTGCGATCGAAAGTGATCGGGCAAGAGGACCATGGGTTGGACTTTGGGTCGATTGCACACACCTCCCTGAGTGCATGTTTCCACTTGGGAATGTGGCTTGTGCATATCATATTCACCGTTTTCACCTGGAGAGGGAATTTCATCTGTCCTCCTATATTCGGTGATCAGGGCTCTTCGGCGTTGTCGTCACTTTGAGACCCCTTCCCCTTGTTTTTGGTGTCTGTCCAGCCGGCTTGTCTGAAGACCCATCCTTCTCTATTGCTGTGGTTGGCTGGTTTTCCATGGGTGCCATGAATTTGGCATGGGCGTCGAGTATGCGGTCAAAACTGGATGGGCCTGAATTGTTTTTGTTGAATGGTTTCTTCCGCTGACCGTACTTAGAGCTGTTGAATCCGGCATTGACTGACGTGTCTTCGGCATTATCACCGTTTTTGCGGCGCTTGTGTTTGATGCGTGATGATTTGTCGTTGCTATCATTGGCTTTCGATGTGCCGGGATTGCTTGCTGTATTGTTGCTACGAGCCAACCAGTTATCCTCGCTCGCGCAAAAGCGGGTCATGAGTGTTGTGAGGGCTGCCATGGACTTTGGCTTCTCCTGGCCAAGATGTCGGGCAAGCCATTCATCACGGATGTTATGCTTAAAGTCCGCTAGGGCTTCGGCATCCGGACAGTCGACGATTTGGTTCTTTTTGGTTAGGAACCGGGTCCAAAATTTCCTGGCTGACTCTCCGGGCTGCTGGGTTATGTGACTTAGATCATCAGCATCCGGTGGTCGTACGTAAGTGCCCTGGAAGTTGTCAAGGAATGTGTTTGCCAGGTTCTCCCAACTCCGGATGGAGTTTGCCGGCAAGCCATTCAGCCAATGCCGAGCCAGTCCCTTTAGTTTTACTGGGAGGTACTTGATGGCGTGTAGGTCATCTCTGCGGGCCATGTGAATGTGGAGGAAAAAATATTCTATCCATACCGCGGGGTCTGTGGTACCATCGTATGATTCACTGTTCATGGGTTTAAACCCTTCCAGGAATTCATGATTCATTACTTAATTTGTGAAGCATAGGGGATGTGCGGCGCCTCTGTGCCGGGCTTCATTGTATTTGGCCTGGCCGGATTTGTTAGTGTATCCGACGTGACAATCCTTGTCACTCATTGGGGCGTGTCCCCGTGATCTGTAGATTGATCTTGAATGTCCTGCTTTGTTTTCCAATACATCTCGCAGGTCCTTCGTGTAGCCCCTGGCCCTGGTATTATCGTTTGATTGGCGGCGGGGTGCGGTATGGACTTCGGGCTGGTATGCCGCTTTGTCTTGGCCACGGGGTGGCCGATCAGCCGCATCATGCGCTGGTAGCGTGGGCTTTAAAGCTTCCTCGAGTTGAGGTAGCAGCCTGCGCTTTGGGTAGCTTTTGCTAGGGCGCTCGAGTCCGTATTCCTCGGCAGCCAGGACCTCGGTCCATTTGTTGGTTAGCAGATCTTGATCAGATTGAAGTTGTTGTTGCTTTTTCTTCAGGCTTTTTGCAGTGGCTATAAGCCGGCGTTTGAAGCACTCCTGCTCGACGGGATCCTCAGGCATGATGAATTCTTCGTCGCCAAGGCTCACTTCGTCTTCAGAAAGAGGCATGTAATTATCGTCCTCTGATTCTCCATTAGTTGCATGTTCTTAGGGCTAGCTTGACCATCCTGTTGCGTGGCCTGCTCGAAGCCTGGCTGGGAAGGATTATATTCGTCTTTGTCACCATCCGGATTGTTATCTCTTGTGCTGATATCACTATTTTTGCTGTGGCGGGGCTTGGAGTGGCGCCGATGACGCCGGTGTCTAGATTGCTTCTCCAAGGGGTTATCTTCCGTTGCCTCATCGCCATTGTTTTCTTTAGGGGTGTCCACCATATAAATATCATATGATGAGGTGGTTGTCCAGCGCCCTATAGGCGGTGGTTGCTGTTCTTCTCCAGCATCGTCGTCCATACCGTCTATGTCTTCGGAGTCGAAGTCAAGCACGTCGGTTAAGTCATTGACCGTGGCTATAAAGTGGGTGGTGGCTGGGAGACGAATTTCTTCGTCGTCCGCTCCCCACTCGAGCCGGACATAGTTTGGCCAAGAATCTCCTGACAAGGAAAGAGACCTTAATGAGTTTAGCACGCCACCCAAGGGCGAGTGCTGAAAAATATCCGCGGCGGTGAACTCCATGATCGGTGCCCAATCAGATTCGATAGGCACAGATGCACGTGGTTCAGATCCTATGGCTGGAGACAAGTCCAAGGGTCTAATGACACCACTCTCATAGGAGGTGGAATCAATGTTCGGCTCCGACGCCGATGAGTGTGCGGCTTCCATGGCGGGGTGCATCCACCCGCCCTCGGAAGGCACAACCTGCCCCGAATTGATTCCTGGTGCCCGCGCAGGCGTGATCTCTCGAATACTTTCTGATGGTAGATCAAGGTCATGCCCATCGCGACCGTTTGGCGCACCTGTCATGGGCTCGAATCCATCGAAGATCAAGTCTCCGCGGATGTCGGCAGTATAGTTTAAGCTTCCAAACCTGACGTGATGGCCAGGGGCGTAGCTGTCGATCTGCTCCAGATGGCCAAGCGAGTTGGCCTGCAGTACAAAGCCGCCGAATACGAAGATCTGTCTGGGAAGAAAAACCTCCCCCTGGACCGCATCGTTGAAGATGATCGAAGGAGCCATCAAGCCTTACAGCGACGACACAACGGAAGTCTCAGTGAAAGCACCAATGTCAGTGTCAAAACCGGCGGATCTAGGGTAGGGGGTCTTGAAGTGTGCATCTAAGGCTAATGGTAATAGGAGGCAGGGGACACGATGTTTTACCCAGGTTCGGGCACTCTCGATGGAGGTAATACCCTACTTCCTGCTTGATTGATCTTGATGATATGAGTATTACAAGAGTTGATCTACCACGAGATCATAGAGGCTAAACCCTAGGAGCTAGCCTATGATTATGATTGTTGTTGTCCTACGGACCAAACCCTCTGGTTTATATAGACACCGGAGGGGCTAGGGTTACATAAAGTCAATTACAGAGAAGGAGATCTACATATCCGAATATCCAAGATTGCCTTCCACGCATAGCAGAGTCCCATCCGGACACAGGACAAAGTCTTCAATCTTGTATCTTCATAGTCCAACAGTCCAGCCAAAGTATATAGTCCGGCTGTCCGAGGACCCCTTAATCCAGGATTCCCTCACTTAGCCTTGGGTTCAATCTTGCGGTGTCCTTTCCCAGTGATAGCAGGGGCAGCAAGGCACGTATTGTATTGTTGCCATCGAGGATAAAAAGATGGGGTTTATATCATATTGCATGAGTTTATCCCTCTACATCATGTCATCTTTCTTAATGCGTTACTCCATTCTTTATGAACTTAATACTCTAGATGCATGCTGGATAGTGGTCGATGTGTGGAGTAATAGTAGTAGATGCAGGCAGGAGTCGGTCTACTTGTCAGGGACATGATGCCTATATACATGATCATGCCTAGATAATCTCATAATTATTCGCTTTTCTATCAATTGCTCGACAGTAATTTGTTCACCCACTGTAATACTTATGCTATCTTGAGAGAAGCCACTAGTGAAACCTATGGCCTCCGGGTCTATCTCTTATCATATAAGCTTTCAATCTACTTTTATTTGCATCTTTACTTTTCCAATCTATATCATAAAATACCAAAAGTATATTTATCTTATTATACTATCTCTATCAGATCTCACTTTCACAAGTGGCTGTGAAGGGATTGACAACCCTTTATTGCGTTGGTTGCGACTTCTTTGTTTGTTTGTGTAGGTGCGTGGGACTTTTGAGGAGCCTCCTACTGGATTGATACCTTGGTTCTCAAAAACTGAGGGAAATACTTACGCTACTATTGCTGCATCACCCTTTCCTCTTCAAGGAAAACCAACGCAAGCTCAAGACGTAGCACCGGTCATAACAAGTTCAAATATATGAAGAAAATTCAAACAGGAACTTATGGTTTAAAAGATATGGATGATCTAGTTTAGTAAAGGTGAAACAAAAGGTTGGATTTAACACGAGAGAGAGAGAGAGACAGAGAGATACACACACACACACACAAAGAGAGAGAGAGAGAGAGACCACTGTCATATTGTCGGATGTTGGGTTCCGGCAGACCCTTAAGGTTCGAACTCTGGGTGTGCACAAAGATCTCTCCCCTACCGATCTACGTCCGATCGCCTCATGAGATCTAAGATGGAAAATGATGAACAAGACGAGGGACACAAGATTTATACTGGTTCGGGCCACTGTTGTGGTGTAATACCCTACTCCAGTGCGTGGTGTGGTGGATTGCCTCGGGGTATGATGATGAACAGTACAAGGGGAGAACGGCCTTGCGAGAGGTGTTCTTGAGCTAGTGTGATGAAATGCTTGTGCGAGTTCGGTCCCCTCTCTATCTCTCTCTGGCTTCCAAAATCTGGATCCCCCTACTCTGTGGTGGCTAGCTCTATTTATAGAGGCCCTGGGCCTCTTCCCAAATTGAGCGGGAAGGGCGCCAACAACGGCCATTTTGAAGGGGAACATCTAGTACAAGAGATCCTGACTAAAGTTGGTCTTCGGCTGCCAAAAGCACTTGTGATGATGCCATCTTGGGCTCCACGGTGACCTCCATCCTGCCGCTCCGCTGGCCTCGGTCTCGTTGCACTGAAATGGCAAACTTTGCATGATGCCTTGGTACTCTGCGCCTGTGCTTGCCCCCTTTGCACCAAAGAGGAAACAAGGACACTGCGCAGGCCGGCGCCCCGCCTGGCGCCCGCCTGGTCTTGATCGTCATGGTTTGCGTCACGAGCACCTCGCGAGTAAGGATGGCAATGGGTCGGGTTTGGATCGGGTTGAACAATATAAAATCCATATCCATATCCATGAAGACAGTCTTTGCCCGCCCATGAAAAAATCCACGGGTGAAAAATTATGTCCATGTCCAAATTCGATGGATATCCATATCCACTGGATATCCATTGGGTCCTCTTGAGACATATAAATAAGACATAACACAATATTAACATAAACTCTTCCATTCTTCACCTCGTGGCAGTCTAGGCTTCACATATGGTAAATCAACATCCAGTAACAACCTAAGATCATTTAGTATTTTTCTAACAGATGAGAATGACGAGTCATTTAAGAAGGAGATAAAAATAAGGGAAGGGGTGTTGGAGTATGTTTCGGAGGGGATTGACTGTCAACTTATAAAAGTTACGATGTAATTTCTTATGCATGTTTTAGATAAAAAAGGTGTAAAATTGTCGTGGGAGATGTGAACGTGGGGCAGGGGTAGTAGATTTTTCCCCATTAAGTCATTCTATCGGGTCGGGTTTGGGTATATCCATGGGTACAAGATTATATCCATGCCCTACCCACGAACAATCGGGTTGGTTTGGGGCGCCGCCCATGGACACAAAAGCATATCCAAACCCTATCCATTTGGGTCGGATATCCATGGATATCCATGTCCATGGATAAAATTGCCATCCTTACTCGCGAGGCACCATGCCTTGATCTCTCCGCCTCCTCATGAGCCTGCCTGGCGAGGCCGTTCCTGAGGAAGCCTTGCGTCGTCCGCCCCGCGAGGCTTGGCCCCTCGCGAGGGTCTCGAGTCTTGTTCTAATGAAGATGGGCCGTACTGGGCCACCACTTGAGCCATGCCGCAGGCAGGAAAGTCTGGGGACCCCCGTTCCCAGGACACCGACAGTAGCCCCCGGGCCCAAGGCACACTCGGACTTGGCCTAGCGGAGAAGCGAAGGGGCAAGAGCGGAGCGCCATGGGCCCCATCAGCCTACAGCCTTGGGTGCCGCGTGGCGGTTGATTGGACATGGGCGTCTCCACTTCCCCATGCTGCCTCGGCAACCGCTCGACTTGACAAGTCCCTGCATGCAGAAATGGGTCATGATTACCTGCGATCGTGGAGGCCGACGGTTGTCTTCCTTCCGGCTATAAATGCAGGAGGGCGCAGGCCTCCGCTGTACATCTTCCTCCTTGCTTCCTTCTTTCTCCCTATCCCAGCTACTCGCCATCCCCCATGGTGCTGTCGAAGAGGTTCTCGGCCGCAGAGAAGGGGAAGGTTCGTCGGGAAGGGCCTGACTCTCCCCCGGCCAAGCGCGACCGAGGTCGTCCACGCCAGCATCCTGTGGCTCCCGTAGTGGCTTCCCGCGGTCGCAGAGGCGATCCCCTGCGTGGCGATGGGCGCCAGGTTATCATGGGATGGCGTGCCGTGACTGCGCGGCCTCCCAGGCCGCGCTTCCACTCGGCGGAGGTGCTGCCGGAGTTCGTCGTGTGGTCGGCGGACCCAACTAGCACCTGGCTCCAGCTCCCCCGCTTCTTTGCAGGTGAACTTCCGGTCGTCGCTCCGGGTGGCCTCTGGCTTCAAGCGGATGGTTACTGTAGCAGGGCCTCCTGGGCTTCATCGGAGGTCTCCGTCCCCGGTAATGTGGCCTGCTACCTCTTGAGCACTGCATTGGATTTCCCCGAAGAGGAGAGGATGATGCAGCAAAGTAGCGAAAGTATTTCCCTCAGTTTTTGAGAACCAAGGTATCAATCCAGTAGGAGACCATGCACAAGTCCCTCGTACCTACACAAAATGATAGCTACTCGCAACCAACGCGATTAGGGGTTGTCAATCCCTTCACGGTCACTTACGAGGGTGAGATCTGATAGAGATGATAAATAATATTTTTGGTATTTTTGCTAGATAGATGCAAAGTAAAAAGTAAAAGGCAAAGTAAAAACAAAGCAAGTAATAAAGCGATAGAGATTGATATGATGAGAATAGACCCGGGGGCCATAGATTTCACTAGTGGCTTCTCTCAAGAGCATAAGTATTCTACGGTGGGTGAACAAATTACTGTTGAGCAATTGACAGAATTGAGCAGAGTTATGAGTATATCTAGGTAATGATCATGTATATAGGCATCACGTCCGAGACAAGTAGATCGAAACGATTCTGCATCTACTACTATTACTCCGCTCATTGACCGCTATCCAGCATATATCTAGAGTATTAAGTTAAAAACAGAGTAACGCCTTAAGCAAGATGACATGACGTAGAGGTATAAATTCATGCAATATGATAAAAACCCCATCTTGTTATCCTCGATGGCAACAATACAATACGTGCCTTGCAACCCTTTCTGTCACTAGGTAAGGACACCGCAAGATTGAACCCAAAGCTAAGCACTTCTCCCATTGCAAGAACTACCAATCAGTTGGCCAAACCAAAAAGGATAGTTCAAAGAGACTTGCAAAGATAACTCAATCATACATAAAAGAATTCAGAGAAGATTCAAATATTTTCCATAGATAAGTTGGATCATAAACCCACAATTCATCGGTCTCAACAAACACACCGCAAAAAGAAGATTACATCGAATAGATCTCCATGAGAGAGGGGGAGAACATTGTATTGAGATCCAAAAAGAGAGGAGAAGCCATCTAGCTACTAGCTATGGACCCAAAGGTCTGAAGTAAATTACTCACACTTCATCGGAGGGGCTATGGTGTTGATGTAGAAGCCCTCCGTGGTAGATGCCCCCTCCGGCGGAGCTCCGGAACAGGCCCCAAGATGGGATCTCGTGGATACAAAAGGTTCCGGCGGTGGAATTAGGTTTTTGGCTCCACATCTGATCTATCAGCGGTACGTAGGTATATATAGGAGGAAGGAGTACGTCGGTGGAGCACCAGGGGGCCCACGAGGTAGGGGCGCGCCCAGGGGGCACCCTCCACCCTCGTGACCGCCTCTGGCACTTCTTGGAGTAGGGTCCAAGTCTCCTGGATCACGTTCTGTGAGAAAGTCACGTTCCCTAAGGTTTCATTCCATTTGGACTCCGTTTGATATTCTGTTTCTTCGAAACACTGAAATAGGAAAAAAACAGCAATTCTGGGCTGGGCCTCCGGTAAATAGGTTAGTCCCAAAAATAATATAAAAGTGGAAAATAAGGCCCAATATAGTCCAAAACAGTAGATAAAGTAGCATGGAGGAATCAAAAATTATAGATACATTGGAGACGTATCAGGCATCCCCAAGCTTAATTCATGCTCGTCCTCGAGTAGGTAAATGATAAAAAAAGAATTTTTGATGCAGAGTGATACTTTGGCATAATTTCAATGTAAATCTTCTTAATTGTGACATGAATATTCAGATCCGAAAGATTCAAGACAAAAGTTCATATTGACATAAAAGTAATAATACTTTAAGCATACTAATCAAAGTAATCATGTCTTCTCAAAATAACATGGCTAAAGAAAGTTATCCCTACAAAATCATATAGTCTGGCTGTTGCTCTATCTTCATCACACAAAGTATTTAATCATGCACAACCCCGATGACAAGCCAAGAAATTGTTTCATACTTTAGTAATCTCAAAACTCTTTCAACTTTCACGCAATACATGAGCGTGAGCCATGGACATAGCACTATAGGTGGAATAGAATGGTGGTTGTGGAGAAGGCAAAAAAGGAGAAGATAGTCTCACATCAACTAGGCGTATCAACGGGCTATGGAGATGCCCATCAATAGATATCAATGTGAGTGAGTAGGGATTGCCATGCAACGGATGCACTAGAGTTATAAGTATATCAACTAGGCGTAGAGTAACTTCATTCGGCCGGTTTGGTAGAGCTCTTCGTCTTGGATGCAGTAAGCTGTGGCCTGCCTCGCCACGCGTTTCGCGTCCTCTTCCTTCTCTGGTAGGATCCCTCGCACCAAGTAATCCTTGAACTCCGCGGTCCAACATCCTTCCTGAGGTTCCAGCGCCAGGAGCAGGCGTGCCCGTGAGGTCGGGCCACAGGCCAGGGCTCCCGAGGCAGACGGTTGAGGGAGCTCCTCCCATGGCTGTGTTGTGCTCGACAGTGATGGTGCCGCCGAGGGTTTGAAGAGTCGCTCCTCGAAGACACCAGGCTCTTGAGGCAACCGCCTGGACGCCCTCCTAGCGATGTCATCAGCCTCTTGATTGGTGCCGCGAGGCACATGTTGCAACTCCAGCCCCCAAAACTGTTTCTCCATCCTGCGGACCTCCGCAAGATATGCTTCCATGTGTTCGTCCTTCGGCTCGTACACCTTGTTGGAGAAGTTGACGAGAAGTTGTGAATCGCCCTTGATGATGAGGCTCTTTACTCCCAAGGAGACTGCAGCTTTCAAGCCCGCTATCAGGCCCTCATATTCTGCTATGTTGTTGGAGACCGTTTCTCCATGATAGAAGCAGAGTTGCACGACATAGTAGAGCATGTCCTGAGTAGGAGATATGAGCATTGCGCCAGCCCCCGCGCCATGTCGGGAGAATGCCCCGTCGAAGTACATGACCCAGCCGTCCGGTGCCTCGCTTCCCGGGGAAAGAGACTGGTCCTCGCCCGCTTTGAGCCCTGGTGCCTCTGCCCATTCTGGCATGAAATCTGCAAGTGCGGCCCCCTTGATGACTCTTGTCATGCTGAATTCCAGCTGGAATGCTTGTAGTTCGATGTTCCATTCAGCGACTCTTCCAGCTGAGTTGGGGCTCCTGAGTACCCTTTCCAAGTGGTATGCTGAGACGACCTTGATGGGATGGCCTTGGAATTAGTGCCGCAGATTGTGTGAAGCCACTAACAGCGCGAGGAGGAGTTTTTGGGGCATGGGGTACCGCGCCCTTGCGTCCCGTAGCACCGTGTTGACGAAGTATACGGGGTGCTCGACGAGGTTGAGGGTGCTGGCGCCGCCCGCATCCTCCGGGGGTTGAGGTGCCTCCTGAGACGGCGGAGCACCCAACGCTTGGTCGCCTTGGGAGGCCTCCTCCACTCCGGGTGCGTTCCCCTGCTGAGGCTGATCCTTTTCTGCTGCGGTCGTGGTCTTTGCGAGGCTTTCTTGGCCTTGCTCTGCTCCCGCCGGGATGGAGGCTGCGGCCTTGGTCCGGCGCTCCTCTCTAACCGCCACCAGGGCTGTGCTGGCAGAGTAGGGGGTGGATGCAAGGTAAAGCACCAGGGGCTCCCGAGGGCACGGAGCTACCATCACCAAAGGGCTGGTAAGGTACCTCTTGAGATCTTGGAATGCCTTGTCGGCCTCTTCAGTCCACTCGAATGGACCCTTCTTCTTCATCAGCTTGAAGAAGGGCAGTTCCTACTCCCCCAACTTGGAGTTGAAGCATCCTAACGCGGTTACACGCTCGGTGAGCTTCTGCATTTCTCTGAGGGTCTTCGGCGGGCTCATGTCTTCGACTACCTTGACCTTCTCTGGGTTGGCCTCGATGCCCCTGTGGGACACGAGGAAGCCCAAGAGCTTGCCCGAGGGGACTCCGAACACGCACTTCTCCGGGTTGAGCCACAGATCCACTTCACGGAGGCTCGCGAAGGTTTCTTCAAGGTCCTGTATCAGGGTTTTTGCCTCACGTGACTTCACCACAATGTCATCGACGTAAGCTTCAGCGTTCCTCCCAAGATGCCGGCCCAAGGCGATGTGCATCAGCCGCTGAAAGATCGCGCCTGCGTTGTGCAACCCAAATGGCATGCAGGTATAGCAGTACACTCCACACGGGGTCAGGAAGGCCGTTTTCTCCACGTCCTCTACCTCCATCTTGATCCGGTGATAGCCCGAGAAGGCATCTAGGAAGCACAATAGGTCACACTCGGTGGTAGAGTCGATGATCTGGTCGATGCGAGGGAGCGGGAACGGATCCTCTGGGCAGGCCTTGTTGAGGTTGGTGAAGTCGACACATATACGTTCCTTTCCTCCCTTTTTTGGCACAACCATAGGGTTGGCCAGCCATTCAGGATAGCGGACCTTGCGAATGACGCCCGCTGCCTCTAACTTGCGGGTTTCTTGGACGATGAAGGCCTGCTTTTCCGTGGACTGCCGTCTTGCCTTCTACTTCATGGGGCACACGTTGGGGCACACATTGAGATGATGTTCAATCACATCCCTTGGGACCCCTGCTAGCTGATCAGGTTCCCATGCAAACACCTTCTTGTTTGCATGCAGGAACTTCACCAAGGCCTTCTCCTGCTCAGGTTCGAGGTTGGCGCCTATGGTGAAGGTGGCGCCAGTGTATCCATCCTCGTCGACTGATACCTGCTTGGTCTCCGCCTTATCTTGGGTGAATAGCTGCTTCTTCTTAGCCGGTGCAGCCCCCTTGGGCTCGAGATCATCTGTGCTGGCGGGCTACGCCACCGCGGCCGTCTTGAAAGCAAGCTTGAGCGCCTGCAGCGCATCCCTTCTGTCTCCGGACACGGTAAGGACGCCGCTGCTCCCGGGCATCTTCATGAGGTTGTACGCCGGGTGAGTCGCTGCCATGAACTGGGCCAAGGCTGGGTAGCCGAGGATGGCATTGTATGGGAGGCCGATGGGGGCGATGTCGAAGTCGATCATCTCCGTGCGGAAGTTATCATGGGTGCCGAAGGTCACCGGGAGGCGGATCTGCCCTAGGGAGCCGGTGGAACCGCCTCCGACGCTCGAGAAGGGCCTGCTGGGTTGGAGCCGCTCTAGCAGCACGTGGAGGAGACTGAAGGATTCCACCGAGAGCACGTTGAGGCTGGCACCTCCGTCGATGAGGGTCCTGTGATGGCCACCTGGCATATGGTGGGGGTGCATAGCATCGGGAGTATGCCCGAACAGGCGGTGTTGGAGGGGTGATCATCCGAGCTGAAGGATAAATCCGCCCTGGGTGCCACCCAACCCAGGGGGGTTTCACGGTGCTTGAGGACGGCGCCGATCTGGCGGACGAACGGCTTGACGTGGCGGCCCGAAGGTGGTGCCTGCAATCCGCCCAGGATGGCTGCGATGATTGGGCGTGCCGTCGCAGCATGTTGGGCGAGGACGAGGTTGCGCAACTCCTCCCAGGAGGCCACAGAGGCAGCTGGCAGGTGGAGCAGCCACATGCGAGGGACGCCGGTGAGGGCCATGGGCAGCTAGTTCGCCATGAGCTTGTCGTCACCTCTGGCCTTGAGGATGGCTTCTTAATATGCTAGCAGGAAGTCCAGCGGGTCAGCCATGCCGTCGTAGCACGGTGGCATGTCCGGCTTGAACTTGTTCGGCCACCGCACCTGTCGCAAGGCGGGGGCCAAGGCTCGGAGCCCCCTGGTTTCCGCGTCGGCATCGACAGCCAGAGAGGGCGGTGCGTTGGCCGCCATGACGGCAGAGCGTGATGCAGATGGTGGATGGATCGACGGAAGGGAGAGCTCCGGCGCACCCCTACCTGGCGCGCCAAATGTCAGATGTTGGTTTCCGGCAAACACTTAAGGTTCGAACTCTGGGGTGCCCTCGAAGATCTCTCCCCTACCGATCTACGTCTGGTCGCCTCGTGAGATCTAAGCTGGAAAATGATGAACAACACGAGGGACACAAGATTTATACTGGTTCGGTCCACTGTTGTGGTGTAATACCCTACTCCAGTGTGTGGTGTGGTGGATTGCCTCGGCGGCTGATGATGAACAGTACAAGGGAAGAACGGCCTCGCGAGAGGTGTTCTTGAGCTGGTGCGATGAACTGCTTGTGCGAGTTCGGTCCCCTCTCGATCTCTCTCTGGCTTCCAAAATCTGGATCCCCCCTACTCTGTGGTGGCTAGCTCTATTTATAGAGGCCCTGGGCCTCTTCCCAAATATTGAGCGGGAAGGGCGCCAACAACGGCCATTTTGAAGGGGAACATCTAGTACAAGTGATCCTGACTAAATTTGGTCTTCGGCTGCCAAAAGCACTGGTGATGACGCCATCTTGGGCTCCACGGTGACCTCCATCATGCTGCTCCGCTGGCCTCGGTCTTCTTGCACTGAAATGGAAACCTTTACCTGATGCCTTGGTACTCTCCGCCTGTGCTTGCCCCCTTTGCACCAAAGAGGAAACAAGGACACTACGCAGGCCGGCGTCCGCCTGGCGCCCGCCTAGTCTTGATCGTCATGGCTTGCATCACGAGCACCTCGCAAGGCACCCTACCTTGATCTCTCCGCTCCTCGCGAGCCTTCCCGGCGAGGCCGTTCCTGAGGAAGCCTTGCACCGTCCGCCCCGCGAGGCTTGGCCCCTCGCGAGGGTCTCGAGTCTTGTTTTGATGAAGATGGGCCGTACTAGGCCACCACTTGAGCCACGCCGCAGGCCGCAGGCAGGCAAGTCTGGGGACCCCCGTTCCCAGGACGCCGACACATATTTCTGCCATGCATCCATGCCAAAGACAAATAATGGGGACCACTAGCTATATTTTGATGATGTATACTAGTGTATAGTAGAAAATATGAATAAAGCGGTCCCACCTGCACGCATCTTGATGCGAGCATTCAATGGCAGATTTGTTGCCGCTAGGTAGCATCACCGTGCAAAAAGACTTTTTGCCATTCCCCACCATTGGCTGGACAGGAAGCTGTTGTACGAGACGTGCGACCTGAGGTTGGGCATGCACTGGTCTGGGATCCCTGTTGATCTCAGCCCATACCTCCTCCACCGTCTTCCGGCACAGCGGGGGAGGCAAGGAGAAGGACCTCTACCGGCATACGCCACTTCATCCTGCATCCCCGCCACCTCCGCTTCCACTAGCACCCACCACAGGAGCCTCCTCCATGCCCACCAAGCCATCGCCAATGGCTGCTTGGAACTCCTCGACATTCCATATGTTGCTCATGAACTCGTCCATGTTCATGGACCCAAAATCCCGCCCCCCTCACCCACCTCGCACGCCAAGTACTGCAGCGCTGGCGCAACCGTCTACTCCTCACCTTCGAGAATACGCGGGTGTTAGCCGACTTCTTCCTCGGAGAACTTCATGTTCATGCTCATCTCTGACGCCATCCTATCTCTCCACTATGGTCTCTACATATGCTCTTGGATGCTTGTGGTGTGAGGTTCAGTCTTGTGCGTCATGACACCCTATTTATAGACTGCCGCATGCAAGAGATAAGCATCAACTAAAGCATTAAATAGCTATTAAATTCATGTGATTGGTAAAATAGGTGAGCTATAGATAGATAGATACAGAGTAGATCGTTCGTCTCGTACTAGATAGATAGGGAGCTGCCAAAGCGCCAAACATCCACAAGATGCAGCTACCGTAGCGCCGCAACAGGGCATCACCTTCTTGTTGTTGACGTTCTGGACTATTCCATCATCTTCTCCACCAGCTATAAAAATAATCAAGACCAAAAGTTGTTACCATCAGCACGCTCACATTAACTGTTTTAAGACTAGGCAATTATGTTGTTGCAAGCAATTGGCAAGTTATGGTAAGTGTGGGAGGGTTTTTTTCTTGGAAATGAAGGATCACCCCTAGCCTCCGATGCACACAGCCATAAGAGTATGAGGGTTGATGATCGCTATCATGGTTGGCCAATGAGGGAGCGCAACTAAAGGCTAGTCGGACCAGCAAGCAGCAAGTCACGATGGAGGGGGGAAGTGGATCGACTACCCAAGAACTGTTTGAATGACTAAAATTTCACCGCCGCGGCAAAGTGTGCCTACTTGATTAAACTCAATTCGTGTGTCATCTCCACTTCTTCACAAGAGAGGAAAGGTGAAGTCTCCCGCACACATATCTGAAATGGACCACACACATAGCATCACGTCATATTAAAACTCAAGTACACATCAACATATTGCTAATTTCCTTTTGTTCCATTTGTTCGAAGTTTCTCACAAACCCATCATCATCTAATAATAGTAACTACAACACAAGTTCACTTGCTTGACCACATAAATACTGACATTTTGTTCCTTATGGGTTTTAGGTACTACTAGTAAATTACCGTACCATCACGCTCCGAAAAAAAGGTAACTACTATCAACACCAGAATTATTGTTGCGGCTCCATCAAAAACACAAAAAGCTAGAATGCAAGTCCTGCCAATCCTCCTACTGGCACGACTGTAGAAGATGAATGCCGGGTCACTGTTCACCGGATGCAGCTACCGCAGTGCCGCAAGAGAGCGCCACCCTTCTTGGTGTTGACGTTCTCCTTGGACTATTCTATCATCTTCTCCACGAGTTGTAAAAAGACATGACCAGAAGGTGTTCTCTTCAGCACACATATATTAACTTTGGCAAGCATAGCAATTAGGTTGTTGGAAGGAATTGGCAAATTGTGATTGCTGTAGGATTGTATTTTTTTATTAGAAAAGGAGGATCACCCCTGGCCTTCGATGCACACATCCATAATATTATGAGGTTGGATGACCGCCGTCATGGTTTGCCAACCAGGGTGCACAACTGAAAGCTAGCCTGACTCTCAAGCAACGAGCCGCAATGGAGGGGAAAGGGGATCAGCTACAAAGCATTGCAATTGGTGACCACCATCAATTCTAACGGGATCTTGCGTGATTGTTGATTGGAATAACTCAAATGTCACTTGATTTTAAAAATATTTGAATCGCTCAAATTTCACCAACGCGGCAAAGTGGGACTACGTGACTAAACTTAACTCGTGTGTCATTCCACTTCTTCAGAAGGGAGCAAAGGCGAAGACTCCCACACACACACACATTCGAAATGGACCACACACATAACATCACGTATTAAAGGACGAGTACACATCAAAATATTGCTAATTTCTATTTGCTCCTTTCGTTTGAAGTTTCTGACAAACCCATCATCACATATTAACAGTAAAAACAACACAACTTCACTTGCTTGACCAGATAAACACTGACATTTGGCTTCTTATGGGTTTTAGGCAATACTAGTAAATTATTATACCATCCCGCTCCAAAAATAACAGGTAACTACAATTAACACCATAATTGTCATTGTAGATGCATCAAACACACAAAATGGCCAGAATGCAGGTCCTCATCATCCTCCTACCAGATCAGCTAAGGAAGCTTAATGGCGGGTCAGCATTCACCAGATGCAGCTGCCACAGTGGAGCGACAAGGCACCACCGTTCTTGGCATTTTACTTTCACCATGGAATATTCCACCATCTTCAACCCTAGTTGTAAAATAAATCACGACCATAGGGTGTTACCATCAGCATGCTCACATTAAAAATTTTAAGACTTGGCAATTTGGTTGTAGCAAGCGATTGGCAAATGATGGTAAGTGTGGGAGGTTTTTTCTAAGAAACGGGGGACTCCGATACACACACCATAAAAGTATGAGGGTTGATGATCGCAGTCATGGTTGGCAAACAAAGGAGCCAAACTGAAGGCTAGACAGACCCTCAAGCAGTGAGCCGCGATGAAGGGCAAAGGGTATCGACTACCCAAGCATTGCAATGCGTGACCACCGTAAAGTCTCCTGGGATCCCATGTAACCACTGATTTCAAAACCTCAAATTTCACCAGATTTAAAAACTATTTGATTTCTCAAATTTCATCGATGTGACAAAGTGTGCCTATGTGACTAAACTCAACTCATGTGTCATCTCCACTTCTTCATAAGAGAGCAAACGTGAAGAATCCCACACATGCATCCGAAATGGATCACATACATAACATCGTATCATACTAAAGCGTGAGTACACATCAACATATTACTAATTTTCTTTTCTTGCTATATCTGAAGTTTCTAACAAACCCATCATCACCTATAAACAATAACAACTCAAGTTCACTTGCTTGACCAGATAAACACTGAAATTCAGGTCCTTACTGATTTTAGGTACTACTATGAAATTGATATACCATCCCGCTCCGTAAACAAATGGTAACTACTATCAACACCAGAATTGTTGCTGCCATTGCATCAAACACACAAAATGGCCAGAATGCAAGTCCTCCTCATCCTCCTGCCAGCACAGCTATGGAATCTCAAAGGTGGGTCGTCGTTCACCAGATGTAGTTTCCACAGTGTCGCGCCATGATGCCACCCTTCATGGCGTTGACGTTCTCGTTGGACTGTTAGATCATCTTCTCCAAGAGCTGTAAAACAATATCACGACCACAGGGTGTTACCATCAGCACACACACATTAACCGGTTTTAGACTTGGCAATTAGGTTTTTGCGAGCAATTGGAAAATGATGGTAGGTGTAGGATGGTTTTTTTCTTAGAAAAGTGTGATCACCCCTGGCCTCCGATGCACACAACTATATGAGTATGCAGGTTGATGATCGCCGTCATGGTTGGCCAACCAGGGAGCATGTGAAGGCTAGTCAAACCCTTGAGCTGCGAGCCACGACGCAGGGGAAAGGGAATCGACTATCCAAGCGTTACAATGGGTGATCACCGTCAAGCCTCACAGGATCCCGCGTGACCGCTAATTTGATAGCTCAAAGTTCATTGTATTTAAAAACTATTTGAATAACTCAAATTTCAAACACGCGACAAAGTGCGCCTATGTGACTAACTCAATTTGTGTGTCATCCCCACTTCTTCGGAAGAGAGTAATGGTGAAGAGTCCCACACACACATCCAAAATGGAACACACACGTAGCATCCCATCATATTAAAGCATTAGTACATATCAACATATTGCTGATTTTGTTTTTTTGTTTGACTGAAGTTTCTAACGAACCCATCATCACCTATAAAATGAAACAACAACACAAGTTCACTTTCTGACATTTGGGTCCTTATGGGCTTTAGATACTACTATAGTAAATTACTATACCACCCCGCTCCGAAAAGAATAAATAACTATACTATCGACACCGCAAATGTCGTTGTAGTTGCGTCAAACACACAAAAAGGCTAGAATGCAAGTCTTGCTCATCCTCCTGCCAACATGACTATGGAAGCTGAATGGCAGGTCACCGTTCACCAGATGCTGTTGTCGCGGCACCACGACAGGGCGCCACCCTTCTTAGCATTGAAATTCTCCTTGGACATACTGTTAAATCATCTTCTCCACCAGCTGTAAAAAAACTACGACCACGGGGTGTTACCATCTGCACGTACACAATAACTATTTTAATACTTGCCAATTAGGTTGTTGCAAGCAATTGGCAAATGATGGTAAGTTTAGGATGCTTTTTTCCTAGAAAAAAGGAGGACCACCTTTGGCCTCCAATGCACACAATCTTAATTGTATGAGGGTTGATGATCGCTCTCATGGTTGGCCTACCAGGGAGCATAACTCAAGGCTAGTCGGACCCTCAGGCAAGCCGCGACAGAGGGGAAAGGGGTTCGACTACACAAGCATTCGGATGGGTGACCATCGTCAAGTCTCACGGGATCCCACGTGACCATTGATTTGAATAGCTCAAATTTCACTAGATTAAAAACTATTTAGACGCTCATATTTCACCGACACGGCAAAGTGTGCCCACGTTATTAACTCGTGCATCATCTCCACTTCTTCAGAAGAAAGCAAAGGCGAAGATACCCACCCACACACACACACACATCTGAATTGGACCACACACATAGCATCGGTCCATATTAAAGCACGAGTGCACATCAAAATATTGCTAATTTTGTTTTCTTCCATTTGCCTGAAGTTTCTGGCAAACCCCTCATCACCTACAAATAGTAACAACAATGCAACTACTAGTAAATCACTATACCACCCCGCTCCAAAAAGAAAAGGTAACTACTATCAACACAATAATTGTCGTTGTAGTTGCATCAAACACACAAGATGGCTAGTATGTAGTTCATATTCATCCTCCTACCGGCATAACAATGGAAGCTAAATGGCGTTCCACCATCCTCTAGAAGAGTTGTCGCAGTGCTGCGACAGGGCACCACCCTTCTTGGCATTGACATTCTCCTTGGACTGTTCCATCATCTTGAACACCGGGTGTAAAAAAATCACTACCACTGGGTGTTACCATAAACACACACCCATTTACTGTTTAAGACTTGACAATTGGGTTGTTGCAAGTAATTGGCAGCTGATGGTATGTGTAGGAGGTTTTTTTTTCTTAGAAAAGGAGGATCACTCCTGGCCTCTGATTCTCACAGCCATAAGAGTATGACGGTTGATGATCGCCGTCATGGTTAGCCAACCAGGGAGCACAACTAAAGGCCAACAAGACTCTCAAGCAGCGAGCCGCGATGGATAGGATAGGGGGTTGACTACCCAAGCATTGCGATGGGTGACCACCGTCGAATCTCATGGAATCCCATGTGGCCGATGATTTGAATAGCTCAAATTCCACTGGATTTAAAAACTATTTGTATAGCTTTCACCGACACGAAAAGTGCGCCCACGCGACTAAATTCAACTTGTGTGTTGTCACGCCCAATATGCGACCATATCCAAAAGGAACTCGAAGGTCCCACCAAGGATAGACCCGCATATTGAAATGCTTTTGCAAGGTGGATATCATTACATCAACATTACATAATAGATGGGGATACATACATAAGGCATACAAAGCCACACGAATACAACATTACAAAATATGAGAGCATCATCCGTCTACGGATGAATCACAAACAGAAACTCAAACGACATCCACCCTGCTAGCCCAGGCTGCTGACCTGGAACCTATCCCCTGATCGAAGAAGAAGCAGAAGAAGAACTCAACGCAAGCAAGCATCGCTCTCGCATCATGATCATCGCAAAACCTGTACTTGCAACTATTGTTGTAGTAATCTGTGAGCCACGAGGACTCAGCAATCCCATTACCATGGGTATCAAGACTAGCAAAGCTTAAAGGGAAAGGAAGGGGTAAAGTGGTGAGGCTGCAGCAGCGACTAAGCATATATGGTGGCTAACATACGCAAATAAGAGCGAGAAGAGAAGCAAAGGAACGGTCGTCAACTAGCAATGATCAAGAAGTGATCCTAAACTCCTACTTACGTCAAACATAACCCAGAAACCGTGTTCACTTCCCGGACTCCGCCGAGAAGAGACCATCACGGCTACACACACGGTTGATGCGTTTTAATTCGGATCTGGTGTCAAGTTATCTACAACCGGACATTAACAAATTCCCATCTGCCTATAACCGCAGGCACGGATTTCGAAAGATTATACCCTGCAGGGGTGTCCCAACTTAGCCCATGACAAGCTCTCGCGATCAATGAAGGAATAGACCTTCTCCCAGGAAGACCCGATCAGACTCGGAATCCCGGTTTACAAGACATTTCGACAATGGTAAAACAAGACCAGCAAAGCCGCCCGATGTGCCGACAAATCCCGATAGGAGCTGCACATATCTCGTTCTCAGGGCACACCGGATGAGCAAGACGATGGGTTGGCATAGACCCTGGTTGCCCAGGGGGCGCCGGACATCGCTCGTTTTGGACCAACACTTAGACAAGCACTGGCCCGGGGGGGCTAAAATAAAGATGACCCTCGGGCTCCGGAAACCCAAGGGAAAAAGGGCTAGGTGAGGCAAATGGTAAAACCAATGTTGGGCCTTGCTGGAGGAGTTTTATTCAAAGCGAACTGTCAAGGGGGTCCCATAAATCACCCGACCGCGTAAGGAACGCGAAATCCGGGAACATAACACCGGTATGACGGAAACTAGGGCGGCAAGAGTGGAACAA
This sequence comes from Triticum dicoccoides, assembly GCF_002162155.2. Lineage (NCBI taxonomy): Eukaryota > Viridiplantae > Streptophyta > Magnoliopsida > Poales > Poaceae > Triticum > Triticum dicoccoides. Next base: position 659,455,632 of record NC_041385.1, on the reverse strand, counting down.
AAGACCAGGCATAAGGCCGAATCTTCTACCCTTTACCAAATATATAGATGCATTAAATAATATAAGAGATATTGTGATATCCCAACCAAAATCCTGTCCACCATGGAGAAATCTTCAACTTCACCTGCAACTAGCAACGCTATAAGAGGGGCTGAGCAAAAGTAGTAACATAGCCAAGCAACGGTTTGCTAGGAAGGGTGTCAAAGGTTAGAGGTTCATGGCACTTTGGGAGGCTTGAAGAGCAACAGATAGGTAACGCAGCATAGCGATAGAACGAAGCAACTAGCATAGCAATGATAGTAGTGAGATCCAGGGTAGCGGTCATCTTGCCTGAAATCCCGCTAGGAAGAAGAACGAGTCCATGAAGAAGACAAGCTGAAGTAGCCGAACGGATCCTCACGAACGCAACGTTACCGGAACTAAGAAGCAACACCGGAAAGAAGCAAACAACATGGTAAACACACAAACATAAACATGGCATGATGCACAATCAAGTATAATGCATGTCCGGTTTAATGAGGCATGGCATGGCAAAGTGCAACAAACAATACTACAAGTTAAGTGGAGCTCAATATGCAACGAGTTGCATATTGACGAAACACCACATCAATTATTTAGTTCTATCCCGTTTATGTACCCAACAATATTAAATGTTGTTAAACATGGCAAGAGGTGAAGCATAAGAAAACTACCTACCTAGGCAAGTTTGAATGAGGCCGGAAGTAACAAACAACAATTCCGGAAAATCCCCATGTGCATATTTTAGATTCGGTACTGTTCTGCCCTAAACACAATTTTCATTTTGTTAAACAGGAAAAAAAAAGTGCACCATGTTAAACTAGGCATTTTTCCACCCCATTTACATATAAAGTTTATTTAAAATGGAGCTACAGTTATTTAGTTATGAAATATATCATTTTAGCATGGCATTTATACAGAATTAAATAAACAGCAAGTTTAAACATTTTAAACATGGATGAAAATGACATATTATTAATTTACACAATTTTCTGAGTATTTTACATATATAAAACATTTTAATCCGATGCACGGTTTATTAGTTATTAAAAGCATGAAGAATAGGGGGTTTTCTGCAAAACTGCAGTTCCTGGAAATTAGCTAAAATCGCAGCGTATGAAAAAAAACATGGGCCGAATCTGGGCGGACTGGGCCAACAGAGAGGTGCTGGGGGAGGCATCTCACCATGGGCCTTGGCCCGGTGAGAGGAGAGGCCAAGGCAGGCCTAGGAGGGTGCTGGGCAGCTGGGCTGCAAGTGAAGCAGAGGAGGCCTCGCGCGGTGAGCTTCAGCCCGGTTCGGTGAAGGCAGCAGGCTAAGGGGCGGCACGAGCAAGCTGGGCCTTGGCTCGGGCCCGATCTGGAGGCTGCTGGAGGCTGGCGCTCCTGTTCTGACGAAGCAGAGGGATGCGGTCAACGGCTGCAGCGCGACGCGGCAGGAGCTCCGGCGAGGCGGCCTCGGTGGGGACTGGTCGGAACGGACTGGGATGGCAGATGTAGGCGAGATGGAGGGGTCGGCAGGGCCCTGATCTGGCCGAAGGACGAGCTTGAGGCGGCTACGGCTGCCTGAAAACTCCATGGACACCAAGTCGGGCTCCCTGCACGATCAGACAGAGAGAGAGAGAGAGAGATATGAGAAGGAGCAGAAGGGTGAGGAAGGAAGGGAAGGCAGGGCGGCGCGGTGGTGCTTGAGCACCAGGCGAGGCAGGGAGGAGGCTGGCGGCATGACCTGCTGCTGCTAGACCAATGGTTGCCGGAGTCGCGCTCGCCGGCGCGGAGGAAGAGGCCAGAACGGCAAGGTCCTCGAGACCCTGGCTCCGATGAGGCGAGGCACGGGAGGCCTCGGACGCCATGGCTTGGGGCACGAGGAGAGCTTGAGCACGGGATGGCGAGGTCCTGCCAGACGGGACGGCGGCTGGACCCTGGTACAGAGAGAACGAGAGAGAGAGATGAGATGCAGAGAGGAGAAAATGGGGGAAGGAGAGGGCGCAACGGGGCTCATCTGATGGTGGTGGTTGCCTGCGGCGAGGCAAGGAGCACGGGGATGCTCGGGCCTCCAAGGATACTGGCGCAGCGAGGATCTCGGGTAGGGAATAGCGGAGGAGCTTGGGGCTCGGGCGACCCGATTGGTCAACCACGCAAGATGAGGGAGGCTGTCGGGGAGGATTTGGATCGGGAGGGATCCCGAGGAAATGAAGTGGCGGCGGCTGGGGAGGATCCCTAGAAAAATAGGTGGTGTGTCTAGATTAGGTTAGGGGTGATCTATATATAGCAAAGTGAGTCTAGGTTTGGGCCTTCTGATTTGCATCGGACGGTCAAGATACAAAGGTTAAGAGGGATCAAATAATAAACCGAAGATACTTTCAGGATATTTGCGGATGATCCGGAACCATCGGCTATGACTGTCCGGGTCGGGTTCGGGGGAGGTTAGTGGGCTGTGTAGAGGGGTTGGGCTGAGAAGGGAGAGAGAAGAGGTGCGTCCCGGTGACAGTTTCGGAGACCGAAACGTCCGACGATTAAACCGACTTTATCGCGGTTATAAATATAACGGCTGGGCAGTCAAACGGACTCCGAATGCGACGAAACTTGACAGGCGACCTGTCTACACTATAATAAGGCCGCATGACAAGTTGCAACCCATTCCGAGAACATTTTTATGCCACTTATAAAATAATATTTTGGAGGTGCCGCGGGCGCGTGCGAGTGTGTCTGGACTCTGAACGGACAACGGAGAGAACCGGCGGAACCCGAACGGATGCAAGTTTTATGAAAACGATGTCGATGCAATGCGCATGATGCTATGAGATGAGATGCATAACAAGAATAAAATGCAAAACAGCAGACAAAACCCAACCGCGGAGGAAATAATAAATCACATCACCGGAAATGGCAAGAGTCGGAGTTATGAATATGGAAAGTTGTATCCGGGGCATTACAACACTCCACCACTACGAGAGGATCTCGTCCCGAGATCTAGGATGGCACCGGAGGGAAACGGAAGAGGAAGAGAAGAGGTAAACTAACTTGCTTCTTCGACAAACGAGTGAAACCATGAACCTTGAGAGGTTGAGCAAAATGAAAGGAGGAAAACAATGAAGATGAGCAAAGTCGAAAACACTCCGTTAGAAAAGAGGAACAAGGGATACAATGAGAACCAAGAGGTTGCAAAGACATGATTGACGAGCACAATGGACAAGAAGGAATTGAAACCACTCTGGTTGAAACGAGATAAGAATGAATAATAATGATATAATTTGGACAACACTCCGACTGTAAATGGAAGGAATTGAACATGAACTTATAAGATGAGAGGATACTTGATGAAATCAACAACACACTGCCTCCGGAACGAAAGAATAGAAGCTAGATTGTTGGGATAACGGGCGGAGAAGAAAATGACAATTTCTGCCACAAATGAACTTGGAAAGCATCCTTGCAAGGAAGGATTGAACGGAGTTGTTGAAAAATCAACAACGAAAGGAACAAGCTTGTTGTGGGCTTACGGCAAACATCTCAAAATGATGAGGTGACAACCGGACACTAACGAAAAACAATTGCTTGTTTGAGATTAAAGAAGAGCTGAAAATTGCTTTCGCCGAGAGGATAGGAGAAAACTTGGATCAATGATAAGCACCACAAATAGCAACATTCCTTAGGGAAGGCTTTAAGTGAAATCTGACACAAGATAACTCCAATGAAGAGATTGATGGACTGAGAAGAACTCATGCTCGAAGGAGTTGATGGGTTTAACTACCTCATTCTTGACAACATATGAATCATGAAACATGAATGAAATTGTCAAGAGTGACATAACACCACCTCAAAAGATATTGTAGAAGGAATTGCACTTCGAAATGCAAGAAGAAGAATACTTGAACGCCTCAAAACAAAACATGTGTTGAGAACCATGTTTACTTTTGAGTATAGCTTGGCGGATCTTAACTTCAGGAGAAATCTTGAAGAACAATTGAAGAATGAAAAGAATCCTTGAGGAACCACCATGTAGCTCTTCCATGAAGAACTCCGGTAATAAAAGGATGATAGAAAGAAAGAGAAGTTGAAAACACAAGGTGAAGCCTTGCGATGATTTAGATGGAGCTTTGCGATGATATAACCAAGAAAACTTGGAACTCCGGAAATAAAAGAATTGAATCACCTCGAGGAAATAAGAATAAGATTTATTGTATGCTTATCCTTCATCAAATTAAATTGATGACAAGCAATGGATTTGGCATACTACTTATTCCCGTAGAAAGGATTAAAAGAGATATAGCGCAAACTTGAGAAGGTATTGATGGAACCACCGGTGGGATTGAAAAGAACGAATGAATGAATGAATTGATACGATGACGAAGGAAGAGAAATCTTAAACAAACCACCGTAAGAATTGAAAATGAAAGTAACAAAGGCACAAATCACTGGAAAGAATTTGAAAACGAATGAAGATACTTGAAGGGATTTAAATACGTGAGAATGAAGAGATCATCAACTGATTAGAGGGTATTTGAACGATTCACCGGTAAGATTTGGAGAACGATAGCTACAAGCTGAGAATGAAGAATTCTGAGATGATGGCCTTCGTAGGAATAAAATGGAAAGAACTCAAGAAATGCTCCGGATGGGTGAAAAGAATTCTCACAATCGAAAACAATTATGAGAGGATGGCATCAAGCTAGAATCACGAATCTTGAGAGAACGGATAAGATTTAGAGGAAAACTCTTCTTCACTCTTGAACTGACAACGGGAAACACCACCAAAATTATTGAGATACTCCGGTAGAATGGAAAGTGAAGGGGTTGAGTCAACAATGATAAGAATTTGAAAGCGATCTTGGAGAAGGCATGTGACTGATGGAATCTATTCTTACGTCAAACTTGGAAATGAATTTGAGAATGGCTCCGAGAAAATTAGAAGAGTCAGGTAAGATCCTGGGAAAAAACTTGTGGGTTAGGGCCCACTCAAAAGAACCATCGTTGGAAATGATTTAAAGAGATATTGCACCGGTTGAATTCAATGACTTGAATGAGATAATAATCTCGAAATATCTTGAACGGATTGAGAATGGAAAACACGAGTCTTGTGAAATATCTTCAGCACTCCAGGACAAATGAATAGGAAGAAGTGAATGATTAAGAGGTGCACCGATGTGGAAAAACATTTGAAACGAGGAAAGGGATATGATCAACACCGAAAGATTGAATTAAAACCACCGGAGAGGAATACGAGAATGAAGATTGATGAACTTGAAGCTCGTGAGCATCTTCACGAGGGATCACCGGATCAAAACAATGATTGAAAAGAGTGAAGAGACTTCACATGAATAAATGGATACTTGATTATAATATATGAGTCATTGAAGAAAAGGGTGGGAGGGTGGGGAAAAACAAAGACAACTTGGGGGCGGATGAAACAAACACCGTTGAGAAAACTTATAATTGATCTTGCGGATGGGGAGAATGATGGGATCATCTCGAAGAGAAGCGCCCCGGTTGGAAAAGAATTAACATGACAACCTAAATGATCAAAAGTATTAGTATTCACATAGCAATATGAGAACACCGTTTAGGAAAGGTATGGATTCAACATTTGACTCGAAGCAACTCGAATACCACAAATAAAACAAAACAAAGGATTGGATTGCAGAATAAGCCGGAACAAATACATATGATAGAGATTTACCCAATCCCATATCATGCATCTGTCGGAAAGATATTCTAGGAGCTACTTGAATTCCCACCTATAAAACTCCCGAAACTTTCTGGTTATGCAATCTGGTGTTGGGGATACAGGGGAAGCAATATATCTCACCCAAACTAACAATACCTACATCCAGCTGTATCCATCCGTCAACACATAACCAAGAAACCTTCGGAAATCGTGTACCTCAACCTTCAAAAAGCATCCGTTATACGAGTTATGGCAATACTCTCGAGCTCGCCCTAGTACTGGGTTATCGAGGTTATCTCACCAACAACTGCATAAAAGAGATTTTCGATGTCGGCAAAACTCAGGTATTCCAGAACTGCAACGATAAAATTGTGACGACAACACCCAGAGCTCGACTCCCCGGGTCAAAGCCACATAAATAGACAGGAGGCACCAAGAACAATGTTCTCGTCACAAAACCATCGAAACGTTCCAAGATACCCGCGTGATCCTAAATTTTTTTTAGTGAAATTTGAGGAGAGGAAAGACAAAATATCTACGTCAGGAGACCTCACTAGAGCGACGAAGGGGCTGAGGAGTAAAAAGAATCCTACTCTCCGATATATATAATCCTAAGACTCAAAATAGTTTTCTTCTAGACTCAACAACGGCCAACAAACAAGGGGGCTCCTAGGGTCGGTCGAGGCTCTGATTACCAACTTGTCACGCCCAATATGCGACCCTATCCAAAAGGAACTCAAAGGTCCCACCAAGGATAGACCCGCATATTGAAACGCTTTTGCAAGGTGGATATCATTACATCAACATTACATAATAGATGGGGATACATACATAAGGCATACAATGCCACACGAATACAACATTACAAAATATGAGAGCATCATCCGTCTACGGATGAATCACAAACAGAAACTCAAACGACATCCACCCTGCTAGCCTAGGCTGCCGACCTGGAACCTATCCCCTGATCGAAGAAGAAGCAAAAGAAGAACTCAACGCAAGCAAGCATCGCTCTCGCGTCATGATCATCGCAAAACCTGTACCTGCAACTGTTGTTGCAGTAATCTGTGAGCCACGAGGACTCAGCAATCCCATTACCATGGGTATCAAGACTAGCAAAGCTTAAAGGGAAAGGAAGGGGTAAAGTGGTGAGGCTGCAGCAGCGACTAAGCATATATGGTGGCTAACATACGCAAATAAGAGCGAGAAGAGAAGCAAAGGAACGGTCGTCAACTAGCAATGATCAAGAAGTGATCCTGAACTCCTACTTACGTCAAACATAACCCAGAAACTGTGTTCACTTCCCGGACTCCGCTGAGAAGAGACCATCACGGCTACACACACGGTTGATGCGTTTTAATTCGGATCTGGTGTCAAGTTATGTACAACTGGACATTAACAAATTCCCATCGGCCTATAACCGCAGGCACGGCTTTCGAAAGATTATACCCTGCAGGGGTGTCCCAACTTAGCCCATGACAAGCTCTCGCGATCAACGAAGGAATAGACCTTCTCCCAGGAAGACCCGATCAGACTCGGAATCCGGTTTACAAGACATTTCGATAATGGTAAAACAAGACCAGCAAAGCCGCCCGATGTGCCGACAAATCCCGAGAGGAGCTGCACATATCTCGTTCTCAGGGCACACCGGATGAGCAAGACGACGGGTTGGCATAGACCCTGGTTGCCCAGGGGGCGCCGGACATCGCTCGGTTTGGACCAACACTTAGACAAGCACTGGCCCGGGGGGGCTAAAATAAAGATGACCCTCGGGCTCCGGAAACCCAAGGGAAAAAGGGCTAGGTGAGGCAAATGGTAAAACCAATGTTGGGCCTCGCTGGAGGAGTTTTATTCAAAGCGAACTGTCAAGGGGGTCCCATAAATCACCCGACCGCGTAAGGAACGCAAAATCCGGGAACATAACACCGGTATGACAGAAACTAGGGCGGCAAGAGTGGAACAAAACACCAGGCATAAGGCCGAGTCTTCCACCCTTTACCAAATATATAGATGCATTAAATAATATAAGAGATGTTGTGATATCCCAACCAAAATCCTGTCCACCATGGAGAAATCTTCAACTTCACCTGCAACTAGCAATGCTATAAGAGGGGCTGAGCAAAAGCTGTAACATAGCCAAGCAACGGTTTGCTAGGAAGGGTGTCAAAGGTTTGAGGTTCATGGAAATTTGGGAGGCTTGAAGAGCAACAGATAGGTAACGCAGCATAGCGATAGAACAAAGCAACTAGCATAGCAATGATAGTAGTGAGATCCAGGGTAGCGGTCATCTTGCCTGAAATCCCGCTAGGAAGAAGAACGAGTCCATGAAGAAGACAAGCTGAAGTAGCCGAACGGATACTCACGAACGCAACGTTACCGGAACTAAGAAGCAACACTAGAAAGAAGCAAACAACATGGCAAACACACAAACATAAACATGGCATGATGCACAATCAAGTATGATGCATGTACGGTTTAATGAGGCATGGCATGGCAAAGTGCAACAAACAATACTACAAGTTAAGTGGAGCTCAATATGCAACGAGTTGCATATTGACGAAACACCACATCAATTATTTAGTTCTCTCCCGTTTATGTACCCAACAATATTAAATGTTGTTAAAGATGGCAAGAGGTGAAGCATAAGAAAACTACCTACCTAGGCAAGTTTAAATGAGGCCGGAAGTAACAAACAACAATTCCGGAAAATCCCCATGTGCATATTTTAGATTCGGTACTGTTCTGCCCTAAACACAATTTTAATGTTGTTAAACAGGAAAATAAAGTGCACCATGTTAAACTAGGCATTTTTCCACCCCATTTACATATAAAGTTTATTTAAAATGGAGCTACGGTTATTTAGTTATGAAATATATCATTTTAGCATGGCATTTATACAAAATTAAATAAACAGCAAGTTTAAAAATTTTAAACATGGATGAAAATGGCATATTATTAATCTACACAATTTTTTGAGCATTTTACATATATAAAACATTTTAATCCGATGCACGGTTTATTAGTTATTAAAAGCATGAAGAACAGGGGGTTTTCTGCAAAACTGCAGTCCCTGGAAATTAGCTAAAATCGCAGCATATGAAAAAAAACAACATGGGCCGAATCTGGGCGGACTAGGCCAACAGAGAGGTGCTGGGGGAGGCATCTCACCATGGGCCTTGGCCCGGTCGGAAGAGAGGCCAAGGCAGGCCTTGGAGGCCGCTAGGCAGCTGGGCTGCAAGCGAAGCAGAGGAGGCCTCGCGCGGTGAGCTTCGGCCCGGTTCGGTGAAGGCAGCAGGCTGAGGGGCGGCACGAGCGAGCTAGGCCTTGGCTCGGGCCCGATTTGGAGGCTGCTGGAGGCTGGCGCTCCTGTTCTGACGAAGCAGAGGGATGCGGTCAACGGCTGCAGCGCGACGCGGCAGGAGCTCTGGCGAGGCGGCCTCGGCGGGGACCGGTCGGAACGGACTGGGACGGTAGACGTAGGCGAGATGGAGGGGTTGGCAGGGCCCGGATCTGGCCAAAGGACGAGCTTGAGGCGGCTATGGCTGCCTGAAAACTCCACGGACACCAAGTCGGGCTCCCTGCACGAGCAGACAGAGAGAGAGAGAGAGAGAGATGAGAAGGAGCAGAAGGGAGAGGAAGGAAGGGAAGGCAGGGCGGCGCGGTGGTGCTTGAGCACCAGGCGAGGCAGGGAGGAGGCCGGCGGCATGACCTGCTGCTGCTGGACCAATGGTTGCCGGAGTCGCGCTCGCCGGCGCGGAGGTGGAGGCCAGAACGGCAAGGTCCTCGAGACCCTGGCTCCGATGAGGCGAGGCAAGGGAGGCCTCGGACGCCATGGCTTGGGGCACGAGGAGAGCTTGAGCGCGGGACGGCGAGGTCCTGCCAGACGGGACGGCGGCTGGACCCTGGTACAGAGAGAACGAGAGAGAGAGATGAGATGCAGAGAGGAGAAAACGGGGGAAGGAGAGGGCGCAACGGGGCTCATCTGATGGTGGTGGTTGCCTGCGGCGAGGCGAGGAGCACGGGGAGGCTCGGGCCTCTGAGGATACTAGCGCGGCGAGGATCTCGAGCAGCGAATAGCGGAGGAGCTCGGGGCTCGGGCGACCCGATTGGTCAACCACGCAAGATGAGGGAGGCTGTCGGGGAGGATTTAGATCGGGAGGGATCCCGAGGAAATGAAGTGGCGGCGGCTGGGGAGGATCCCTAGAAAAATAGGTGGTGTGTCTAGATTAGGTTAGGGGTGATCTATATATAGCAAAGTGAGTCTAGGTTTGGGCCTTCTGATTTGCATCGGACGGTCAAGATACAAAGGTTAAGAGGGATCAAATAATAAACCGAAGATACTTTCGGGATATTTGGGGATGATCCGGAACCATCGGCGATGACTATCCGGGTCGGGTTCGGGGAAGGTTAGTGGGCTGTGTAGAGGGGTTGGGCTGAGAAGGGAGAGAGAAGAGGTGCGGCCCGGTGACAGTTTCGGAGACCGAAACGTCCGACGATTAAACCGACTATATCGCGGTTATATATATAACGGTTGGGCAGTCAAACGGACTCCGAATGCGACGAAACTTGACAGGCGACCTGTCTACACTATAATAAGACCGCAAGACAAGTTGCAACCCATTCCGAGAACATTTTTATGCCACTTATAAAATAATATTTCGGAGGTGCCGCGGGCGCGTGCGAGTGTGTCTGGACTCTGAACGGACAACGGAGAGAACCGGCGGAACCCGAACGGATGCAAGTTTTATGAAAACGATGCCGATGCAATGCGCATGATGCTATGAGATGAGATGCATAACAAGAACAAAATGCAAAACAGCAGACAAAACCCAACCGCGGAGGAAATAATAAATCACATCACCGGAAATGGCAAGAGTCGGAGTTATGAATATGGAAAGTTGTATCCGGGACGTTACATGTGTCTCCATTTCTTGAGAAGAGAGAAAAGGTGAAGAGTCTCACACACACCTCCAAAATAGACACACACATAGCATCAAATCAATATTAAAGCGCGAGTACACATCAACATATTGCTAACTTTCTTTTGTTCCATTTGTCTAATATTTCTGAAAAACACATCATCACCTATATATAAATAGTAACAACAACACAAGTTCACTTGCTTGACTAGATAAACGCTGACATTTGGGTCCTTATGAGTTTTAGGTACCACTAGTAAATGACTATACCATGCCGCTCCCAAAAGAAAAGCTCACTACTATCAACTCTCATGGAATTTCGTCTGACCACTAATTTGAATAGCTAAAAATTCATTGGATTTAATAACTATTGAATGGCTCAATTTTCACTTATGCGACAAAGTGCACCTACGTGGATAAACTCAACTCATGTGTCATCTCCACTTCTTCAGAAGATAGCAAAGGCAAAGACTCCAGCATACACCGGAAAATGGACCACACACATAGCATTGCATCATATTAAAGCGTGAGTACACATGACACAGAGTATGCCCCCGACCTCATGTGCTCTCTAATGAATAGTAATATAAAAAAAGTGAAAAAATCAAAAAAATCCTGAATTTTTTGATGCAAACTTTGAAAATGTTCTCAAAGCTTGCAAATTTTATCCCGAAATAACATTCTTGGAAGTCATGGTGAAAAAGCAAAAGTCGACACTCCATAAATGCTATTTTTGAAAGCATTTTGGAGTGCTGTTTTTTTTATGACTTCCACGAATGATATTTCGGGATGAAATTTGCAAGCACCGAGAACATTTGTCAAATTTTACACCCAAAAAAATTCAAAAATTATGGAAGTTTTATTTTTCATTTTTTTGAACTTAATATTCATTATGAACTCAATTGATCTCAGAAGTAGAAGGAGAGTTTCGGAGTACACATCAATATATTGTTAATTTTCTTTTGTTCCATTTGTCTGAAGTTTCTGACAAACCCATCATCACCTATAAACAGCAACAACAACACAAGTTTACTTGCTTGACCAGATAAACACTGATATATGGGTCCTTGTGGATTTTAGTTACCACTAGTAAATTAATATATCATCCCGCTTTGAGTAGAAAAGGTAAATACTATCAACGCCACAATTGTCGCTGCTGAAGTTGCATCAAACACACAGTCCTCCTCCTCCTACCAGCACGGCTATGGAAGTTGAATGGCGGGTCATCGTTCATCAGATGCAGCTACCGTAACGCCGTGATAGGGCATCACCCTTCTTGGCGTTAACGTTCTCCTTTGACTGTTCCATCTTCTTCATCAGCTATAAAAATAATCACGACCCACCGGGTGTTACCATCAGCACACACACACACACACATTAACTGTTTTAAGACTTGGCAATTAGGTTCTTGCAAGCAATTGGCAAGAGGATCACCCCTCGCCTCCGATACACACAACCGTAATAACATAAAGGTTGATGATATCCGTCATGGTTGGCCAACCAGGGAGCGCAACTGAAAGCTAACCGGACCCTCAAGTAGCGAGCCGTGGAGGAGGGGAAAGGGAATCGACTACCCAAGCATGACGATGGGTGACCACCTGTCAAGGCTCACGGGATCCCGTGTTTGAATAGCTCAAATTTCATTGGATTTTAAAGTTATTTGAATGGGTCAAAATTCACCGACGCAGTAAGGTGCGTCCACGTGATTGAACTCTAACCCGTGAGCAAAGGCAAAGACTC
>NC_041385.1:659432242-659442860 GCF_002162155.2 Triticum dicoccoides | reverse complement strand
AATGGACCACATGTGTTGCATCACATCATGTTAAAGAGCAAGTACACATCAACATATTGCTAATTTTCTTTCTGACAAATCCATATACCTATAAACAGTAACAACAACAGAAGTTCACTTGCTTGACCGGATAAACACTGACATTCGGGTCCTTATGGTTTTAGGTACTACTAGTAAATTACTATACGACCCCGCTCGGGAAAGAAAATGTTACTGCTATAAACACCACAATTCCTCCTCATCCTCCTGCGAGCACGGCTATGGATGGATGGCAGGTCACCTTTCACCAGATGCAGCTGCCACAGCGCCGCGAGAGGGTGCCACCCTTCTTGGCGTTCACGTTCTCCTTGGACTGTTCTATCATCTTCTCAACCAACTGTAAAAAAAGATCACCGCCACAAGGTGTTTCCATCAGTATGCACACATTGACTATTTTAAGACTTGGCAATTACAGTGGATTGTTACAAGCAATTGGTAGGTGGTTGCGAGTGTAGGAGGATTGCCAGGTGATGGTAGTAAAATATACATACCATTTGTTTCTTGGTCAGCAGAATTGTCTTCTGCAACAAAACAATGAAACAGTTTAGTAACGGTAAGAACTAAAAAGCATATGAAAACTGAATTTTCTCATGGTTTTCACTGGTCAGCAGCTCCGTACCTCCTCAGCTTTCAGACGAGCGTTCTCCTCCTTGAGGTGGTTCAGTTCAGCTTCAAGCTCCACGGTATAAGCCTATAGGATTTAGAAAGACATGTAGTGTAAGTGTCACCAACATTGTTACCACCATTACAGAAATGGCATTGCATAAAAACCAACAATTTTGGCAGCAAGGTAAGTACCTGCTTCCTAGCACGCGATCGTGCGGCTGACTCACGGTTCTTGATCATGCGGCGGTGGCGGCGCTCGATGCTTCTCTCGCAAGACTGATCCTCTGGGGCACCGCGTTTCCAGGTGCCGCCACTCTCCATCATCGTTCCATCGCCCATGCAGTTCATCATGTCAGCCTGCGTCATGGCGCTCCTCCCGTCTGACGACCCGGGGCTCATGATACCCACCCCACCTTGAGGAGGTGGTGGTGGCGGCACCACAACAATCCTTGCGTACCCATTGGGGATGAACTCCTTGACGTATCCCATCACCGGGAACATGCCATTGGCTGGTGCCATTGGGTACATCATTGGGCCAGGTTGTTGCCCCTGTTGCGCGGGGTTCATCTGTGCATGGACCATGTCGACCGGCACAGGTGCCTGGCCGCCGGCACCCGATCCCCGGACCACGCCGGCCTTGACAAGGAACTGCTCCAGCGTCATCTCGCCTAGGGTCCCCTGCCGGTCGTTGGTCGCAACCGATGGCTGGACAGGAGGCTGCTGTGAGGGTTGCGCGGCCTGAGGCTGGACATGCACCGGGCGGGGCTCCCTGTTGATCTCATCCCACACCTCCTCCACCGTCTTTTGGCACATCGGGGGAGGCAAAGAGAACGACTCCTGACGGGCTAGGTTGCTTCCTCCTGCATCTCCGCCACCTCTGCCTCCACCAGCACCCACCACAGGAGCCATCTCCATGCCCACCAAGCCACCGCCAGTCGCCGCTTGGAACTCCTCAGCATTCCATATGTTGCTCATGAATTCGTCCATGTTCATGGACCCGAAGTTGCGCCCCGCCTCGCACACCGAGTATTGCAGCTCGTCCAGCGTCAGCGCGAAGATGGAAGACTGCCGCGCTGGCGCAACCACCGGCTGCTCCTCACCTTCGAGAACGCGCGGGTGTGAGGTGACTTCTTCCTCGGAGAACTTCACGTCCTTGCTCATCTCCGACGCCATCCGATCTCTCCTTGCCACTGTGCTCTTGCTCTACGTACTCTCTTGTTTGTGGGTTGTGGTGTGTGTGGTTCAGCCTTGTGCATTGCGCCCTCTATTTATAGCCTGCAGCATGCGAGAGATAAGCATCAATTAAAGCACTAGATAGCAATTAAATTCACGCTATTGATGAAAAAGGTGAGCTATAGATATAGATAGATACAGTAGATAGAATTCGTCTCGTACTGGACAGATAGGGTACTGCCAAAGCGCCAAACATGGCCGCGAGTTACACCTGGTATACGAAACGAACCCGAGGGGCGTGCTAGTTTGTTCAATAGCTAGCCGACGACGGCCGCCGCTGAGACGCCTCACTGCCCGACGACTGAGCATTACGAACGTTAGCGTGAGAGACAAGGATACGAGTAAACCGTGTGTGGCCTTTGCTACTGCCTACTGCTGCCAAGATCGCCGTTTCTAATTCGGGGGTTGGATTAGTACAAGGAGTCTTACGGCACGGTGCTCTTCAATTCAGGGAGGTGACAAAAGGTGGTGTCATCAAAAATGGAAAAATAGATAGGTGACAAAAAGGTAAAGTCAGTCTACACGCAAAAAAAAAGTCAGTTATGCATCTTTTTTTTTCTGAGAAAAGTCAGGCATGCATGTGAAAATGCATGTCTACCTTTTATTTTTGGGCCTGGACCATCTAGAGGGAATCTAGGCCCAGAATTTGTCGTGCACTAGTGGGCCTGTTAGAAGCCCACAGATACACCAATATATACTAATCTCATACTGACTCTTCCGTGTTCTACAAAAATGTCATACAGACTCAAAAAAACATACAAAAATGTCATACTTTTTTTTGAACACTACAAAAATGTCATACTGACAGATACTAACCAGACTTTACTCAAATGGAAGACAGATATTAATCAGACAAGAGTCGATCTGATGGCATGGAAAAGCACAATCAGATAGAGCCCTCCTCCCCAGGATGGTGTGGAAAAGAAAAATCAGACAGGGTGGTATGGTATGGAAAAGAAGAATTAGACAGAGTCGACAGATGATAACACATGACTTCTCGCTGTCTGAAGAAAAAGACATGGGCTCGCTTTCAGCGGCAACCTGACGGTTCTCGAGGACATACGAAGAAGAATGGCTCAGCTCACATCACACCAACAATGGCCACCCCAAGCGAAACTGCCATGACTAGTACAGCGCGTGCAGGCAAGCTCAGATTGGCTTGTGGTTGCACGATTTTGAAGGATTCAGCTGATGAGAAGGTAGCCTACCGGAATACCCGATCCTCGCAGCATATAATAAGCACTCAAGCAGCAACCAAGGCGATTCAAGATTTATTTACTGCTGGTGCTACACAAGAATCACCCCCGGCCGGGCACCAAGAATTCCCCCGCCGTTCCGACCCCGAACATAAAACGGCGGTGAAACAAAGGCGCTAAGTTGCCGAAGCCGCTACGATCGCTAGAGATGGCATGGTGGAACGAGAGCAAAGTTGACGGCTCCGAATGAAACGAGAGCGACGAGCGCGCGGCCCGCCTGAGTACGCACGTACCTCCTGCTCCCGCTCCAGCGGCGGAGAGCCGGCCGCGCGCCGGCCGCGAGCGGCAGCACCGCTGCGCAGATCAGCTTCGGACACCACCGCCTGCAGCTGAAACTTTTATAGTAGAGTTGCGTGGGGGGAGGGAGCTGTGGCGAAACGGGAGGCAGCATCCCTCCTTACTAACTGGAGAGAGAGGGGGAGACGCATGTGCGTACGTGAGGAAAGGAAATGGTGCCGTTGGCTGTGTCGGGCGCGTCGGCACGTTGGGCTTTCCAGAGCCATCGCTATTCTTCCCAGACGGGCTCCGAGTTCCGAGGCTAGTAGGGGAACGGAATGGGTAGCTACGAGCGAGCTAGCTGTGCCCCTGCATGTTGCTTGCTTACTTCCGCCCCGGGTTTTGTCAGCTCTTCTGCCCACACAGTCGCAGCTGCCTCCCTATCCCGTCGCCCTTTTGGTCACCGTACATACGTGCTGGCCAGCTGCGGAGCGGCACCAGTACGCGCGCCCAAAGCTGGAGGTCCATGCAGAATCTACTTGATGCTAGAGTATTTATACGACGCACCTGCCGCCTACAGCCTCAACCTTTGGGCTGAAGCTTGTTGGAACAGGGGAACTTTGGGAAATCTTTGGTGCAGAGATGTGGATTAGCTACAGAATGGCAAAAGCTATCGGCAGTTCGGCACCTTGCGACTCGCTTTCTGCGGCTGATGTACTACGTACTGGCGTGGCCGGTTCTCGTTCCACACGATCAAAGAGTTGGCTAACACATCTGCTCACGAAAAGGGACATGTCATGCATGTCAGCTGTGTCGCCGCAGAGATTAGAGAAGACGAGATAGGACCGGGCGTTCAGGTGAGGATAAGTCGACGCGTGCAGGGTACGTGCCTCGAAGGAGATATGACCTCCTGCCCGCAGTCGCCGGTTCTCTGTGGCAAATCTGCGACTGTTTAACAGTGCACTTGTGTCCACAGACAAGGCACGCGGAGCCGGCCGTACCAATCTTCTTCTACAGAAAAAGAAAAACGCTTACGCATCTTCAAGGCCGATCCGTAAATTTTCTACCGCATCTGTCCGATGACAGCGAGACCCCTTATCCATGGACACTGATGTCGGTGGCCGCCATCCAACATTGACCGCATACATTTCAATAATTTTTGAAATTAAACGGACGAGATTCATGTAAACCAGACGGATTTCATTCAAGTTTGAATGTAATATATTTAAACAGATGAATTTTTGACCGCTTTTACTAAAAACTGAAAAAAAACTAAATCCTATATCGGACGACCACCTCGTAAGCGTGGCCGCCCTATCTTACCGCATGGCGTTGTCGCCCGTGCCGCCACCGCCGTCATCGTCCCTCCAGCGACGCAAGGATGCCTGAGGGCCGCGACAGCCTTGTCCAGCGGCTGCCTGCCGCTCGCGGAGGAACCGCTTCGCCTCCTCTTTCCCGGTGCGGAGGGCCGCCTTGGCCACTGCCGACTATGTCGGTAGAGCCCTGGCACCAGCCTTGCCCCTGTCGGCGTTGGCAGAGCTGTCGCTAAGTGACCACTCGTCGCCGATCTTGGCGAGCTCGCCGTCAAGGCGGCAGCGCCGCCTGGTGGTCGCCTCCCCGATTGTGACAAAGCGGTCGAGTGCCCACACGGCGGCGAGGTCCGAGTCGTTGCAGACCCATTTCGTCGTCATGTCCGTACCGGCGAACGCGAAGTGGCGACCGGCATTGCACCGGTCGCACCTCGCTTGCTACCTCGCCACGTGCTCCTCCTCGGATACCATGGCCCGAGAGCCGTAGGCACTGCCGGAACTGCCTCCTCCAAGGTAGTGCAGGATGCGGCCATGTGCCTTTGTGAGCACGGCTGACAGCTCCTCCTTTATCGGGCGACAGTGGCGTCATGGTCGCGAGGAGGGCCCGTCGACTCGTGCATAGCGGCTGTGCGGCAGGGGCGACACCGGCTCATCCTTCACACGGAGGAGGTGCTGGGGGGACGTCGGCTCCTTCTTCACACGGTCGTCGATGTGGAGGTCGCGGCCTGTCGGAGTGAGGAATGTGTCTCTATGCGTCACCGGCGAACGGCTTAAAAAGTCACGGCCAGGCCAGGCGAAGGGGCGGTCATCCCGCTTCAATGCAATGCAGCGGCCGGAGTTGGTATCTCGGGACGCGGCGTCCGCATTGAAGCGGCAACCCCGAGAGGTCACGACCGTCAGCGCCGCCTTCCCATCCGGTCAAATCGTGGGCATCAATGTCGGCCGCTACATGCTCTGGGCCGGCATGAATGCGGCGCGAGCATTCGATGAAAAGCGGGGGAGAGGTGGTTAGAGCGGTTTGGAACGGACGTGGCAGTGGTCCAGACGCCCACAAAGCCCACCCCCCTAGTTTGTCTCCGATTTATGGGGAAAAATAAGTCCAGACCGCGTGGTGGACCGATACAGGCCCGCGTTGGATGGCACAACACGTCCGGATCGCATGGTCTGAGGGTCAGTATTGGAGATGCCCTTAGTAGGAGAGGGTCAAGGCGGAGGTTTGAACCCCTAGCCGTCACTTGTCTTCTCTGTCTCTCGCCGCTATCATGATGCATCGTCCATGCAGCGTTGGTAGTAGCGGGAATGTTGCTCATTGTAGGGGCCTGATAGGGCAGAGTTGATGGGTTGTTGTGGGTCAAGGACGGAGATGAGTGGCCGAGGTGCGGTCTTCGACGAACGATGCTCGACGGCGGCGTTGGTGATCCAGCGTTGCGATCTTAAACAGTGGACTAACCTGGCTGGCTCATCAGAGAAGAGGGCGTCGGTGCATGGTCCTGGGTGACAATGAGCTCGACATCAGGCCCAAATCCGGCATGCAGCGGCATGGGCAATTTGTCTCCGGTTTTCTTTAGCAAGTCTCATGGTTTGTGGCGGCGAGGCGTCGGCCCGTTTCAATTTAGGAATAATGTCCTACAGCATGCTGGCTAGCTGGAAGTTCATGGAATCCCAATGTGCTTAATTAGGATCGTGTGTGCCGATATCTAGTTCTCGTGATGTGCCTTTTTCTTTTGCAAATTTTCTTGGTGGCGTTTGTCCTATGAAGCCGATAATGTGGTTATACATCTTAGTTCTCCGGCATTAGCTCTGGCCGATGATGTTGTCCAGTCTTGACGTAGTCGGGGAGCATGTGAGGTTTGTGTTCCCCAACTCTGGTCGAACATGGGACGTTCTACGGGTCCTCTTTGGTGTTCTCTTCTTCGGTGCGGCAATTTTCTACCCGGATTGTGGTCGTAGACGTCTTCTAGTCTACATCGACGATTTCTCGGTCACTTCTTTTATAAGGTCATGAGTTTTAACGAGTTGGCTCCAGTGAGATGGAGGCCCAGAGCTGGCAACAAGATCTTTTTCATGGCGCGCCGTCGATGGATGCATGAGAAACAAGACTTCGACGTCCTTAAGAATTTATTTTTTTCTCTAAGGATGCTTTTGTAGGGACATGTGCTACTTACATGTGTGCTATTTCGCAAAAAATATATATATGCACATTTTTATGATGATGGATATTCATGAAATGAATGTAATACCGCCTTTTGTAAGCAGTTAAAATGTTTTTTTATCCTACTTCTAGGCCTCGTTTGGTAAAAAGCGAAAAAGTTAGGAATTTGGAGAACTAAATACCTATATAAATAGTTCCTATGGTATATTTTGGAATAAAGAAATGCTTCACCAGATTTTTTATGAATTGGACAATCCCTAGGGACTTTGCTGGAAATCAAGCATGTGGTCTTACCTTATGTTTTTCTTCCTTGTGTCTTGAATTCATGTATATTTCATTATATGGTATCCAATGGTAATCTTTTAGCATTCCTATGTTTTACGTTAGAACTCAAATTGAACAACATTTCTTATTCAACAGATTAAATGGCAACAAAATCCTGTGATTTTCGTTGCTCTGTTTCAAGCGGGTATGTTATTGGACGCAAACATGGCACAAACGTAGGTTAGTTGTCCCCATGGCGCAACGACGCGCGACAGAAATGATTCACACTAGAACAAGCCACGAGCTACGCCATGAGCAGGCAATAGAGAAGTCGTGTGACTAGACTCTTCAACCTGCAAGCGTGAGCGCGGGGCCACTAGATCTAAATCCGGCTCTAGGTTCATCCTGACTCCATGACGAGTTTCTTCCTCCTTCAGAAGAACACCCCAAACACCACCACCCCACTCTCCCTCCCTGATCCGACGTGTTGCGGGTTCACGTATTGATAGATCACCATAGCTTCTCCTAATACCCCATCTTATAAGCAACATCGTTTTCCCCCATAATCCCCCGCCCCACTCCACATGATCCCCTCTCCTTTGTACAACCCACAACCTCCCCCTGACACCATAGGGAGATCCTTGTAGAGAAAATAGAAGAGGGTACATGTAATATTCGAGGATAATTTCTCCTGGTGCCTCTTAGCGGTACATGACACACATGTTATTTGAGTGAACCCCCTTGCCCTGGGGGGTTAATAGCTCTACTCATGCTTATATGGGGTTAATCTTGATATAGAGTACAACGGAGATTTAAGAGAGGGTTTTGGAAAGTTGGGAGGCAACTCGTCGAGTTCTAGGGGTTGATCTAGATAGGATGTCATGGATTGATGTGGCTTCTATGGGCAGATTGCAATGTGTGTAGATCTTGGTCCTTCTGTGTGGTGTTGGACGACCTTGTACATGTGAAATGTGGCGGTGCCCTCCCCCACCCCCAACAGTTATGTTGGTCCCCAAGAATTGGACTCCTCCCTAGTTTTGAAAGGCCTTGACTTCTAGGGGAGGCACCTTCCATTAAGTTGGTCTCCCATGTATGGGTCCCTTGAACCCACACGTCCCTATGCATATATGTCCCGTGCGGTACATGCGACACAGGGATACAACTATCCATCAACACCAACCCCCCTCCCACTACCTCCAAAGTAAAAAAAGAAACATGAATGTTGTATGAAAATTGTTATGGCTTGTGCTTTGGAGTTGTCATCTAAGGTTATGGTAATTTTCCACCCTCCCTATAATTACCCTCCATATAAAAACATGGGGTCAAATGAAAAATGTATGGAAAAGACTGCTATGTATCATGGTCTAGTGTTTCCATTCACATGTGATAAGTTTTCACCCCCTGTAATTTCCCTCGAGAGCCCAGGAAACAAATGATTGTCATGTGTTAATACCTAGTGTTGACATATAATTACCTAAAAGTTGACATGTGTTTTGTGGTCTAATGTTAGCATATAAGTATGTGTCAGATTGCCATCAACATAAGCCAATTAGGTTTCCCTCCATTCTAACAACAATCAGTAATGCATGTGCTAGGATAATTTGCCATGTTTTGCTAAATAAAACTACCATATGACGTGTGTGGGAGTTCCCATGTGTCGTGGTTATTTTCGCAGTTGTGCAAACAATATCCAAAAACACAAATACCAGGATGGGAAAGAAAACAGGCAAGGTCATACTCCAAAATGGCACATAGTCGAATGGTGCACTTAGAGGAAATGGATAAGAACATAAGACCCAATAATGTACCTTGGTAGAACTAGTAGGAGTTGTATTGAGATCATTCCATATCTTAAATCCATATATGCCCCAGAAGAAGATGTAGTTTATGCCCAAGAAGAAGATGTAGTTCACTGGCATTCATAGACCAATAGTGAAAATGGTGAAGATGAGGAAAAAATTGTTTGCATAGAGAAACAATAGAAAGATGCCATCTAAATTGCAAAAAAATACAGTTAACATGGAGTGCACCCCTAGAAAACCCTATCATGAAGCAACCCATGTGACTTGGGCAAAAAAAGTTGATACTACCAGTACTTGGCCCTACTAAAGTTGCCATGACATGTGAGCATGAACTACTATAATATAAGTATAAGTTGACATGTTAATTGTGTAACGATTTCCATGAAGTACGTGCATATTGTTGAAAGAGCCATCAACCTCCGTGTCTGCCTTTATCATCTGATAAATGAGCTTGTTTTTTCATGTGGATACAATGAAAGGTTCATGAGATATATTTATTTCAAGTCATTGATGTTCAATGTCTAAGTTTTCGACATGAAGTAGCTGCAAATGAGAAAGAAAGTGCAAAAGTAGAGAGGGTATCCGTGAAAAATCAGCAAAATCATGGGGCGTGAAAGAAAAGTTTGGCGGTGGAGCTTGGCCCTATAGTGTTAAGTAAACAAACTTGCCACCCACCAAACAAAGATGTAAATCCATTCATGAACAACAAAGTTTGTCAATGTGTATCCACACCTCAAGAGAAAGAAAAGCACCACCCCTTTGCAAAGGGGTGCCGCGAGATGAATGTACAATATGCACACATGGGGAGAATGTGAAGAAAATACCATATAAGGACACTACAAAAAATTTGAGAGATATTAATTTTCTGACCAAAAAATTCAGGAAGAAGTTGCTATGCATGATTATGTAGAGAATGACATTGTGTTTCATACCAAAAAATTACCACAAAAAAAGTGAAATGTGTCTCATAGGTAACACGAAATCCATATGTGGATCAAAAAACTTGTCATATATGATGCGTAGTCACAAAATCAGGAGAAAATAAAAATTGTTGGGGTGTACTAGGGAGATTGCCATGGAATCTATGTAAAATAGGACACACATAAGCGGACTAGAAATTAATTTAATGTCACATAGTTGCCAATGACATGTGAATAAAGCATGCAAATGAAGTAGTTGTGTGCATCGACTAATTACCATTGGTTTGATGTTGGTCTATGTGGATGAGAATCAGCCGTCTTTTTATTCCATCAACTATCGCTGCCTGTGACAATGTTAGTAGGAAACATTCATGTGAGATCAAAAAACTTGTAAACCATATATATGTCCCTTCAAGGAGAGGAAAATACAAAAAAACTTGAAGGATTAGAAAATCATAGGAAGTCATCAAGCAGGGCGGGTCCAGATAGAAACCATGGTTAGATGATACCAAGATGCATTTCTGCCCGCCCAAGCACTTCCTCCAACCACCGCACACACATGCATCATCTCGTGTCTCATGTTTCCCTAACTCTACTAATTCGCAAACAAATCTTTACAAGACTAGATCCTGAAGTCTAAGCCACATCGCTTCCCAATCGACAACAATTTCATCATGTGGGGTTAGATCCTGCATCCTCCCACCCCACCCCACCCCACCCCTCCTCGACCAAACCCTATCCCCCAAAATCCTTGTCGTGGCGGGCACATAGATGAAATTGATGAATCATAATAACAAAAATTAAATTGTGAGTCACCACC
>NC_041385.1:659414276-659431626 GCF_002162155.2 Triticum dicoccoides | reverse complement strand
AAGATAGAAATCATGGGTAGATGATACCAAGATGCATGTCCGCCCGCCCAAGCACTTCCCCCAACCACCACACAAACATGCATCATCTCCTGTCTCTTATTCCCCTAACTCTACTAATTCACAATCACATCTTTACAAGACTAGAACCTGAAGACTGAGCCACTCTGCTTCCCAATCGACAACAATTTCATCAAGCATGTTAGATCCCGCATCCTCCCACTCCACCCCGCCCCTCCCTGACCAAACCCTATCCCCCAAAATCCTTGTCGCAACGAGCATATAGATGAAATCGGTGAATCATAATAACAAAAATTAAAGTGCTCCTCCCCACCTAACAGAAAGTGAACTTGTATTCTCCCTTAAAACCACTTCTATCCCAGATCCACTCCGCACGATTTCGCAAAAAATCTGTCGTAAAAACAACGCACATCAAACACGTCAAAGATTGCGACGACCAGGAGAAGAGTGGGTGGAACCATGATTAGTACCTCGTATGAGTGCGGGAGTGGATGGATTCGGACGAAGGCGCTGCAGCGGCGAGCCAAACCGGCGGAAAACTCGAGGGTGAGGAGATCTGGTGTGGGAAAGAGGAGCGAGAGTGTGTGTGTGTGGTGTAAATGTAGTCCCCGACAAGCGTGGTTTTAATGGGGAAAAGGGGTGCGGTTCCCTAAAATAGTGAAACTGTCGACCCTAGCCCACCCACACCCCCAGATCATCTCCCCCCTTAATTTCTTAACATATTTCTATCAATGCATCTCACCTAAAAGGAAACAATGCGGATGCTCTATGTCAGATCATGCTATATTGTCCATGTGTGTGATCAATGCGACATCATTGCATCAGGCTAGGAGATTTGTAAGGAAAAGTTCATCCAATATAATTTCCGAAGTGTCACATCCTAGATTTTCCCCAAATCTGGTATGTTAAATTTTGCAGAGGGAATTGCATTTTTTCTTGATAGTTGAGTTGTTTGATTTTTTTATGGTTGACTTGTTTTTTTAATTCACCTAGACGGTCAAGAAACATATGGCCACATTGAAACCCTTGTTTGAAATTTGGGAGAAACAGAATTAACCCTACATGGTTTAGGGAATAAATTGGAATCCCAAAATAGGTTGAAAATTAAAAAAAATTGGGCATAAGGTTATCCTTAGTAAGACCTAGATGATATTCAAGCCCTAATAAATATCCCTAAATGATTGATTGATTGGAATCAATTAAAAAATCAAATGGGGTTTTTTTTATAAAAAAGGGGATTTGAATTTATTTGGCAAGAAAGGGAACGCCATATGTCCAAATAATATTCTTGACCTTCTGCCAAATTTTCCAAATTGGATTTCAAACATATTTTCCAAATTGAAATTCAAGATGGAAAATAGAGTGCAGAAAACATATGCTCAGAAGAGCCAAATAAAGTGTTGGCACACTCACAAATATTCATATTTGAATTTAGAGAAATTTTAATTTGGGATGAAAAATCAAATTCAAATTCAAATGAAAAGGCAAAGACAAAACAAAAAAACAAAAAAAGGAAAAGGAAATAAAAAGAAAAAGGCCTAGCCGAGCCAGCTAGCTAGGCCGACCCAACTAAGGTAGCCGCAGCCAAGCCCCACACGCACCCTCTCTCTCTCTCTCTCTCTCTCTCTCTCTCTCTCTCTCTCTCTCTCTCTCCCTCCCTCCCATGAGCCGCTGAGCAGCAGGGCCCACTGGTCAGGGTCGTCCCTAACCTCGAACTGCCCCACGCGTACACGTCGGCCATGATCTCCACCTCATGTGCCCACAGTCCACGGCAGCTCCTGCCTCCATGTCCATTAAATAGCCCTAGAGCCCTCTCCATTTCCCCTCTGCTGCACCCTCACATCGCCATTAGGCTCCTTGCCTGTGAACCCCCGAGAAAGGCCACTGACTTAGAAACTCCAGCGTCGATTCCAGTGAGTACAGTCACCCCGAGGCCAACCAGAGCCACCACTCGATTCCCTGCACCACGGTGCACCCCTGGACATCTTCGCGATGACATGAGCTTCCTCACGCCCGACTTCGACGAAGTCCGAGCCTCGCCGCCATTGTGAGCTCGACTCCGGTGATCACTGTGAGTGGCTTGCCCCATGATACTTGTCCCTTGTGTTCCCCTTGAATACGTGCGTCTTCTGATCCATTTTGTTCATCCATAGGCACTCGATTTCGAGCACTGCTTCATCACCCGAAGCCCTGTCATTGCAACTAAACTTCGGTGAGCTTGCACTATTCGTCTCCATCACCCTCGAGGCCAGCCGACGCCACCTTCGACCTCCACGAGCCACGCTGAGCCCATCTATGCTCTTTGCTGCCCCTGAAACCCCCTGGAACTCTATCTCCGACAACTCCCGAGCGCAGCACCACTGTGTGTGTGTTTTTCGCCGACTCTCCGGCGAGATTGCGGTGAGCCACCGAAACCCTCATCCCTAGATCTAATTCGAACCGTTAGATCTAGATCGCACGCACCCCATCAGTCCACTTAAACTGAATCGGTATCAACCAATAGGAAAATTCCACGTCACCCACCTGGTCCAAAACATTATCCACTCGATTTTTTGTTTAATTGAACTAAATGGCAGATTTACAAAAAACCCCGTGCAACTGCAAACACTCACAACTTTTTATCTGTAAATCCAAATTGAGTAATTCTTTTTGCAAAATGATCCTCAAGAAATGCACTTTCACCTAGTCCAATAATATTGAACTATTGAATAGTTTAAATTCAAATTCAAGTAGAATGAATTCAAATTTGAATAGGGCATAACTTGCAATTTATAAATCCAAATGAAATGATTATTTTTGCACAATGAACCTAGTGAAATATATTTTGAACATAACTACTGTGCTTCAATTTTAAAATAATATAATACTGAAATTGAATATATTTTAGCAGAAGTTATAATTCAAACAATATTTGAACCTAAAGAGTTTATTAGGATAATTAAGTTGCAACTAAGTTCAGAAGCTTAAAATGAACTTTAGCAAATGTTTTGGGAATTATTATTGACTTTAGGGAATTTAATTAATTTGAATTAAATTCAAACATGATTGTTTACAACTTTAAAATCTTAGGTTTAAATTGAATAGACTTTTGCAATATGACTTAGTGAACCAAACTGAACCTAGTAAATATTTTGGAGCGATAATTGACTTTAGGGAATTAAACTTAGGGATTTCAACTAATCTGCCCTCGGTTCCTTAGTTGTGTTCAATTTGACTCATGGCCTCTAAGTTTCTCACTCTTCCCATCCACCACTCGCCCCAAGTTCAGAAAAAAGCCAAATAGAGCATTTCCATCGGGTCAAAGCAGTTGCCCTTTACCTGCTCAGTTACTGACGTGTGGGGTCAGACATCTTTGGATAGGTGTGATGTCTACTACACAACTTTATTCTTGTAGACTTGTGTTGGGCCTCCAAGCACAGAGTTTACTAAGACAGTAGCAAATTTTCCTCAAGTGGATGACCTAAGTTTTATCAAATCCCTGGGATGCGTAGGATGAAGATGGTCTCTCTCAAATAATCCTGCAATCAAATACAAGAAATCTCTTGTGTCCCCAACACACCCAATACAATGACAGTTGTATAGGTCCACTAGTCTGGAGAAGAGATGGTGATAAAAGTGTAGTATGGATGGTAGAAATATATTTTTATAATCTGAATAAATAAAAACAGGAAGGTAGCAAGTAACAAAAGTGAGCACAAACGATATTGCAATGCATGATAATAAGGCCTAGGGTTCGTACTTTCACTAGTGCAATCTCTCAACAATGCCAATATAATTGGATCATATAACCATCCCTCAACATGCGATGAAGAATCACTCCAAAGTTCTTATCTAGTAGAGAACATAAGAAGAAATTGTTTGTAGGGTATGAAACCACCTCAAAGTTATCCTTTCCGATCGATCTATCTAAGAGTTTGTACTAAAATAACACCAAGTTATCCTTTTCGATCGATCTTCCCAAGAGTTCGTACTAAAATAACACCAAAACAAATTCAGATTCATCATAGTCAATCCAACACAAGAACCTCAAAGAGTGCCCCAAGATTTCTACTGGAGAAACAAAGACGAGCACATGCATCAACTGCTATGCATAGATTACCCCAATGCCACCTCGGGAATCCGTGAGTTGAGTGCCAAAACACACATCAAGTAAATCAATATGATACCCGATTGTCACCACTTGTATTCATAGCAAGACATACATCAAGTGTTCTTATATCCATAAAAGTATTCAATCCGATAATAACGAAATCTCAAACAGAAAACTCAATTCATCACAACAATATAGAGAGGGGAAAACACCATATGATCCAACTATATTAACAAGGCTCGTGATACATCAAGATTGTGCCAAATGAAGAGCACGAGAGAGAGAGAGAGGGATTAAACACATAGCTACTGGTACAAACCCTCAGCCCCGAGGCTGGACTACTCCCTCCTCATCATGGTTGTCGTCGGTATGATGAAGGTGACCTCCGGTGATGATTTCCCCCTCCGACGGGGTGCTTGGACAGGGTCCAGATTAATTTTTAATGGATACAGAGGCTTGCGATGGCAGAACTTCCAATCTAGGGTTATTTCGAGGGGTTTATGTATTATAGGATTTTTTTGGCGTCGGTCTCACTTCTAGATGGGCTTCGAGGGGTTCACTACCCACCAGCACACGGCCAAGGCCCCTGGCACGCCCTGGTAGATAGTGCTCAACTCCTTCACCTTCTGGTACGCCCACGAAGCTTCTAGTGCCTCTTTTGTTCCAAAAAAATATTGTCAAAAAGTGTTGTTGCATTTGGAGAACTTTTATTTCTGCACAAAAAACAACACTGCGGTAGTTCTGCTGAAAACAGCGTCAGTTCGGGTTAGTTCCATTCAAATCATGCCAAAACCATATAGAATTGTTGTAAACATGGCATGAATACTTAATGAATTATAGATATGTTGGAGATGTATCAAGGTGGGCCTCTATGAAATGTGGGTGATGGACGTGACCGCTTATGACGAGTAGGACCTGTGCTAGCCACCGCATCTCTTTTGCCAAAATTAGACTGACCCCAAGTGAACCACCACATCCCCTACCCAGCCCCACGTAGCCACTGGCACCACCGCGCTCCCTAGTAGCCCAGCCGCCCACTCCGACCATCCGCCTGAGTTCCGATGGCGCAACAAAGTGGTTCTACCAGCCAACCTTTCCTCCCATACGCAGGAACCATTCGAGATCATTGGTCATTCGGTACATTTCTAATCGAAACCCAAGCAAGTAAGAACCATTTATAAGTTGATTGAATGGGCAATGACCAATTGATGTGTCATGCATTTAGTTGCTCTAGTTTGTAGTCTGTATCGATGTCTATTTAGGATTGTATTCATGCTAGTGGTACTAGTGGAAGCTAGTTTGGAAACAGAAAACCCTAGAAATTAGGTTTTGTTGATAGGAGCCCTTTTTAGATTGTTTTTCATTGATTTTGATTCGAATAATTGAGTCTATTTTTAATTATTTGATTTACAAATTTGGTCTTTGATTGATGGCTAGCAGGTCAGAGCTGGAAGAGGGAGATGGATTTCTTTTGCATTGGGGATGAGCTCTTACTTGCCAAGTTATCCTTTCCGATCGATCTATCTAAGAGTTTGTACTAAAATAACACCAAGTTATCCTTTCCGATCGATCTTCCCAAGAGTTCGTACTAAAATAACTCCCAAACAAATTCAGATTCATAATACTCAATCCAACACAAGAACCTCAAAGAGTGCCCCAAGATTTCTACCGGAGAAACAAAGACGAGCACATGCATCAACTGCTATGCATAGATTACCCCAATGCCACCTCGGGAATCCGTGAGTTGAGTGCCAAAACACACATCAAGTAAATCAATATGGTACCCGATTGTCACCACTTGTATTCATAGCAAGACATACATCAAGTGTTCTTATATCCATAAAAGTATTCAATCCAATAATAACGAAATCTCAAACGGAAAACTCAATTCATCACAACAATATAGAGAGGGGAAAACACCATATGATCCAACTATATTAACAAGGCTCGTGATACATCAAGATTGTGCCAAATGAAGAGCACAAGAGAGAGAGAGAGAGGGATTAAACACATAGCTACTGGTACAAACCCTCAGCCCCGAGGCTAGACTACTCCCTCCTCATCATGGTTGTCGTCGGTATGATGAAGATGACCTCCAGTGATGATTTCCCCCTTAGACGGGGTGCTTGAACAGGGTCCAGATTGATTTTTAATGGATACAGAGGCTTGCAATGGCAGAACTTCCAATCTAGGGTTATTTCTAGGGGTTTATGTATTATAGGATTTTTTTGGCGTCAGTCTCACTTCTAGATGGGCTTCGAGGGGCTCACTACCCACCAGCACACAGCCAAGGCCCCTGGCACACCCTGGTAGATAGTGCTCAACTCCTTCACCTTCTGGTATGCCCATGAAGCTTCTAGTGCCTCTTTTGTTCCAAAAAAATATCGTCAAAAAGTGTTGTTGCATTTGGAGAACTTTTATTTCTACACAAAAAACAACACCGCGGTAGTGCTGCTGAAAACAGCATCAGTACGGGTTAGTTCATTCAAATCATGCCAAAACCATATAGAATTATTGTAAACATGGCATGAATACTTAATGAATTATAGATATGTTGGAGATGTATCAAGGTGGGCCTCTATGAAATGTGGGCCATGGACGTGATCGCTTATGACGAGTAGGACCTGTGCTAGCCGCCGCATTTCTTTTGCCGAAATTAGACTGACCCCAAGTGAACCACCACATCCCCTACCCAGCCCCACGTAGCCACTGGCACCACCGTGCTCCCTAGTAGCCTAGCCGCACACTCCGACCATCGGCCTGAGTTACGATGGCGCAACAAAGTGGTTCTACCAGCCAGCCCTTCCTCCCATACACAGGAACCATTCGAGATCGTTGGTTGATCGGTACATTTCTAATCGAAACCCTAGCAAGTAAGAACCATTTATAAGTTGATTGAATGGGCAATTGACCAATTGATGTGTCATGCATTTAGTTGCTCCAGTTTGTAGTCTGTATCGATGTCTATTTAGGATTGTATTCATGCCAGTGGTACTAGTGGAAGCTAGTTTGGAAACAGAAAACCCTAGAAATTAGGTTTTGTTGATAGGATCCCTTTTTTGATTGTTTTTCATTGATTTTGATTCGAATAATTGAGTCTGTTTTTAATTATTTGATTTACAAATTTGCTCTTTGATTGACGGCTAGTAGGTTAGAGCTGGAAGAGGGATATGGATTTCTTTTGCATTGGGGATGAGCTCTTGCTGGCCAAGTGCAAGGAGATATGCTCATGGTTTCATAGTGTGAAATATCTTGTGATGCACTCGCTGGGCTTGACATTGGAAGTAATGAGTGCTGAGAAAAGGCGAATACTTCCTAAAGGCAAGGGGGCAATCCCAATTGAGATTCTCATGTGGGGAATGGTAGAGGCGATGGAGTCTACGGATCATCGACAACGAGCCCGTTGGTACGAGTGCCACTCTCGCCTCTCGTCGTCGAATCCAGAGGCAGAAGGACCGGTGAAAATTGGCATAATATTCAGGTCGTCGACGAGGAGATGGAGGAGGAAGATAGTGATGAGGAGGATGTAGAAGAGGAGAGCTAATAGGAGAGGTTGAAGATCATCGCATAGGAGGAAGATGCAGAAGAGTCATACGTCTCCGTCGTATCTATAATTTTTTCTTGTTTCATGCCAATATTATACAACTTTCATATACTTTTGGCAACAATTTATATGATTTATTGGACTAAACTATTGATCCAGTGCCCAGTGCCAGTTCCTATTTTTTGCATGTTTTTTGTTTCGCAGAATATCCATATCAAACAAAGTCCAGACGTGATAAAACATTACGGAGAATTATTTTGGAATATATGTGATTTTTGGGACTTGGAATCAATGCAAACAGGGGCCACAACCACCACAAGACACCTGGGCGTCCCCCAGAGCCTAGGCGCGCCAGGGTGGGTTGTGCTCACCTCATAAGTCGGTTGGAGCTCTACTTCGGGCATAAGGGAGCTTATATCCAGAAAAAATCGTGCTAAAATCTCAGCGCAATTGGAGTTACGGATCTCTCAGAATTTAAGAAACGGTTTTTTGGCCAGAAAATAGGGACGCAAAAGAGAAGATAACAGAGGGATAGAGATCCAATCTTGGAGGGACTTTTGCCCCTCCACCGCCATGGAGGCCATGGACCAGAGGGGGAACTCTCCTCCTATCTAGGGGGAGGCCAAGGAAGAAGAAGAAGGGGGGGGGGCTCTTGATAATCCCCAAGTGCAGGGAATCATCGTAGCAATTTCCAAAGGTGGAAGTGATAAGTATGGAGTGTCGAACCCACAAGGAGCTAAAGGTAAGATCAATATTCTCTCAAGTCCTATTTGCCACTGATACGACTCTACGTACACCGAACGTTTGCTTCCAACTAGAAACGAGAAATAAAACTATGTTGTGAGTATGAAGAGGATAACTTTGCATGGTATCGGAGCTAAAATATAAAAGTAGGTGTTGTTATCATAAAGTTATAATATATTACTAAATATTATAAATAGCGAGTGGGGAATAATGATGGGTCGGTGTGCGGAATTGTCCTAGGCAATTGTTAACAAGACCGGTAATCATTATTGCAATTTCATATGAGGGAGAGGCTAACATACTTTCTCTTCTTGGATCATATGCACTTATGATTCGAACTCTAGCAAGCATCGGCAACTACTAAAGATCATTAAGGTAAAACCCAACCATATCATTATCATATCAAGTCCCCTTTATCCCATACGCAACAACCCCCTTACTCGGGTTTAAGCTTCTGTCACTCTAGCAACCCACTATAAGTGAATCATGAACGTATTGCAACACCCTACAGTGGGAATCCCTCACGTGTGCATGACACAGAAGGCACCATAGGGTAGCACCAAAATAAAACATACAACTCAAACCAACCTAGATTATCAATCAACCAAAAGACAAAGGGAATCTACTCAAAACATCATAGGATGGCAACACATCATTGGATCATAATATGTGGCACAAAGAACCATGTTCAAGTAGGTGATTACAGCGGGTGCAGGAGAGTGGACCGCAGAAAAGAGATGAGGATGGTGATGATGATGGTGATGTTGATGAAGACGTTCACCGCAGCGATGATTCCCCTCCCGATGGCACTCCGGCGCCACTGAGAGAGAGGAGGAGAGATTCTCCCCCTTGTGCTTCCTCCTTCATGGCCTCCCCCTGGATGGGGAGAGGTTCTCCCTCTGGTCCCTGGCCTTCATGGCGATGATGGCCCCTCCGAGATCCTCCCCCATGGCCCCCGATGATGATAGCCCCCTCCGACAGGGTGCCGGAGAGGGCCTAGATTGATCCCT
Source organism: Triticum dicoccoides (assembly GCF_002162155.2). NCBI lineage: Eukaryota > Viridiplantae > Streptophyta > Magnoliopsida > Poales > Poaceae > Triticum > Triticum dicoccoides. Next base: position 659,422,220 of record NC_041385.1, on the reverse strand, counting down.
CATGGTTATGGAGGCTTGCGGTGGCGCAACTTCCTATCTCCCTTCTATTTTGTTTTTTTGGATTTATAGGAGGGGTTGGCGTCAGTTTCACGTCAAGGGGGCCCACGGGGAGTCCACGAGATAGGGGGCGCGCCCTAGAGGAGCGCCCTCCACCATCGTGGTGGCCTCGGGACTAACCTCTGGTAGCTTTTCGTTCCAGTATTTTTTTATATTTTCCAAAAATATTCTCCATTGATTTTCAGCGCATTCCAAGAACTTTTATTTCTGCACACAAAAACAACACCACTGTAGTTCTGCTGAAAACAGCGTCAGTCCGGGTTAGTTCTAATCAAATCATACCAAAATCATGTAAAAATATTATAAACATGGCATCAATACTTCATAAATTATAGATATGTTGGAGACATATCAGCATCCCCAAGCTTAATTCCTGCTCATCCTCGAGTAGGTAAATGATAAAAGGAATAATTTATGAAGTGTGAATGCTAGCCAGTGCACACGTTTGATCATTGATAATTTCAGTCACCTTTTCTAGCATCATTATATATCAAAATAGTAGCTCAACTCATAAAACTTCTCATGATCATAAACTTTCTTGAAAACTAACAAACTATGTTCTCAGTCATCAAACAATTGCAATTCATTTTATTTTCAGGAAGGGTCTATATAAGAGCTTTGATTTAGCAAATTCCACATACTCAACTATCATTTAATCTTTCACAATTGCTAGCACTCACGTGATATTTATGGGTTCAAAGTTTTAATCGGACACAAAGAAAGATAGGGAATTATAGTTTCGCCTCCGAACCTTTTACCTTAAGGATAGTGTCAACAATAATAATTTATGAAAACCTACATCCAAGTGGATATATATATCTGGATCGCTCCAACACATAGTGCTTGCCAAAGGAAAAAGTGTAAAAAGGAAAGGTGATGATCACCAAGACTCTTGTATAAGGGTAGAAGATAAAATTAAAAGATAGGCCCTTCGCAGAGGGAAGCAGAGGTTGTCATGCGCTTTTATGGTTGGATGCACAAAATCTTAATGCAACAGAACGTCACTTTATATTGCTGCTTGTGATAAAGACCTTTATTATGCAGTCTGTTGCTTTTATTTCTTACATATGACAAGTTTGTATAAAGCTTATTTTCTTCACACTAATAGATCATACATATTTAGAGAGCAATTTTTATTGCTTGCATCGATGACAACTTACTTGAAGGATCTTACTCAATCCATAGGTAGGTATGGTGGACTCTCATGGCAAAACTGGTTTAAGGGATGTTTGAAAGCACAAGTAGTATTTCTACTTGGTGCAAAGAATTTGGCTAGCAAGAGAGAGAAATGAAAGCTCAACCTATTGGACGATCCAAGACAATACAACATCCATTCGGATATAATAAAACATAACCCATTAAGTTGTCTTCCTTGTCCAACATCAACTTTTTACCATGTCATATTTTAATGAGTGCTCACAATTACAAAAGATGTCCAAGATAGCATATTTATATGTGAAATCTCTCCTCCTTCGATATTCTTTCATGAATTGTTCAAGTGAGCAATACTATGTTTGCTAACTTTCAATAAATTTACCACCTATACTTATTATATGTGAAGTCATTACTCCCCATGGTATAAGCATATGAAACATATACAAATTCAGATTTATGATATTCAATTCATTCAACCATTTACTCATAGGATATAAGTGAAGCACATGAGTAAATGACAAACTACTCCAAAAAGATATAAGTGAAGGACAATGAGTAGTCAAATAATTAACTAGCCATGGGAGGACTCTCTCTCGTTCAAGATTTCAGATCCAATGATTTTATTCAAACAACAAGTAGAAATGAAAATACGCTCCAAGAAAAACACATATCATGTGACGAATAAAAATATAGCTCTGAGTAAGGTATACCGATGGTTTTGAAGACGAAAGAGGGGATGCCTTCCGGGGCATTCCCAAGCTTAGGCGCTTGAGTCTTCATTGAATATTACATTGGGGTGCCTTGGGCATCCCCAATCTTAGGGTCTTTCCACTCCTTATTCTCCTCATATTGATATGTCATCAAAACTTGAAAACTTCAATCACACAAAACTTAACGAAACTTCATGAGATGGGTTAGTATGATAAATTGTAAATCATTCACTTTGGTACTGTTAAAGACAAGATTCGTAATTGTTCTCACACAACTCCTACTGTACCATATCATTTCTACAATTTATATTGAGCAATATAAGCCATAGAAACTAGAAAACAAGCAAACGATGCATTGAGAACAGAATCTGCTAGAAACAGAATAGTCTGTAATGATCTGAACATAAACCATACTTCTGCTACTCCAAAAATTCTGAAACATTAGGACAACCTAGGCAATTTGTATATCAATATTGTGTAAAAATTTCAGATCAAAAGCATGCTTCTGTGATATTTTAAAATTCTGGCAATGAGTGCAAAAGTTTCTGTTTTTCAGCGAGATCAAATCAACTATCACCGTAAGCCATCCTAAAGGTCTTACTTGGCACTTGATTGAAACAAAAGCTATATAAAATGATTACTGCAGTAGCTTAATCATGTGAACACACAAAAACATTAAGGATAAATATTGGGTTGTCTCCCAACAAGTGCTTTGCTTTAATGCCTTTCTAGCTAGACATGATGATGTCAATGATGCTCATATGAAAGATAAGAATGAAAACATAACGAGAGCATCATGAAGCATATGACTATCAAATTTAAGTCTAACCCACTTCCTATGCATAGGGATTTTATGAGCAAACAATTTATGGGAAAAAGAATCAACTAGCATAGGAAGGCAAAACAAGCATATCTTCAAAAATTTAAGCACATAGAGAGGAAACTTGATATTAGTGCAATTCCAACAAGCATATATTCCTCCCACCACTACAAAAAAAAGACACATCTGTGACATTTTGGGCCGAATGAATTTTTTTCCTGTCATACTTATGACACTTCTATGACGATAATTGTGACAAAACCTGGTATCATCATAGATGTGGTGGGCTCCTACTTCTATGACAAAAAATCATGACAGAAAATGGGCTTTTGGTCCTGGGCGGGCCGGAGACGCAACTGCATGACATTCTTTGGGCCGTCCATGACGGAAAAACCCATGGTAGAAGCGAGGGCGAGGAAAATTTTGGGGAGTTCCCGGTTACGGTGGGTGGTCGGGGACCGAGCGATGCGTGTTTCTCTCGTACACGTTGGCTCTAACTGAACCCGAGCGAGGCATTGGGCTCTAACTGAACCCGAGCGATTGCACTGCAGGCTACGCGTTACTCAACCTGAGCGATCGATCGATGGCTGTTAACTGAACTCGATCGAGCGATTCCTTCGCTACTGCTGCTAACTGAAGCTGATCGATGCTGCCTCTGGATGAACAGTGAGTGTTGCAGGGGGGTTTGGATGAACAGTGAGCGGTGAGGGTGGATGAACAGGACCCCGTGGCGTTGCCTCTGGATGAACAGGACCTCGATCGATCGAGCCAGTTGGGGCTGGATGAACAGGACCCCGTGGAGGCCTGGATGAACAGGACGACCCCGTGGAGGGTTGGATGAATAGTAGACGGTGGAGGGGTGCCCGTGGAGGGGTGGTTGAACAGGAGCCCGTGGAGGGGTGGTTAAACAGTAGCCGGTGGAGTAGCACGCAGTGGAGGCTGGATGAACAGGAGCCCGTGGAGGCTGGAGGAGGTCGATGGTAGCCCGTGGAGGCTCGGGGAGGTCGACGGTGGAGATGAATAGTATCTCGTGGAGTCCCGTTTTGCGGTACCCCACACCCCTCCCGATGAACAGGACCCCCGTTTCGACCGTAGCACTCAAACACAAGTCTGTTTCGTCCATTTTGAAGTATGCTACACCCCTCCCGATCAACAGGTCCCCCGTTTCGACCGTAGGAGGTCCGTTTCCTCCGTTTTGCGGTACGCTAGACCCCTCCCGATGAACAGGATACTGTTTAGAATGTGGCCGGTTGAACACAAGGCCGTTCCTCCATTCTGCGGTATGCCATGCCTCGTTTGCATTGCCTGTTCCGTCCAAGCCCTCCCGATGAACACGACGACGCATTCTGTTCCGACCCAGCCGGTTGGCTCCCCATGAACATGATGACGACGCTGTTTCTCCGTTCCGACCCAGCCATGTACACGAGCCCTGGCCGTACATATGCGCGAGTAGTCGTTCGAGACCCCGTCCATATGTACACATATGTGGCCGTATTTTCTTTCTTGCACACTGGCCGATGTACGTATGTGTACATGCTACGTGCGCGCCTCTACTATGACACGTGCGCGCCTCTACATCCACCAGTATGTACGTACACGTTCGCGACCAGAATGCCGGCGCTACGTACGCTTCGACCAGGTGGGTCCCGACTGTCAGGCACTTCCTTGCATGTGAAGATGTAGCTGGTGGGTCACAGCAATCAGGGGGGCGAATCGTTTATTTTCCCGGACGCACTCCTGTCCCCGCTCCCGTTCCGGCTCCCATCGCCCCGACTGTGCCACCGCCCATCCCCGTGGCATTGATGGTCTGGGAGCCGCACATTGTCGCCGAGCATGATCCCACGGGGTTCGACGAGGTCCTTGCCGACTTTAACACGCCCGTGCACCTGCCAGCGCATGCGCCTGTGCATGCACTAACGCGCATGCCCGTGCTGGTGCCCGTGCACCTGCGAGCGCATGCGCCTGCGCGTGCACTAACGTGCGCGCCCATGCCGGTGCCCGTGCACATGAATGTCTCTGCCGCGCCGTTGACAGCGCCTGTCCCCGCGCGGGTGCTAGTGCCCCCCTCCGCGGCATGGATGGCCGTCGTCGACCGCTTCCTTGCACCAACGCCAGTCGCCTCCTCCCGCCAGTTGACTCGCTTCGAAGTCCAGAACATTTTGGCCTTCCTTGAATCTAGGCCAACATCCAAGAGTACGCCAACAACGGGGCAAGACGCCACCGTCGCCGTCGGTCAGTGGCCCGACGACACATAGAGCACGACAGAGGAGCCGCTTCCCACCGCAATATGCCCCCGCTGCCGCCCAGTAATCTAAATTTTCCATGAAAAACGTTCAGATTGCCATGCTTAAAGTCCGAACGCTTATCATTTCCGTTTATTTTATATCGATCGTCGTATAATTTAAATTCGGAGTTAGACTGAACGAAATCTATGGTTTGATCGATTGAATGTTCTGCTAGAGCTTTATCAAATTAAATATAAAACATCATCAAGCCACATGTATTCCTTGTCATCCAACGACCTAGACTGCTTCAATGTCGAGCGCTCAATACGATTAGCGTGCAGTTAATTTCATGGCAAAAATAGTGCTAATCACATAATAACACGCAAATAATATCCTACTTAATATCCGCATGCACTTAATATACTTCCAAATTAATGTGCATTGCACATACACACTCACTAGTGCTGCTAGTACGTGAAACTGGTGTCGTAACTTGTGAATGCGTCCAGATATGGTCAACAGCAACATCACCCGCGAGTTCATCGTGTTTGCCCGTGCGTCTAAACGCAAAAGGGGAGGAGAGAGAGAGCACACATGGAACCCACCAGTAAGTGAAGGCGAATAGTACGAAAAATAATATTACATGTTACCCATTAAATAGGCTGTGGTAATATAAAAACATTATGTGAACAAAGGGGGGGTACAACAAATATTGCTGTTCTACGTATGTTGCCTATTGATGTGCGGCTTGAAGGCCCGGTCGCATGTTCGATCCTCGTCCTTTATTTCTTAATTTGTATATGGGTCCAAATTTGTTTCATGATATGTGGGCCCCTCGGTGTGTAGTTTGTAGGACTTTAATTTGTGGGTCAAAATTTGTTCTATTCCAAGTGGACTATTGGTGTGTAGTTTTGTAGCTTATTTATAATAATTAAAGAGAACAACAAAGTTTTTTGCAATAATACCATGGTGCGATGTTGAAGGCGAGAAAGGACGTGCGAGAGAGCGATGATCGAGCCAGAGGGAAATTAACTAGGGGAGTTGCGGGGGTTGAAACGGTGTTTGGAGTAGTTATGGGCCGAATGCTACGAAAATATAATCTAAACCGGCCGGAATAAATGCCTACACAAATTAATCCAAGGTTTGAGTACCCCTCGGAATGTAAATAGCTCCGGCTTTGTGAGGGATGGAGAAGTACCTTCAATGCGTGGAAGATACAGTGTGAGAAAGCGAGGTTAATCGAGAGACATATAGATAGAGAGACAAAGTGAGTGTGGTCCGACATTCATTAAACAAATATGTATGCTCTGGAGAGACATTGTCCTATTGAGCTTTTGGCAAGGGTGAGGGCTGTAAGATAGAGCTTGAGAGATGATCCAGTCACAGACGTGTAGATATATTTTGTTCGCGGTAGGAAGCAAGGTTAATAGATCACATAGGGTTGCCGTGCGATCGAAAGAGTGAGACGGGTTGGAGAGAGTGACCTAGATAGACAATGTGCGTGAGAGAGTATACAATGTGAATAGGTTGAAATGGGCTCAAACATGGTGATATATCGTTTTTGTCCGAGAAAGAGCGAGGTCAGTCGAGACATACAGAGGTAGAGAGAGAGAGAGAGAGAGAGAGAGAGAGAGAGAGATTGAGTGAGCGTGGTCCGCCATGAGGTCGAAAGAGTGGGGGCGGCTTGGATGGACTGACCTAGATAGACAATCTGCGTGAGAGAGTATAGAGTGTGTTGATCGAGGCACGAACAGGGAGATATATCATTTGTGTGTGTGAAAGAAAACGAGGTTAAATGAGACTAAGATAAAGAGAGCGAGATTGAGCGAGTGTGGCCCGCTGTGCGGAAGAAAGAGTGATGCCGTCTCGAGGGAGTGACCTAGATAGACAACGTGCGTGCGTGCGCATGAGAGGTTGGGGGGGGCTAGATCGGCAATGCATGTATTTAGCGCGAGAGGGTGAGAGGGAGAGGGAGAGAGAGAGATCTCGGCATGGGGTGCAATGGCGGGTGTGTGAGGTACATGGGTTGTGTAGTTGACAGACTTAGAGATCGAAACCTGGAGAGAAAGAATGAACGTGTGTTGGAAACTGATAGCTTCCTAAGGCGGTTAGGAGAGGAAGATTGACTGATACAGGAAGTATGTAGCGTGTGTGCGTGGGGGCGGGGGGCTAAAAACAACATTTGAATGTACATAGTACGAGACTTAATATCGATGTTTCAATTCGGTTTACATTGTAAGATTTGAACTGAGGACCATGCATACGGGTAATTATTTCGAATTCGTGCCATATTAAGTTTCGAAAAGTTGACATTGGCTCAATTTGTTGTGCTTTTTTGTAGGTCATATGTTTGAATCCATCCAAAGTTTTCTCACTACCATGGTGTTCATCATATACATATGAATTTGTATTAAAAAAGTAGCATGGATAAAGTGAAATGCAAAATCCACGTTAGAATCCGAGATCGCTATGTGACACACACTCTAATTCAAATAACTAATTATGTGACACACACTCTAATTCAAATAACTAATTACGTGACACACACTCTAATCCATGTTAGCGTGGATACCGTTTCGTTTTTTTCAAATAACTCCTCATTAACTAATTTATAGTACTCCCTCTGTTCACTTTTATAAGACCTTGAAGCCATTTTAGACAACGTGCAAAACAATTCATTTTAAGTTGTCTGAAACGACTTACAAAAGTGAACGGAGGGAGTATCTCGCTTCGAATGACTAATTATTGCAAGGAAAACACGGGCATGGTAATACATACATATTCGTTTGCATTCTCAAATGTAGGCGCACCAGGTAGACCATGGTCGTGTCGGGGTGGATGTTGCTTCGGTGCCTTAAGGCATCGAAGCATAGTCCTGTCGGGGTGGTCGCGTGTGTCAGGACCCCGACTCGATGCCACATAGGTCTAGCATGTAACACCTCATATCACTTTGCGGCCTCACGCACGGTATTCCACG
>NC_041385.1:659293842-659413500 GCF_002162155.2 Triticum dicoccoides | reverse complement strand
AAAACAATTCATTTTAAGTTGTCTGAAACGACTTACAAAAGTGAACGGAGGGAGTATCTCGCTTCGAATGACTAATTATTGCAAGGAAAACACGGGCATGGTAATACATACATATTCGTTTGCATTCTCAAATGTAGGCGCACCAGGTAGACCATGGTCGTGTCGGGGTGGATGTTGCTTCGGTGCCTTAAAGGCACCTGCCTTTGGGTCACTAACATGTGGGCCAGCCACCTATTTGGCCGACATGTCATGGACACAAAGGCAGGTGCCTTAAGGCATCGAAGCATAGTCCTGTCGGGGTGGTCGCGTGTGTCAGGACCCCGACTCGATGCCACATAGGTCTAGCATGTAACACCTCATATCACTTTGCGGCCTCACGCACGGTATTCCACGGGTGTCGTCTTACCTTTGCCCAGGACCATTTGCGCCTTTTGGCACACGTATATGATAGTGTCGCTAGCACCCATATGATAAGGAGCCCGGGCTGACATGGCTAGTCGTAAACCCAAAGTGGCACAGACTTACAGGGACAGGCATCCATGACCCAGCAACGAACGTGTCGGTCATCAGCAAGTGGGGTCGGGCTGTAGCACTGGGCTAGCAGGACTCCGGTAAACCGGGCTGTAGCGGGCTAACAGGACTCCGGTACTCAATGCGTGACATTTCCCCGAAGGGACGGACACAGGAACCAAGAAGGACACATGCCGGCCAGCCTAAGTGTTCCGGAGAAGTAGCAAGCTACCATGGCTCTGTGGAAACACTAGGAGACATTTCCCGGTAAGAGAGGCTACTAAAGATAAACAACTAGATAGTCAGATCCCACACATACCAAGCAGTTCAATCATACACACAATATGCTCGATATGTGCAAATACAACAAGGCATCACAACATGACTCTACGACACAAGTACTTTATTTAAGGCTCAGAGAGCCATACATAACATACACATAGGTATGGGTCACACGACCCAGCATTCAAGTCATACAGTCATACAAACTAGCAGCGGAAGTAACTTGTCTGAGTACAGACAACTAGTAAAATAAAAGAGGCTTGGAAAGCCTAGCTATACTACGTGGTCCTTCACAAGCTCAGGATCACCACCTGGGCCTTAGCCTACTCATTGATGTCAACGTCTACGAAGAACCCATCAGAAGGGGTTGCAGTGTCTTCTGTAAAAATGTAAATTATAGCAACATGAGTACAAAGGTACTCAGCAAGACTTACATCAGATCCTACATACATGCACATTATCAAGAAGGGTTGGTGGAGTTGTTGCAGCAAGCCAGCTTTGACTCTTGGCTAGGCTATCCTACGAGACTCCAACTTGAAATGGTTTTGCGCACACGAGTCCACTACTCACCACTTCAATACACCACCGAGGATTCACCTCCGTCTTCCTCCGGAAGAGCCATCCTCGGCACTCACACTTATCTTGAGGCTTTTAGTAGTTTCCATTTACTTGTCTATGAACTGTATAGGCAACCAAGTAGTCCTTTACCGCGGACGCAGCTATTCGAATAGATTATGTTAACCCTGCAGGGGTGTACTTCTTCATACACGCTCTCACCACTTACCGTCGTTTACACGACATGTACTCGGCAACCTTCAAGCGGAAGCCCAAAGTGGGTGTCGGCCACGACCTACCTAATCACCTAAGTCTCCAATCCAGGTTTATCGCCTATCCAGGTTCCATCCGCAGGGAGTCCGGCCGAGGTTTCCCATACGGCCCCGAACGATGTGTACAGGGTTCCGTGACACCTAACGGGTGCCCGGTATTCCCGGCCATGTACCTACCGCATCACAGCCCACCCCTACGGTCAGCGCTGTCCACGACCTCCAGTAGGCTACAAACACCAGAAACTACTTGCAACTCCTGGACGGAGAACTAGGGTGAGTAAGAAGCCGAGAGGGTCCATTGGTTTCGGGCCCAATGCATGGTAGTAGCTGATTCTTAAATCACACATACAGATCTCAGTGCTTAAGGTCGGCTTCAATGAAACAACCCACCATGTACTCCTACATGGCCTCTCATCGATACCTTTACCAAATCGTGTTCACCACATCACTCTCATTACCGACATGATCATTTCACTCTAGCCCATCACCCAGATGAACCAGACCTGACACGACTCTAAGCATAGCAGGCATAGCAAGGTAGGAACAACACATACATATGGCTCAATCAATTCCTACACATGCTAGTGGGTTTCATCTAGTTACTGTGGCAATGACAGGTCATGTAGAGGAAATGGGTTCAACTACCGCAGCACACAGCAGTTTGAAACGCGTTGTCTTAATGCAGTAAGAGAGAGCAAGAGCGAGAACATGGGATTGTATCGATATGATCAAATGGTTGGTTGCTTGCCTGATGGTTCGATGCACTGATATGGTTCTTCGCTAGGGTAGTCACGGTACTCCTCGGGGCAGAACCTGCCGCAAAGAACACCGATACACAGCCATCACCAAACAATGTGCGACAATATTATGCATGCATGAAACATGGCAATATGAGTGTGTTGGTCTAATGCAACTAAGACCAGAAGGGTTTGAACCAATTTGAACCAAAGATTCAAATTTCAAACTCATACATGGCCCTTTAAAGTGTTTTACCTTGTTCTGCATTAAACATCAAGTTAACTTGTTTAATCATGCATGAAAATAGTACATATGGATAGATTGGATTTTTCTGATCATTTTTCATATATAACTTGTCTGATTTGGAGTTACAGATCAAAAGTTATGAATTTCTGAAGTTTAAACTATATTCTGGAATTTCCTATATTAGAATAAATCCAGAAATTAATTTATTGCGTCAGCCCTGAGTCAGGATGACGTCAGGGTCAACGGGGACGTCCAGGTCAAACCTGACTATGGGTCCAGGGTGTCAGGGTAATTAGATTAGTTAAAGTTTAATTAAAACTAAACCTATTTAGTTAACAGGGCTGGGCCCCACCTGTCATTGACTCATCGGAGTCAACCAGGGCCCACCCGCGGTCAAACCCAGGTCGGCTACACCGGCGTTTAGCCGCCGGCGAGCCCGACGCGGCGGCGGAAGTGGTTTTGGCCGTTCCGGCAACCAAACGAGTCGCGGAGGCCATCGGAGTGGAGCTGAGGAGGAGCCGCAGCTCTTGGTGGAGTCCGTTGGGGTCGGGGTGGCCGGAGTTGGTGCCGGCGACGACTTTGGTGGCCACCGGAGTTCGGCCGAAGGCAAACTTGACGCTAGAGGGGTCGGTGAGGTGCGGGGAGTAGCTGGTTAGGTGCTACGTGACGTGGTGAGCATGATGGACACCAGTTTGTGGCCGGAGGGTGACCGGGAGCACGTCGGCGACGAGCTCCGCGGCGGTGGGTGCGGTTGAGCTCCGGGAGGTCGCTACACGGCTCGGGAGCAAGAAAAGAAGGGAGGGGAAGATGGTTAAGCTCACGGGGAGTTCGACGAAGCACTTGGTGCGGCCGGGGACGGGCCGGAGCGACGACGGCGTTGAAGGGGATCTCCGGCGACGGCGGTTCGGTCGAGGTCGATGCGGTGGGCTCGGGCCTTGCGAGCGCTCGGGGCTCGGCTTGCTCGAAGGAGAGGAGGGTGGCGGAGCTCCTGGACACGGCGGCATGGCGTGGGGTTGACGGAGGGCGTGGCTACGGCGAGGGGGTGGCGGCGATGGCGTCGGCCATGGTGGGGAAGCGCGAGAGAGAGGAGTTGGGGGAGAATGGAGGTGTCCTGCGGGTTCACGGCGCGGCATGGAGTTCATCCAGCCAGCCACAAGGCGAGGAGGTGAAGCAGGGCGACGGCCAGCTGCGTGGCGCACGCTGCGGCCGCCGTCGGGCACCTGCCTGGCCGGCAAGCAGCTCACTGGAGCGGCGCGGGGCTGGGCCGACATGTGGGCCGGGTGCTGGGCGCCAGGTAAGTTTTTGCTATTTCTCCTGTTTTCTGTTTTTTTAATACTTCTACAACTTTGTTGAATTATTAAAAATATTTAGGCAACTCCTAAAATCACCAAACTACTCCTGGTCCATAGTTGGATTATTTCCAACATGAAACATTTTAGTTTGGAGATATTTGAGCATTTGAATATTTTATATAATTTTAAATGCCCAAATTCAAATATCTATGATTTAATTCAAAAACCCTAAGATGGCCTAGGAAAATGTGCATCACTTCTGGCAGAGGTTCTGAACCAAGACAAAAATGATGGGCATTTTAGAAGGGCATTTCAGGTTCATTGAAAAAGTTTTTAGTAAACCCTAGTTGGTTTCAGAGGGGGCTGGGGGTTCTGTCCTCCCCATTTCAGGTTTCTGATGAAAGAATAGACATGATGCAACACTCTAATGCATGAACTAGCTAGGGTGTGACAGCGTGTGTCGGACGAACGCGTAGCACCCAACCACGCACCCCCCTTCCTCCCTCCCCCACACCCCCACCCCCCACCCCCCAAAAAAAAAGGACGGTGACAAAATAAGTTTGCGCTTACATGTTTCAGATTGAAATATCTGGCGGCCCCAATTCCAGCCCTGCAAAATCACTCTTCTCCATCGTCCCCTTCTGCGCCCAGATTGCTCAAATCCCTAATTCGCCACCAACCCAAGCAAAGTTTGAATTGCCCCCTCGTCTCATCTCTTTCCCCACCTCTGTGCCGGACGATGACGACGATCGCGCTTCACCACCGCACCGGAGCTACCTCATCTACGCCCTCATCCACCACACCAGGTGGTCCACCGACAACATCGGTCGCCGCAACCGACGTGCCTCACGGACACCGACTTCCACTGCATCAGGTGCGCTTCATCGACGCCGTCTCCCAGCTCACCGGGGCTACTTCACCGAGCACATCATCGCACCTCCGCCCCCCGAGACCGTTGGGGCTTCACCAACGGTCTCGTGCACCACATCGTAGCGCTCCGCTGCCACTCAAGATCTGCATCCGTGCGCGGCCAGCCAACGCCAGCGCATCACCCTCAATGGCTCTGAAGTGACCCGCACTCTAGCTAGGCGAGCATGCTCAAACGCCGGCCCGAACTAGGTATCGGCACATCACTCCCTTGTGCACTGTTATGACGATGTTTGGATATCCTTTCATTGCTCTCTTAGCTTACACGCCTATGTAACTCTGACTTTAACTCTTGTTTCTTTTGGAGATATCATCTGAAACAAGCAAATCCAGTTTTTAGCGAAGCATGATGGTGCTACAGGATCTGGTACACATCCTGCACACCCGCATAACCTTGTAAGTATCTGTCCTCCGGTACAACATCAAGGTCGATTCCTCTTATTGATCAACCATTTGCCGTGTCAAAAATACAGAGGAGGATGCAAGGAGCACAAGGCCTGCAGATCCAAGCAAGTGGTAACATGGACTTGTACATGGAACATCCCAAGCGCAAGAGAAGCTGCAGTGAGCATGTACAATGAGCTAGCGTAATTCCCTGCATTTCATTTAATTCATACTGGCATTCATGTATGATTTGTGTCAAGTGGCGGATCCATGAATTCAAGTTACCAGGGGCGAACATTTAACTTAAAAAATACAAAGGCACTTGCACTCCAAAAACCAACATAAGTTGAGAAATGTGAAGCTAGATGCACTTTGAAAACCAGCTAATGATCCATAGTAGTTGAGATTATAAACACTAAATGATGCAAGCACCAAAAAACACAAAATGCAACATGGTGGAGTACAAACATGGTCTGTACCTGCTTGAATTATTTGTTCTCTAGCTAAAAACATCGAAGTGTAATTGCACCTATAACGAGTGCGCAAACTGGATATCAATATATCTATCCTGCACAAGTATGCCAATAGTTTCAAACAACAGATTAGAAAAGTATTTATGCTATGTTGTCATGTTACGGGGACTTTCTGGTAGATGGCCTTGACGTTTCCTCAAGCTATGAAAATGCACTATAATTTGCTTGTCATCAATGCCTGCAAATCTCTATCTCTCTCAACATAGCAGATCATCATTAGACACTAAATCCTTCAATGAGCTTGCAAAATGCTTGCATTAGATCCCTCATTAGACACTATATGTTCATCACCAGGAGCATGTAAAATGTTTGCATCAAATCCTTCATTAGAAGTCTGTTCATTAGACACTTCAGGCTCAAGAACAACATGAGCTTGTATGTTTGCACCAGAAACTTGATTAGATACATCAGATTTAGTCAGTTCAGTATTGATTGGGGGAGTTATAAAATAAGTAGAAATTGGTTTCATTTTCTCATAGATTCCCTACATACAAGCAGTTTTACAACACCGTTAGGTTTAACTATTGGCCAGAAATTGAAGTGTTGAATTAGATATAATCAAGGATGTGATGTACCTGCTCGTTGCACATGCTACTCTTGCAAGCTGCGACTGTCTGTTTGCGCAAGCTCGATACCATGCCCGTGCTGCCGCCACTGCCTCCCAGGCAGGCTACACCCAGGGTTGGATCTTCATCTTCTTATCCTTCCGTTCGCTTGAAGCTCGGCGACCGCCCTCCAACGAGGGCGTGAGGAAGTGCTGTGTCGGTCTGTCCAGCTGTGGCTAGGTTAGGAGCAAACCAGACTGGAGGCTGGAGCGAATGAATTAGGAGTTTTCCTGTTGTCGATCGATATGGGAGGCGCATGTTTGGGCCACGAGCCTGCTATAGGGCCTGCCTTGCACTTATGTTATTAGCCCGTCCAAATTGAAACATTTTTCTTCATTTTTTATATACATCGCATGCTCGTGCATTGGGATGAACAAAACTAGCGTGGGCCAACCTGAACGACTCAAACTAGGTGCACACTTTCCAGCCACCTGATGCGGCCGCCCATACCAGCCCCTATGGTGGCATCGCCCCTTTTTGCATGTATGATTGGGTAGTGAAAAATATTCCAGTGGCACTTTTGATTTACCCACCGAATGGTTGAATTGCTTGTTTCTATGAACTGAGTTCACCAATAATGTGAAGGATGCCAGTCTTTTCATCCTATTGTAGATTGCTTAGATCTTGATATGCCAAAAGTAATCGCATGAAATATACAGTAAAAGCCAGCGTGATGTGTGTGGCTACAACTAGTCTGACTACACGTCCTCATATAACACATCAAGGACGCACCATCTTACCAGATTAACCATTCGACTTACCAATGCAGTGTGGGAAGAAAGAAGCATTGGGACTGCGTATCCAAGCAATTGATGCCATGGACTCCTTCGTACAACCTTGTAAGCGAAAAAGAAGTTGCAGTGTGCCTGTACAAAGAACTAGCATAAGTTCAGTTAGCTGCTTCTCAGAATTTTAGTTAGTCACTTATTGCAAAATTGTTCAATTATGTTGCTTGGCTTAATTTAGTTTGCTACTGATTACATAATGCCACAACCTGTTAATCCTATTGTAGACTGCGCCAATCTATGTGTTTGATACTTACTATTAAGAATTACCTGTTTGCCTTAACTCAAATAGCTACTTGTTTGTTTAACTACTTTGCTGGTACAACAGCGGGTTACAATGATGTTAGTAACTACTTTTCAGCATCCAACTGAAACTCTTTAATTCCTTGTTTTTTTAACTGGTTTGCTGTTATAACTCCCAGTTGAGATGTTTTGCTAACTTCAACTTTTCTGAATCCAATCGAAACTTTAATGGCAAAATAGGTTAGCCCAAGATCAAAGAGCGAGCCCCCCATGGACGTTGCATCATACCACAGTAGTGGCACCGGCCTAATCGTGCATTATGAATTGCCAACTGCTGATGCTCCAGAGGCTAAACTAGTGGTAGAAAGAGATTCTGCTTCTCCACTTAGAGATGAAGTTGACATGTTGAGGAAGCAAACAGCAAAATCACAAGGAGTACCCAAGACAACCATTAAATATTTGGTGGGTTTCAAAACGAAGAAAGTTGAGACTGACCAGATTGTTAAGGTCCTGAAGGGAAAAAGGAAATTAAATTCCTACTAGGTAAATCATAGGTGAAATGTTCTTTCCATCGTTGAATAACCTTTGTGTTGTCTGTTCATGTAATCAATCAAACCATTTGTTTTAGAGATCATGTAATAATTATTTTTTGTTTTTTCATTTTTTGGGTTTGTAATTTTATTTGAGCACAAGTCTGTATTAATTGATAAGACTCGGAGACATTTCATTTGGATTGTTGTGCCAGACCTACAAATATGCCAATTGGGCTGAATGTGCATTCAACAATAATAGTAGTATAGATGGACCATAAGTGGCACGCATCGGAATGGGCAAAGATGCTGGCTAAAAAAAGGATGTTGTTGTAGCCAAAAGAAGTACAGCGGCCTGGCTTATGTATGTTAGTTGATATTATTGATCCATATACTCTATAAGTGTTTAGATGTTTGTTAGTTCTGTACATTTTGGTTGATTGACTCGGTATTTGAATCTTGATAAATCACTTGTGTACATATCTAAATGGGAGTACACATTATGCTGCGTGTGACATTTCAGTTGGACATGAAGTGTTCCAAATATTCAAATTCACCTTAAACTGGATTCTAGCTTCTGAATTTGAGTATCGACATTTGTAACCATATTCATATATGACAGTGGAATACATCTTTCTCGTCCTTTTGAAGATATATAAAAACACATAGAATGATTTATAAAGATTCTATAGGAATACACAATGGATTCGAATTTAGTTGCCAGGGTAAACGTGGATGCTTATTGTCCCAAAATTCGAAAGAAGTGGCAAAATGTCCACTCCCACGTCGGTTGCCCGAAGCCAAGTGTTTGGGAGATGGAAATTATTATCTACCCATTAGACGGACAATCCATCGGCCTGATTTCCACTACTCCAAATAGGAGTAGGTTAGTAACTTCAATTAGATGTGACACGACGGCCTCTGAGCCCATTCCGACACGGTGGGTGTCAACCATGGCGGCAAAACACATTTGATTCAAGGTTGTCTGAAAGACCTCTGTTTCTCCCTCCATTCCCCATTCATACACGGTGGGCGGCAAAACAAACTCGACTCGGCCGAAATCGATGTAGGCAAATATTTTCAATAGGGGCAGGTTTGTAACTTCACTCAGACGTGACACAACCACCCTAACTATCAGCCCCGTTCATACACCGTGGGCGCCAACCATGGGCGCCAACCACCCTCTCCTCGCCCAAAACCGCTCTGGGCAAATATTGGCGAGATGCGAGATTATCGTCCTATCCCGAACTGACGAGACGTCCAAATTTTAAACGGGGGCTAAGTTCGTAACTTTCCCATATTTCAGACAGGCGCGTCCCAAAAACATGGTTCCCCATACCTCTCCCTCCATTTTCCCATTCACCATCCCCGTACCAGCCTCCGTCCGCCTCCCCATCCATCGCCACCATCCTCCACCATATCCATCGCCACCGTCCTCCACCATGCCGGAGCACCTACCAAGACCGCGTCGCCCACTGCTAGAGATGGACGTTTCTCATAAACGGCGATGAACCAGTAGCCTTGCATCGCATCCTCTTGCTTCATCGGCACCGTCATCCTCTTTGCCGGGGCCGCTCACACGACCTTCTCTTCCACCGCAACGGGACTTATCCCCCGATGCACCCCTCTACCATCGCAGATCTACTTCAACGCCACCGACAGCCATCGCACCCCAGATGCCTACACGGCGCCACAAGAGAGGTGGTGCTTCATATCTCCTCAACTTTTTGATCTCAACCAGAAAATAGATATTAACTTGGTTACTCTACTTTCTTTTCAGCTCTTAGAATTTAGTTCTTAGTTCGAAGCAAACAATGGATGCTAAATATCATTTCTCCAGTTTGCAGCTTCAAATCTGCCATGGCACAGTCATAATACGGTGTAATTGATCATGCTTAGGGTTTAATTGATCATGTTGGTTCCGTCGTGGTTTCTTTAATAGAAATCAGAGAGGAAACCCTATTTTGCTAAAAATATGCTTAGAGTTTCCCCCTTTTATGATCACTATATGATTAGAATACGTGCTTCGTGTCATAATAACACTGCTCCACCCATCAAGCTAAACAAACTTAGTTGTTCAAATACGAATCTGATATTATTAAAATAGAGTCGTTTAATTGGTCAGCTAAATGTTCCTAAATTAGTTTCGAAAATGCATGTTCGCTGCTCGGGTGTGTATCTATACAGGGTGCCCATGGTGGGCCGGCCCACCATGGGATTTTGGGTCGTCCCAGGCCCCGATTCCCCTCTATTCTGCTGCGCGCTTCCGATCTCTACTCGCCCCCAGCCGTCTGCCTCGCCGGTGACTTGCCGTCCCCGGACGACATGACTCTAGGAGGAGACGCCGGACTAACAGGAGGTCAGGAGCCGCTCGCCCAACAGCGTCACCACTGCCCGGGCGTGCCGCCGTGTCTACCTTCCCAGTCCATTCAGGGCTCAGGCGTGCAGCACCCACCAAGCCAACCTGATTTATCCTAAGATACGTCCTCAACACTCAGCAGTCACTCCTCATCACCCATTTTCTAATTGATTCATTACTCATTAGGCAGGACTGTCATTAGGGTTTGTTGTGTGCTCAGTGCTACCTACACTTAATGGTTCAGATGTATTTCGGTAATCTTTAGTACCTCTAAAGTTCACAGGGTTTTCAAAATTCCGGCCCTCGGAACAGACACTAGTCATTTTGGATTGTTGGTCGTAGTGACATTGACCCAGATTACTACTACAAGCCGGGTTTGTTGACAATTTTAATTGTCTTTCTTACTCATTCGATATAATATCCAATTATTCACGTCGATTAGTTGCAAACAATAAGTGCTAGACATACTTCTTCATTTAGATTTTGGACGGTCTCTTACTGCAGTTACAATTCTGCATACTTGTCCTAGTAAGCTCACAAGTAAATGATTGATTCACTACATCTATGCTTGCCTTGTCATATTTATTGTCAATATTCTTTTAGGGTGGACCACCCTGTTTCTAAATACTGGAACCGTAGACATGAGTGAATAGTATTGCTCTATGTGATCTCTTCCATCATGTGTGAGCAACAAACACTACATTGTATAGAAAGAAAGTGT
Source organism: Triticum dicoccoides (assembly GCF_002162155.2). NCBI lineage: Eukaryota > Viridiplantae > Streptophyta > Magnoliopsida > Poales > Poaceae > Triticum > Triticum dicoccoides. The sequence continues at coordinate 659,402,518 of NC_041385.1, read as the reverse complement.
CATTTCCAGCTTTTACATAGGTTTTGATCTTTTACATGGAATAAAATCTGCCTACTTGCTTTGTGTCGCACTACCAACACTCCACCCTTGAAGCTAAACATTATGCCACTCATAATTCCTTAGTTCATTTGTTCAAATATGAATTTCGTATGATTCTAATGTTCCTACTTTAGTTTTGAAATGTGTGTCTGCCTGTTATAGAGACGTAAGGGGTTTGTATTTCTGTGTGTGGTCTGGTCAGCACGGTTGGGGGGTGAACTTTGCATATGCAGGGGTTTATAGGGAGACACTCTTTGACTTGAATCCGCAATGCATTCCATAGATAATCTGACTACTTTTTATGTTTTCATGAATCTCAGATTCTAAACGACATCATAATGATTATGAGCTTGCGCGCATGAAAAGAATAAAGCAGAACAATGCCATGGCTGTCAAACTTGGCATTAAGGGACTGAAATCAAGTCTGGATGCAATGCAATGCAAACCCTCTCCACCTACAGATTCATGCTCAGAATATGATCCTAACCATGATTCTGAGCTAGAGGGAGACCTAAGTCAATGTAGCTCCCTAGTGGAGGAGTCAGAGGAAGATGCCCTATCCTATTCACCCATCAAGGTGCTTGCTCTAACTTTCCAAGATTATATTGGTCGCACATATCTTGCAACTGATGCTTTTCATTGCTTCTACTTTGTTGAACTGCCATTAGCTTAGTTTACACATTGTGTATGTGAATACGCCCTGCCTATCCATTTTCAGTACATATTCCATCTGTCATCATACCATATTTATCCATTCAAATGATGTTCTTGTGTATTAGACGTTCAAAAGGAAGAGGGCGGTTGCTGATCGTGGAGGAGCACAAGCAAAGTATTTGGAAAAGGTAGTGGCACCTGATAAATCAAATAGCCCATTAGGTGTAGTTGCAATATCACCTGACCCACAAAACACCCCAACTCTAGCAAACTCTAGCCCTACGACACTGGTCATTTCTGATGTCCCAACTCAGTAGACCCCAACTGCAGCAAACAGTATGATTGTGCCAGTTGAAGATGAAGCTTATGTTGTTGTCAGGAACTTTGTGCGCATCTTTCCTTGATGGAAAGATTATACCGGAGACACGGGACAATTTCCAGTCTTCCTCCGCAACTTATGCGTAAGTAATGTACTAATGTTATTCATGGTAATTACTGCATATGTTTCTGCTGACAGAAGACACAATATTTCATTCTTTTAAATAGGCGAGGAGCAAACTGGATTGTGAAGACGAGCAAGGGTTGGTTGCACTTTTCAAGCACTCGTTGATGAAGTATCGTTCCTACCTGAGGCAAGCGCACTTCGATGGCAAGCCTCTGAACGAAATTTCCGTAAAGTCTCCGGTGCTACATTTATCCGACGGTGACTGGAATAATCTTGTTACACATTGCCATCTATGATATCACATCACAATTTGAACTACATTTCTGCATTTGCCTTAATGTCTCACTTGTACGAAAACTATTAGCAGAAGAACATTCGTTCTCAAGGGACCACAAAATCTCGCAACTATACTGCACACTACATTGCTCTTGTGAGTACCTCTTGCCCTGTATGACCATACTTACTTTCATAGCTGTTTGATTATGTAGCATCACTGCACATGTTAGCCTCATAATCGTCCATTTGGTGGACATTATAAGATCCGTATGGACTCTTACATAAATTTAGAATCAACCCAATGCTTTTGAAGAGGTTTAGCTCTGCAGTCCTCTTGTAAGGACTGAACGTGGTCTATCAATGTACTTACATTAACAGCTACTCCCTCCGTCCCATAATATAAGAACATTTTGTATAGTACACCAGTGATCAAAACACTCTTGTATTATGGGAGGAGGGATTGGTTCATTGCGTAGCATTCTGCATCTTATCTCCCTCGCCCACGATTCACTAAAAAAGATCAGATCTATATTTAATCTTACCAACAAGTAGAATACACAGACAATGCCAGTGCAGAAGTGTAGCCCATTGCTCTTGTCAGTACATTTTGTCTTGTAACGCTTGTACTTCCAGGGATTGGTAGTTGATTATGTAGCATCAACCTGCATCTTATCTTCATTATCCTCTATCCCTTCCAGTATTATCATATCTATAATTACTCTTTACAAAATGTAGAGTACAGGCAATGCTTATGAAGAAAATTATGTGCTGAAATTCTTGAGTTATCCTTCCCTTGACATGGAGAAGGGCATTATAAAGCCGGTGTTAACTGTTAATGTAAGTCAATACTAAATTCTTTATCCTCAACTGCTGTTTAATTTGCTCATACTCCCTATCGTTTACTGCTATTTAGTTTGCTGTTTCTACCAAAATGCATGTTCGCAAAAATCGTAAGTTCTAAGTTTTAGTTGTAAAACCAAATTCCTTATTCATACCATGCACATTACTTAATACTCCCTATATGTATGCTTGTTTTGTGGATCTATAATCCAGTGCATGGTGAAGCAGCCCACGTTTGCACCTTGTCATCTCCTGTTTTATCTTACTGATGTGGCTGATGATATGAACAACATGCCATGCATATTAACCAAAATAGATACAATGATTTTTGTTGCCCTTCATCTATGCTAGTTATGTTGACATGGTAATCCAGTAGTGTGGTGAAGCTCCCCGCATTATGAACAATGCCAAATTATGCTATTGATATTTTGAACTTACCCTTTATTTTCTAATTTTAAATTGGATGGAATTGACAACACAGTTATCATCTTTGTTTATACACGTGGAAAACCTGTCATCTCTCTGCTTTGTTTCAGGGTGATATGCCTGATGGCATGCACAAGTCTACTGAAGGCTGCGAGACAAACCCAACATATATTGCAGCAAAGAAGGCAAAACATCTTGAAGATAGTGAGACAGTGTTCAAGTTACTTGGGACTAGCAGTCAGACAAGCTCACATAATTCGTTGTCTGAATTAGTTCGACTTCTTCAGTCCCAAGTTCTAGTAGAAAGGCATTCTACAACTCAACTTGGACTTGAAGTCCTATCTCTAAGAAAGATTGTGGAGAACACCAATGAGAACCTCATCGCTAAACATCTACACCTGTAAGCTATGATCGACATGCTAGGTCGGTCTCACAGCCTTGCTCAGTAGCTTGTGCAGTAGTTCCCCTGCAAGGCTAACCTTTCTTGAACTGTCTTGGGACTAGTCTCGGTTCAGTATTACTTTGTTATGCTGCAATGGTGCCCAGTTTTTGTAATCTGCTTCTTCGTTGTGCTTTATGATCACTGGTGGCGAACTTCGATGCCCAGTGGATGTAATATACCTTAAATCCTTTATTGTATAGTGTAGGTTTATTCTTAGGCCGCGTTCGGCAGTCATCTGCGGGGCGGAGCGTGCGGAGTGGGCTTTAACCAACACCGCAAATTACGGTGTTAATCAACTGGATTGCCGCTTCGCTCCGGCGCGGAGCCGTGGAGCGGAGGGAATCCAAACGCGGCCTTAGTTACTATGCCGTAATTTCTTTATTGTATAGAGTAGGTTTTTTTTAATTCCTACTAGTTACTGTCATCATTCGCTATCTGAAAAAAAGCAGATGTAGTCGACCGGGCCAAAACATTCAACTCTAATGGGCCTGGTTTTTACCGGGCCACAATTGGGCCGGCCTGCATCTTTCTTGGGCCCGAATGATTGGAGCCTTCACACATTGCACTAGGCCCACAACTTACACTGGCCTATATTTTAGTTGGGCCTTTTGTCGACCGAGCGCTTAGTTTGGCCCAGGTAGCGTTGGGCCATTAACAGGCTGAATATTGTACTGGCCTGTTACGGCCTAGATGAAACCACGGGCCTTTAGCAGGCCGAAATGCATGTTGGGCCTCAATTTTCACTAGTCGTCGACGGGCCTTCAGCAGGCTGAAATGTAGACCGGGCCTTTTTGGGCCCAGTTAGCTCATGGGCCGTTACCAGGCCAAAACATATCTCGGGACTTAGTTGGCCCACTGATATCATGGGCCTTTAAGAGGCCGCAAGCTTAGTACACGCATCAACGGGCCGAATTACGCGACAAGCCTTTAACAGGCCCAAAGTCACGTTGGGCTTAACTGTTGCCACCTTTAGCACAGGCTGTTAGTGGGCCTGATGTCCTGTCGGATCATATATGGCCCATGGGCAGCATGGGCCATTCCCAGGCCAAAAGTCACATTGGGCTGAAATGGGCCCATGTCTACATCGGGCCTCTAACAGGCCGAAAGTCACTGGGCTGTAGTTGGGCCCAAATATTCGGCAAACAATTAACGGGCCAGATCTGGCTTCGGGCCATAAATGGGCCCAAATATTGGGCAAACAATTAATGGGCCAGATCTGGCTTCGGGCAGTAAATGGGCCCAAATATTGGGTGAACAATTAACGTGCCAGATCTGGCTTCAGGCTATAAATGGGCCTTTATTAAGAAGGCCATTATTTGGCTGGCCCACTAGTACCTAATTAAGTACTATGGGCCTTTGACTGGGCCAGCCTTTTTAACCTATATGGGCCTATGTTGGGCCCAGCAACGTGTCGACGTATCATAGGCATGTCTCCTCTAATGGACGGGCGACATCTGGCCCACTAACGAGCTGACAGGTGTTCCCTCCGACCAATCAGAATTTTACACGTGGAAATTTCCCATTGGTCCGGGCTGCTAATGGGTTATCAGATCCAAAACTAGACCGGATAGCTTAACGACATTCCGTTACGGTGGATGACACGTGTCGGTCACCCTTGACGAAAGCACTTCTGTGACGCGCGATTAGTCATCATGGAAGTGGACTCTTCCGTGATGCTAATTTTGGTAATGTCATGGAACACTTTCTACGACAGCACGGGTATGACTATTTTGATTATGTCATAAAATCGTCATGGATGTACATGCATGAAAAAAACGTGACCTACTGTGACAAACACGTATCATCACGGAAGTGTATTTTTTTGTAGTGCACATAATAATTTTTGGTAGCATCATGAATAAATTCAACAATATAACCATCACATAAAAGCATTCTTTTCATGATCTACAAGCATAGAAATTTTACTACTCTTGACACAAGAAAAACTCTTCTCATTCGGAATAGTGGGAGCAAACTCAACAAAATACCTATCATGTGAGGCATACTCCAATTGAAAATTAAAATCACGACGACAAGTTTCATGGTTAACAATATTCTTTATAGCATACATGTCACCAAAATAATCATCGTAGATAGCAAAATTGTTCTCATAATCAATTGGAACCTTTTCTGATATAGTGGAATCATTACTAACTAAAGTCAAGACCTCTCCAAATCCATTTTTATAAATATCATACTAAGGTTCAACACCCACAAAAATAGTGGGATCATTACTTCCTAAAGTTGACACTCTTCCAAACCCACTTTTGATGATAGTCTTATTCATACTCCAAAGGATTTAAGTGAAGCTCATGGAGCATTCTACATATAATATAGATTAACCAATATGTAAGATAAAAATATATAAGTGAAGCACATGAAGCATTCTATAAAACCATACTCAAAAGATTTAAGTGAAGCACAAAGAGCATTCAATAAGGTCACACTCAAAAGATATAAGTGAAGCACATGAATCATTCTATAAATCAGTGAAGGGCTATCGCATACTAGCATGGTTCTTAAAGAAAAAGAAAAATACAAAGGACAGAAATAAAGTGAACAAGACAAAAACCGAGGTATACTGATAATTGTTGAAGAAGAAAGATGGGATGCCAACCGGGGCATCCCCAAGCTTAGATGCTTGAGTATCCTTGAAATATTTACTTGGGGTGCCTTGGGCATACCCAAGATTGAACTCTTGCCTCTCTTTATTCTTCTCACACTGGTAACTCCTCATTCTTCGAACACTTCATCCACACAAAACTTAACAAAAACTTTATGAGATCCGTTAGTATAATAAAGCAAATCACTACCTTTAGGTACTGTTGTAAACTCATTCCAATTTCATATTATCATTATCTACTGTATTCCAACTTCACCATGGTCCATTCCCCCCGATACTACCCATAGATTCATCAAAATAAGTGAACAACACATAGAAAACAGAATCCATCAAAAACAGGACAATCTGTAGTAATATGGAAACTTCGTATACTTCTGTAACTCCAAAAATTCTAAAAAATTAGGACAATCTAAAAAAATGTATATAAGTATTGTGCAAAAAGTTTCAGAAGCATTTGACATTCTAGTACAAAAATATAAATTCACGCGCTACAGCCAAAGTTTCTATTTTTGCATCGAACATAGCAAACAAGCAATCTAATCATCCTAAAACCAAAGCTTGGCACATTATTTTTATATTAAAATGGATATATAAAAGTGGATAATTATTTTCAGAGAAACTTCCAGGAAAAATTCTACATTGTTTCCACGAGCATGAACGCAAGTGTTCCAGGTCGACCCTCACTTCTCCAATGCATAACTTTCCAATCACTTCTCTTTTTGAAAAAAGTTTTTAGGCATAAGAGTCTAGTAATTTTTTTTGTATTTAATTTTTTTAATTTTTTTTATGTTTCACCCACAAATAAGCAAAACAAAAAGGGAAAACAAAAACTACTTAGTGAAGAAAGCAAACAAGCACACACAAGAATATCCACCCCACGCTATTGCTCCCCGGCAACGGCGCCAGAAAAGAGCTTGATAATCCCCAAGTGCAGGGAATCATCATAGAAATTTCCAAAGGTGGAAGTGATAAGTATGGAGTGTCGAACCCACAAGGAGCTAAAGGTAAGATCAGTATTCTCTCAAGTCCTATCTTCCACCGAGACGACTTTACGTACACCGAACGTTTGCTTCCAACTAGAAACGAGAAATAAAACTATGTTGTGGGTATGAAGAGGATAACTTTGCATGGTATCGGAGAGCTAAAATATAAAAGTAGGTGTTGTCATCATAAAGTTAGATTATACTACTAAATACTATAAATAGCGAGTGTGTAATAATGGTGGGTTGATACGTCCATTTTGCATCTTGTTTTCCTACTGATATTTATGTTGTTTCATTGTATAATAATGCTTTTTGGACTAATTCTAATGCCTTTTCTCTCATAATATGCAAGGTATACATCAAGGGGGAGAATTGTGGCAGCTGGAAATCTAGACCTGAAAAAGCTACATCAAGCTACCAATTCTGCACAACTCCAAATGAGCTGAAACTCCCCGAGGTTTTTTATGGAATATTTAATAAATGTGGAGAAAATAAGAACCAGAGGAGGGCCACCAGGTGGGCACAACCCACCTGGGCGCGCCAGGAGGCCCAGGCGCACCCTGGTGGGTGCTGCCCTCCTCGGCCCACCTACGGTGGCCATCTTCTGGTATATAAGTCATTTTGACCTAGAAAAAATAAGGAGAGGACATTCGGGATGAAGAGCCGCCGCCTCGAGGCGGAACTTGGGAAGGAGCATGTTTTCCCTTCGACGGAGTGATTCCGCCAGGGGAACTTCCCTCCCGGAGGGGGAAATCATTGTCATCATCATCACCAACAACTCTCCCATCTTGGGGAGGGATATCTTCATCAACATATTCACATAACCAACTCCTCCCAAACCCTAGTACATCTCTTGTGTTCAATCTTTGTATCAAAACTATAGGTTGGTGCTTGTGGGTGACTAGTAGTGTTGATTACATCTTGTAGTTGATTACTATATGGTTTATTTGGTGGAAGATTATATGTTCAGATCGATTATGCTATTTAATACCCCTCTGATCTTGAGCATGTTTATCATTTGTGAGTAGTTACTTTCGTTCTTGAGGTCACGGGAGAAATCATGTTGCAAGTAATCATGTGAACTTGATATGTGTTCGATATTTTGATGGTATGTATGTTAACATTCTCTTAGTGGTGTCATGTGAACATTGACTACATGACCCTTCACCATATTTGGGCCTATGGGAATGCATTTTGGATTAGTTATTGGATGGTGGGTTGCGAGAGTGACAGAAGCTTAAACCCTAGTTTATGCGCTATTCCGTAAGGGACCGATTGGATCCAAAAGTTTAATGCTATGGTTAGAATTTATTCTTAATGCTTATCTCGTAGTTGCGGATGCTTGCGAGAGGGTTAATCATAAGTAGGAGGTTTGTTCAAGTAAGAACATCACCAAAGCACCAGTTCACCCACATATCAAATTATCAAAGTACCGAACACGAATTAAGCGAACATGATGAAAGTGACTAGATGAATTTCCCATGTACCCTCAAGAACACTTTGCTTATCATAAGAAACCATTTTGGCATGTCCTTTGCCTCAAAAGGATTGGGCTACCTTGCTGCACTTTTGTTACTACTATTGTTACTTGTTCGTTAGAAATTATCTTGCTATCAAACTACTCCGCTACTTACAATCTTGGCACTTGCCGACAATACCTTGCTGAAAACCACTTGTCATTTCATTCTGCTCCTCGTTGGGTTAGACACTCTTACTTGTCAAAAAGGCTACAATTGACCCCATATACTTGTGGGTCATAAAGGCCATTTTCTAGCACCGTTTTCGGGGAGTGAAGCGCTCTTGGTAAGGAAACATTATTACTACGTGCTGAAATTTATTGTCACTTGCTACTATGGAAAATAATCCTTTGAGGGGTTTGTTCGGGATATCTTCACCTCGACCAGAACAACAATAAGTTACTGTCGGTGTCAAAACCGGCGGATCTCGGGTAGGGGGTCCCGAACTGTGCGTCCAGGCGGATGGTAACAAGAGACAAGGGACACGGTGTTTTACCCAGGTTCGGGCCCTCTTGATGGAGGTAAAACCCTACGTCCTGCTTGATTGATATTCATGATGTGGGTATTACAAGAGTAGATCTACCACGAGATCAAGGAGGCTAAACCCTAGAAGCTAGCCTATGGTATGATTGTTGTTCGTCCTATGGACTGAAGCCATCCAGTTTATATAGACACAGGAGAGGGCTAGGGTTACACAGAGTCGGTTACAATGGTAGGAGATCTACATATCCATATTGCCAAGCTTGCCTTCCACTCCAAGGGAAGTCCCATCCGGACACGAGACAAAGTCTTCAATCTTGTATCTTCATAGTCTTGGAGTCCGGCGATGATAATAGTTCGGCTATCCGGACACCCCCTAATCCAGGACTCCCTCAATAGCCCCCGAACCAGGCTTCAATGACGACGAGTCCGGCGCGTATGTTGTCTTCGGCGTTTGCAAGGCGGGTTCCCCTCCATGCTCCATGTGTTTGCCAAATAGTGTCCGGTTTCTTCATAAATGTCGCGCTCCTTGGCTTCCACATCCAATAATGGCCCTCTTCCACGTGTCGTATGAATGCGAAAAGCCAGGGTATTTTTACATTTTACCTCCCCCAGCTGCGCGAATAAGCTGCCTATAAGAGAGGCGGGGATCCAGATCCGAATCACACCATCCTCCTCCCGCAAGTACTCATCGAAGCGCATCTGACAAAAATCCATTCAAACATGGACAGTCGACGCGGCTCCTCTTCTCGCACTCCTAGTCCTCAGCCAGGAGACTGGAGGAGATGCTCAGTCCCGCATAGCGAGTTAGTGACGCTCCAAGCAGAGGGATACCTTCCCCCGGCCTTTATGGTTCAGGTTCGAGCCTGACTGGCCACCTACAAGGGTGGGAAGCAGGCGGAGAGCATCCCCAATCGCTCCAAAGGAGAGCGGGTATGTTTTGTCCCCTACTTAATAAAGGGACTCGGATTTCCTATACATCCGTTTCTCCGGGGGCTTCTGGAGTTCTATGGAATCCAACTTCACCACCTCACACCTGCCTCCGTTTTACATATCGCGGGCTTTGTAGCGCTTTGCGAGCTGTTCTTGGGCATTGAGCCCCATTTTGCACTTTGAAGAGACTGTTTTGCCTCATACCCCATTCTCACGAGGGGTCGATATATCAAGTGGGCGGAGCCAAAATATGGCGCATCGCCGGGACCGGATATCTATCCGGAACCCCGAAGAAGGCGTCCGAAGAATGGCCTTCGGAGTGGTTCTATATGGAAGACGCCCCGTTGCCGGACCCAGTTCGGATTGGCCTCCCGGAGTTTAGCAACGCTCCTCTGAAGAAACGCCTGAGCTGGCGCCCGTGGAGCCCAAAACGGGAAGATGATAGGAGCGTCCAATATCTGATGGGCCGGATACAGTTACTGGCCCATTCCGAATTAACCATGATTGGAGTCATGGCCATATGCATTATGCGAGGGGTGCAGCCGCTCCAATATAGGGGCCACCCCATGTGGGATTTCAACGGGCAGAATGACGCCACCCGTCATGGCCGCAAGGGGCCGGGATCGGCCGCCGATCTGGTGAAGATCCTGTCCGGCTTGTACAAGGGGGAGAAGGAGGACTTCCTCCGCACGAGTTCATCGAATGGATTGTCCATGAATAACCCTCGAAGCTGGGTGAGCGGACGTTTATATATCTGATCCGTGCTTTCAAAGATAAGTGTCTTACTTTATGATTTCGACGCAGGAACTGCGCCGGGATGTGGAGGGCATAGAAAGCCCGACTCCTCAAGCCGAGGATCTGGGAAGATCCCTTGATCCGGCCTCCGGAGAGGATCCGGACATAATGGTGGAACTGATTGACGGGGTGTTCCACCAGCTCAGCATAGACAATGCTGTAGTCGCCATTACGGCTAACTACCCCGGTTTATCTCTGGTTTCCCAGGTGAGTACGACCGAAGTCCTGACACCCTTACTTTTTTAATGCTTATTTCTGATCACCGTGTACCAACGGTGCTTCGCAGGAGGTGCCTTTACGGCGGGAAGCCGAGCCCGCGGCGACTGACCAACCAGGGTCGATGCGGCCCAACAGGCGGAAGAGGAGTGCGGCGCGAATCGAAACATCGCCGCAAAGGTATGGCGCACCCTTGTCCTTTAAGGGAAAGGCTCCTGGGAGGTACATTAATGCTCATGATTCTTCCAGGAGAAAGAGCGCTCGCTGGACTGAGCCTGGAGAGGTTGCCAACCAAGCCTCCACCAGCCAGGCGCCAACGCCTGGTCCGGAGGGGGAGGCGAGGCAAGGCGCGAGCCGGATGCTCCTCCAATGGAGGATGCCGACAGGTTGTCCGCCACCAGGTCTAAGGTGGAGAGCGCCATGAATCACAGGCGCCGCCGGACAGTTCTTCGTGACGCGTTTTCTCGCCAGAGGCGTTGAATGCCTTTAATGCGGGAGACGCGCACCTCCGTGCTGCTCAAGATGGTTTAACCAGAGCCACGGAGAAGTATGTAAAAGACATACGGGTGAGGAATTTTAACGGTTATATATGCCAGTAGCCCTCGAGACTTAAAATAGTTAAACTAACTGATTTAAGGATCATTTGTTATGCAGGATCTTACGGAGAAGAATACCCACCTGTCCCAGGAGCTTCAAGAATGCAAGGCCCAACTTGAGGCCGTGCTAGCCGCTGGCCGGGGAGCCACAGAGACCCCCTCTGGTAATTCATATTTTTGAAAAGAGAAGTAGTTTATGAAGTGCGGCGTGTGTGTATGATCTGACAATAATATTGCAGAGGGTGCTGGACTAGATCCGGACAAGCAACATCTGCTGCGCCAGCTTAAGGCCGACGAGAAGGTGCTTACAAGGGTGCAGCAGGAGAGGAACAAACTCCAAGATGCCAACACCCAGCTGGGCGAAGAACTAAAAGGTGTTCGGGTCCAGCTGTCTAACTCCGTAAAGGAGAACCGACGGCTTCGTTGCAGCATTTACAGTAAGTGCTTGAGCAAACTCTTTTGAAAAGAAGAGTTTGGCGAGGAAGTCGATTGACAGAAATGTGTGTGTAGGTGTGCTCACGGGTCGTCCGGCGGAGGAGATGCCTGGTTCTACGGGAGACCCTCTTCCCGAGCTGCTACAACTGCACGAACGTGTTCGGCAGGCGATGAGCGGTGTCTTTCAGGCCTTATGGCCTTCCGTCTCCCCACCCGAGGGTCTTGGAGGGCTTGCTGAGAAGCTTCAGGGAGTACAGCAGCGTTTCCGTCTGTGGAAGATATCGGCCTGCCGTCAAGGCGCCAGGGAGGCCTGGGCCATGGTGAAGACGCGGTACACGAGGGCTGATCCAAACCACATGGCCGAGGTCGGACCTGTGGGGCCCGATGGGAAGGAGATCCCTGTGAGCCCGATGTACGGCCAAGTAGAGTTGGCCGCGAAATATTCCCAGCGGGACTGTAAATTAGACAGCCTGTTAGAGGGGATTGAAGAGGAGTACAATCAGTCAGTTTGACGATGTAATTTAAAATGACATGTAAAATGCCTTCTAGCCGGATTGTAGATCGTTTGTCTTTGCGGACCATTTCGCTTCAACCACGGGACCCAACAGTCCGGAGTGTGTCCGAATACCCTGATGGTTATACAAAAACCGGAGCATGCATGGAGACAAGGCGTAGGGGTCATAAGTGCTTTATCAGACAAGTGCCCAACTAGCTATGTTATATTACATGGTTAGTAAGAAACATCTTCCAGGGAGAATAGTTCCGTTAGGGGTTCCTTTCCCTGGGAGGCATGCCCTAAAGTGCTTGCCCAGACTGCGAAAGAGCAGAAAAGCATCTGGGGGCAGAGAAATAAATAAGTAATAAATCATCTTTCAGGTCACCGACCGAATATTCCCTTAAGAACGCTAGCTTTCGGCTTCACCCAGTCTGAGGTACACATCCGGCTGATCCGGCAGTAACAATCGCAGAGGTGCTCCCTTTACCTCCTAGCCGAATAATCGGGAACGTAGGGGTAAGCACAGGAGCCAGGCAACCCAGCTTGGCCAAAACTTAAGTCATATCGATGCATATAATGGTGAGTAAAAGGTACATGCGGAAGTATGACACATGTGTTGGGCATGAAGCCCGTATAGATAAGCTTCTGTTAAAGAAGCCCCCAGGTATATCGAGTGCGAGTAGCACATCAAGTGAGTGCGAACAAAACGCAGATCAGCCCTCAAGAGGCTTGCACTGAAAGAGGCAGGAAAAAGGAGGGAAAACAAAGACAGCGAAAAAATATGAAAGGTGGACGGAGGAAGGAGACGAACTCTGAGTCCGGCGCTAGGCGTAGAATCTTCGGAGACGGGCTGCGTTCCATGGGTTTGGCTCGAGTCGGTTGTTAGATGCGTTGCGTAGACGGTATGCACCGCCGGTAAGGACTTGGTCGATGATGAAGGGACCTTCCCATTTGGGCTTAAGTTTGTCCTTTTTCTTGTCCGGCAGGCGTAGAACTAGTTCGCCAACATTGTAAGTTTTAGCCCGTACTTCTCTGCTTTGATATCTTCGAGCCTGCTGCTGATAGAATGCGGAACGGGATTTTGCCACGTCGCGCTCCTCCTCTAAGGCGTCCAAACTGTCCTGCCGATCCAACTCGGCTTCTCTTTCTTCGTACATGCGCACGCGAGGTGAGTCATGAATTATATCGCAGAGCAAAACTGCCTCAGCGTCGTATACCATAAAAAATGGTGTGAATCCGTTTGTGCGGTTTGGCGTGGTCCGCAGCCCCCAGAGTACGGAGTTTAGCTCCTCGACAAAGTGCGTGTTAGATTCCATGAGGGACCGCACTAATCTGGGTTTAATGCCGCTCATGATTAGACCATTTGCCCGTTCCACTTGACCGTTAGTTTGAGGGTGATAGACTGAAGCGTAGTTGAGCTTGATGCCCATGTTTTTGCACCCGAGTTTAACCTTGTCGGCCGTGATATTCGTGCCATTATTAGTGATGATGTTGTGGGGGACGCCAAAACGGTGTACTACCCCGGATATGAAGTCTATCACGAGTCCGGATTCTGCCGTTTTAACCGGCTTGGCCTCTATCCATTTGGTGAATTTGTCCACCATGACCAATAAGTATTTGTGCTTGTGGTTTCCCCCTTTAAGGGGTCCCACCATGTCAAGCCCCCAGACCGCAAACGGCCCAGTGATGGGTATAGTTTTGAGGGCGGTGGGTGGCATGTGGCTTTGATTAGCAAAGAGCTGGCAACCGACGCCTCATTGGACTAAGTCCTGAGCATTTGCCCGGGCTATCGGCCAATAAAATCCTGTACGGAAGGCCTTGCCTACAAGGGCCCGGGCTGCAGCGTGGTGCCCGCCGAGTCCGGCGTGAATTTCAGCCAGGAGATTTCGCCCTTCCTCTTCGGAGATACACCTTTGAAGGACTCCGGTTGTGCTTTTCTTATAAAGTTCTCCCTCATGGACCTTGTAGGCTTTAGATCGCCGAACTATGTAGCGGGCCTCATTTTGGTCTGCGGGAAGTTCCTGCCTGATTAAGTAGGCTAGGAATGGTTCCGTCCACGGGGCAATTACTGCCATTATTTCGTGGGCTAAAGGTGTTATTTCATTGGCTGAGCCACCGATTGTGTCAGAATGTTCTGGGTTGGGTGGTGCAGTTGGTTCTGGGTTGTTATTTCCGAACTCCTCTTCCCATAATACGGATGGCTTAAAGAGCCGCTCCAGGAAGATGTTTGGAGGGACGGCGTCGCATTTTGTGCCGATGCATGCTAACAGGTCTGCTGCCTGGTTATTATCCCGGGCTACATGGTGGAATTCGAGTCCTTCGAACCGAGCTGACATTTTTAGGACGGCGTTACGGTAGGCTGCCATTTTCGGATCCTTGGCGTCAAAGTCTCCATTTACTTGGGATATTGCGAGGTTTGAATCCCCGCGCACCTCTAGGCGTTGAATACCCATGGAGATTGCCATCCGGAGACCATGTAGAAGGGCCTCGTATTCGGCTGCGTTGTTGGAGTCCGTGTACATTATTTTAAGTACGTATGGGACTGTGTCTCCGGTTGGGGATGTCAAGACGACGCTAGCCCCCAAGCCATCCAACATTTTGGAGCCGTCGAAATGCATCATCCAATTGGAGTATGCGCCGTACTCCTTGGGGAGTTCGGCTTTGGTCCATTCGGCGATGAAGTCAGCCAAAACTTGCGACTTTATAGCTCGCCGTGGTTTGTAGGTTATGTCAAATGGTAAGAGCTCAATGGCCCATTTTGCAATCCTGCCCGTCGCGTCGCGATTGTTTATAATATCGTTGAGAGGTACTTTGGAGGCCACCGTTATGGAACACTCTTGAAAGTAGTGTCGCAGCTTCCGGGATGCCATGAACACCGCATACGCTATCTTTTGATAATGTGGGTACCGGGACTTGCATGGAGTTAAGACAGTGGATACGTAGTACACTGGTTTTTGAAGAGGGAATTTGTGCCCTTTTGTTTCTCGTTCAACGACGAGTACGGCGCTGACAACTTGATGTGTTGCCGCGATATATAATAACATAGGTTCGCCCAGGTTGGGCACGGCCAGGACCGGATTTGTTGCCAATATGGCCTTAATTTCTTCGAGTCCGGCCGTGGCAGCATCTGTCCATTCAAAGTGTTCGGTGCGCCGGAGGAGGCGATAGAGGGGCAGCGCCTTTTCTCCCAAATGGGAGATGAAGCGGCTTAGAGCCGCCACGCATCCAGTTAGTTTTTGTATTTGCTTGATGTCTTTTGGGATATCCAATTGTGACAGAGCCCGGATATTGGCTGGGTTTGCTTCAATTCCTCTACCGGATACAATGAAGCCCAAGAGCTTTCCGGCTGGTACGCCGAAAACACATTTTTTCGGGTTGAGCTTAATGTCGTATGCTCGGAGATTGTCGAATGTAAGCCTCAAATCATCTACTAGAGTTTCGACGTGTCTGGTCTTAACGACCACATCGTCTACGTATGCCTCCACTATTTTGCCTATCTGGGTAGCCAGACATGTCTGAATCATGCGCTGATATGTTGCGCCGGCGTTTTTGAGTCCGAAGGGCATTGTGTTGAAGCAGAATGGTCCGTATGGAGTAATGAATGCCGTTGTGGCCTGGTCTTTTTCTGCCATCTTGATTTGATGGTATCCAGAGTATGCGTCGAGGAAGCACAATGAATCGTGTCTTGCGGTAGCATCGATGATTTGGTCGATGCGAGGGAGAGGGAAAGGGTCCTTTGGACAGGCCTTGTTAAGGTCTTTGAAATCGACACAAAGGCGCCAGGATTTGTCCTTTTTTGGTACCATTACCAGGTTGGCTAGCCAGTCCGGATGTTTTATATCTCTGATGAATCCGGCTTCTAAGAGTTTGGCTAGCTCCTCTCCCATTGCCTGTCTTTTGGGTTCGGAAAATCGCCGAAGAGCCTGTTTGACTGGCTTGAATCCTTTTAGGATATTTAGGCTGTGTTCTGCCAGCCTGCGTGGGATTCCTGGCATATCTGAAGGGTGCCCGTCAAAAATGTCCCAATTTTCCCGAAGGAATTCTCGTAGTGCGGCTTCTACATCAGGATTTAATTGTGCCCCAATGGAGGCCGTCTTTGTGTGGTCCGTTGGATGGACCTCGAATTTGACTATTTCGTCTGCTGGTTTAAAAGATGTGGACTTAGACCTTTTATCGAGTATCACATCGTCCCTGTCCACCGTGGAGCGCAGCGCAGTGAGTTCCTCTGCCGCTAGGGCTTCGGATAATGCCTCTAGGGCCAGTGCGGCTGTCTTATTTTCAGCGTGGAGTGCTACATCTGGATCACTGACAAGAGTGATTATTCCATTGGGCCCGGGCATTTTGAGCTTCATGTACCCGTAATGGGGTATAACTTGGAAGATTGTGAATGCCTCTCGCCCTAACAAGGCGTGATATCCGCTACCGAACGGGGCCACTTGGAACGTGACCTCCTCGGACCTGTAATTGTCCGGCGAGCCAGAACACTACATCCAGTGTGATTTTTCCTGTGCAGCGTACTTCTCGACTAGGGATTATTCCCCTGAAGGTTGTGCTGCTTCGCTCAATGCGGCTCTAGTCAATTTCCATTTTTTTGAGGGTTTCCTTGTAGATGAGGTTTAATCCGCTGCCGCCATCCATGAGTACCTTAGTAAGACGAAAGCCGCCCACTATCGGACTGAGGACCAATGCGGCTGGTGCTCGGGCTGTTCGGAATTTAGGTTCGTCGCTAGAATTGAAGGTGATAGCCGTGTCGCTCCATGGATTTGTTGTTGCTACTTGGTAGACTTCGGCAAGGCTGCGGATTGTTCGTTTCCGCATGTTATTTGATGCGAAAGTCTCGAAGACTGTTAATACCGTACTGGTAGTGTTGGGTTGGTTACCCGGGCCTAGAAAGCCTTCGCCAATTTTGGCCACCTGCCGTAGTATCCAACATGCTCGAAGGCTATGTGTTGGAGTGGCGCCCTTTGTACTGTGGATTTTACAGGGTCCGTTGAGCCATCCCTCCAGTACGGTTCTTTGCCCTTTAGGGGTTTTTTGCTTTTTGGTTTTTAACCCAGGTGCTTGAGTATGACGCACCCTTTTGTTTCGAACTAGGGTTGTATTCAGGGCCGGATTGTCCCAAAACCTGGTTTCGGTTTTCCAGGCACTCTCCATCGCACAGTATTTTTGTACTATGGTTGCTAGGTCGGTGAAGCGTGTAACTTCGCGATGACTTATGGCATTCATGATTCCCTTGTCCGTGCAATTGTTGTAGAAAATTGAGATTGCGCTTTCCTCACGGCAGTCTTTTATCCTGTCCATGACCAGGAGGAATCTGGCCCAGTAATGATGTACTGTTTCATTGGGATCTTGCCGTATTTGAGATAGATCGCTTATGTTTGGGTGGGTGGGCGGAATTAAATTCGGAACCTCGCCCAATCTGAGGCTCAAAGGACGAGAAGTTTCCCGATTTGGAAGCTTGGATTGCTGGATGTTATCCAACAAATCTGGTCCGATGCCTGACTTTAGGTTTAGTACTTGATTCACATCCGTCCCTCCGCAGGAATCCGGCATGAAGGGATCGGGAATCCGGACATAACTGGTTTTTAACACAGAAGGAGAGTCACCACGTTGTTCCTCTACCACGACAACGTGGTGGGTGGCCTGGGGAGAGTTAATTTCTCTCAGATCGGTTTTAAGCCCAATCTGATCATAGTCTGTGGCGACTCCCAGGGCGGCGATGCGATCCAAGAGCTCATTTACGGAGGAGAGCTCCATCGGATCTAGCTGCTTGGAGAATTCTGAGTTGACGTGAAGATCGCTTTTGATAACCTGAGAGGTCATTGTCGGAGCGGCGGCCGAACAGGCGGTCATAAGAAAACCGCCTAGCCGGATAGTTTGGTCGGTGGCCAAAGCTCCCTTGACGACGGCGCCGTCTTTAAAGACGGGAAAAGGCATACCTCCTGATTGCGACGACACAGAGGAACTCTCAATGAAAGCACCAATGTTAGTGTCAAAACCAGCGGATCTCGGGTAGGGGGTCCCGAACTGTGCGTCTAGGCAGATGGTAACAGGAGACAAGGGACACGATGTTTTACCCAGGTTCGGGCCCTCTTGATGGAGGTAAAACCCTACGTCCTGCTTGATTGATATTGATGATGTGGGTATTACAAGACGAGATCTACCACGAGATCAAGGAGGCTAAACCCTAGAAGCTAGCCTATGGTATGATTGTTGTTCGTCCTATGGACTAAAGCCATCCGGTTTATATAGACACCGGAGAGGGCTAGGGTTACACAGAGTCGGTTACAATGGTAGGAGATCTACATATCCATATTGCCAAGCTTGCCTTCCACGCCAAGGAAAGTCCCATCCGGACACGGGACGAAGTCTTCAATCTTGTATCTTCATAGTCTTGGAGTCCGGCCAATGATGATAGTTCGGCTATCCGGACACCCCCTAATCCAGGACTCCCTCAGTTACCCCTCAACCCACCGCACCTATTGAAAATATTGAATATGAAATTCCTTCAGGTATGTTAGAGCAACTGCTAGCTAATCCTTATGCAGGAGATGGAACAGAACATCCTTATATGCACATGATATATGTGGATGAAATTTGTGGATTATTTAAGCTTGCAGGTTTGCCCGGAGATGAAGCTAAGAAGAATCTTTTCCCTTTTTCTTTGAAGGGAAAAGCATTGACATGGTATAGGCTATGCGATGATATTGGATCTTGGAACTGGAACCATTTGAAATTGGAATTTCATCAGATATTTTATCCTATGCATCTAGTTCATCGTGATCGGAATTATATATATATATATATATATATATGTATATATATATATATATAATGTTTGGCCTCGTGAAGTAGGAAGTGTCGCTCTAGCTGGGGGGAGGCTTAAGTCAATGTTATATTCATGCCCCAATCATGAGCTCCCAAGAGAAATTATTATTCAGAATTTTTATGCTCGACTTTCTCGTAATGATCAATCCATGCTCGATACTTCTTGTACTGGTTCTTTTATGAAGAAGACTATTGAATTCTGGTGGGACTTTTTAGAAAGAATTAAACGCAACTCTGAAGATTGGGAACTAGATGAAGGTAAAGAGTCAGGTATTGAACCTAAGTTTGATTGTGTTAAATCTTTTATGAATACCGATGCTTTTCAAAAGTTTAGCACTAAATATGGACTTGACTCTGAGATAGTAGCTTCCTTTTGTGAATCTTTTGCTACTCATGTTAATCTCCCTAAGGAGAATTGGTTTAAATATCACCCACCAATTAAAGGAGAAATTAAAGAACCGGTAAAAGCTAAAGAAGAAGCTATCATTTACAATGTTGATCCAGTTGTTCCCACTCCTTATATTGAAAAACCACCTTTTCCTGTTAGGATGAAGGAACACACTAAAGTTTCAACTGTGGTTAACAAAAGTTATGTTAGAACACCCAAACCATCTGAACAAATCAAAGTTGAACCTAGTGTTGCTATGGTTAAAGATCTCTTAGTTGGTAATATTGATGGGCATGTTATCTACTTCTATAGTGAAGCTCTAGAATTGCCAAACCTGAAGGAAAAGATAAACATAGACCAGTTGTTGGCATGCATATTGTCTTAGTTAAGATAGGAGATCACTGTTATCATGGGTTATGTGACCTAGGTGCTAGTGTGAGTGCTATTCCTTTCTCGTTATATCAAGAAATTAAGGATGAAATAGCACTTGGTGAAATAGAAGACATATATGTCATTATTAAACTTGCTAATAGAGATACTATATCACCAATTGGAATTCTTAGAGATGTTGAAGTCTTGTGTTGGAAAATAAAATACCCTACTGATTTTCTTGTTCTTAGCACCCCACAAGATGACTTTTGCCCCATTATTTTTGGTAGACCTTTCTTGAACACCGTCAATGCTAAAATAGATTGTGAGAAACAAACTGTTGGTGTTAGCTTTGGTGATGAATCTCATGAGTTGAATTTTTCCAAGTTTAGTAAACAACCTCATAAGAAATATTTGCCTAGTAAGGATGAAATTATTGGTCTTGCTTCTATAGTTGTGCCTCCAACTGATCCTTTGGAACAATATTTGCTAGACCATGAAAATGATTTGCATATGCGTGAAAGAAATGAAATAGGTAGAATCTTTTTCCAACAACCACCTCTGCTTAAACACAATTTGCCTATTCAAACTCTAGGAGGTCCTCCTCCACCTAAAGGTGGTCCTGTGTTTGAACTAAAACAATTGCCAGATACTCTGAAATATGCTTATCTTGGTGAAAGAAGATATATCCTGTCATTATTAGTGCTAACCTTTCAGAGCATGAAGAAGAAAGATTATTGAAAGTTCTAAGGCAGCACATGGCTGCTATTTGGATATACTCTTGATGATCTTTAGGGCATTAGTCCCACTCTATGTCAGCACAAGATTAATATGGAACCTGATGCTAAACCCATTGTTGATCACCAACATCGGTTAAACCTGAAAATGAAAGAAGTGGTAAGAACGGAAATATTGAAACTTGTAGAAGTAGGTATAATCTATCCTATAGCTGATAGTAGATGGGTAAGTCCTGTTCATTGTGTCCCTAAGAAGGGAGGTATTACTGCTGTTCCTAATGATAGGAATGAGCTTATTCCACAAAGAATTGTCATAGGCTATAGAATGGTAATTGATTATAGAAAATTAAATAAAGCTACTAGAAAAGATCATTACCCTCCGCCTTTTATCGATCAAATGTTAGAAAGATTATCTAAGCACACACATTTTCGCTTCCTTGATGGATACTCTGGCTTTTCACAAATACATGTTTTACAATCTGATCAAGAAAAGACCACTTTTACTTGTCCTTTTGGTACATTTGCTTATAGATGTATGCCTTTTGGTTTATGTAATGCACGTGGTACCTTTCAAAGATGTATGACTGCTATATTCTCTAATTTTTGTGAAAAGATTGTTGAGGTTTTCATGGATGACTTTTCTGTTTATGGGAAGTCTTTTGATGATTGTTTAAGCAATCTTGATCGAGTCTTGCGGAGATGTGAACAAACAAATCTCGTCTTGAATTGGGAGAAGTGCCACTTTATCGATAATGAAGGTATTGTCTACGGCCACAAAATTTCTGAAAGAGGCATTGAGGTGGATGATACGTCTCTACGTATCTATAATTTTTTATTGTTCCATGCTATTATATTATATGTTTTGGATGTTTAATGGGCTTTACTATGCTCTTTTATATTATTTTTTGGGACTAACCTATTAACCGAGTGTCGTATTACGGGATCCGTAAACCCTTGAGAGGTTCAAACTCTGGGGTGCATGCGGAGATCTCAACCTACCCAGCCTACCTACTCGCGATCCTCCTAGCCTAGCGCACCGAGCTCAAAGGGACAAAGGGACACAATAGTTTATCCTGGTTCGAGCCACCTTGCGGTGTAATACCCTACTCCAGCATTTTGGTGGATTGCCTCGAAGGGCTGAGGACGAACTAGTACGGTGGATAAACTGGCCTCATGAGGTGAGGTGTTCTTGAGCTCAAGAGAGCTGGTGAGGTGGTCCGATGAGAATGTATCCTCTTGGACTCGATCTAGATCCCTCTCTATGGTGGTGGCTAAGTCCTATTTATAGTGGCCTTGGTCCTCTTCCCAAATGTAGGCGGGAAGGGATCCCACAACGGCTGGATTTCAAAGGGGGTAAGTAGTACAACTTATCCCGACAAAAGTACTCTTCGCCTGCGAAAAGCCCCTGGTCGTGACGCTGTGGTATGCTCGGTGATGACCTCCGTCCTGCTGTCCTAGCGGTCTTGGTCTTGTTGCACCAGAGTGGAAACCTTTGGCTGATTCCTTGGGTCATCCGCCTCGCGAGGCTTGGCCCCTCACGACGGTCTATAGTTGTTGATGTCAAAGCTGGGCCGTACCAGGCCTTTGATGGTGCCACACGGTGAGCCGCAGGCAGGCAAGTCTAGATACCCCCATATGCAGGATGCCGACAGTAGCCCCCGGGCCCAAGGCGCACTCGCACATGGCTTCCAGGCGAAGCCAAAGGGCAAGTGTGGAGCGCCGCGGGCCCTAACTGCCTGCGGCCTTGATGACGTGTGGTGATTGATGGGGCTTGGGCATCTCCACTTCCACACGCCGCCTCAGCAACTGTTCGACTTGACGAAACGATGCGGCATGCAGAAGATCATCATGGTGCGAGGTCGTGGAGGCCGATGGTTGGCCTTCCTTGGCTATAAATGAGGGGGAGTGGCAGAACCTGCCGCTCATCTCTCCTTCGTCTTGCTGTCGCCCGCTTCTTCTTCTCCTTCACCTTGCTTCCATGGCGCCGACCAGGAGGTTCTCTGCGGCCGAAAAGGGGAAGGCCCCCAGGGAGGGGCTGATCCTCTCCCGCCGAAGAACCGACTCCGCCTCCCTCATGACGCCGGCGTGGGGCGAGAGGCAGCCAGGAATTGGCAATTGAGGCCTCCGCTTGGCTTCCCCCTCCCCATGTACGCTCGCGCTCAGGATGAATATGTGTGCCGTCGAGCAGTCCCCAATGATGGTAGTCGGGCCGCCATTGCCTTACCTACCATGCCATGGACTCACACCAAGGGTAGCTCGCATGAGTTCGTGGTGCGGGCGGAGATGCCTCCCGACTCCTGGATCCGACTCCCGAGGTTCTTCACCAGCGAGCTGCCTCCGAGGGGGCCGGTTGAGTTGTGGCTGCAGTACGCTGGATGCTCCAGTCTGGCCACCGGGGCTGAGGTCGAGGTGGTGCCCTCGGAGACGTCTTCATGACGCGTAGATGGTGTCATGGAATTGTCACATCAGATGTCCTAGTGAAATGACTTAGTCGTGGAGCCATCGTAACTAGGAAGCTTAAAGGGGTTAATCGGGACAAAGGACACGAGGTTTATACTGGTTTGGCCCCTTACGGTGAAGGTAAAAGCCTACGATCCAGTTTTGAGTGGGATTGCTTATGACTCGATAATTAGGGAGCGGAATTGCTTGACCTAGATCTCGATCTGATGTTACTTGCCCTGAACCGTCGCCGGGTCGTCCCTTTATATACAGAGGTCGACGCCCAACAGCTCACAGAGTGCCGGACGGCTCATAAACAGTGTCCGACTTGGTCTCTTAACTATTCTTGCCTTACAATACAAGTCACGTACATATGGGGGTTTATCACTACGACGCTTAAGTCGCCTCTGGGCTTTGGGCCCTTAACTGAACCGCCATCTCCAACCTTGGTCTTGGGGTTCAAGAATACTTGTAAGTATAACTTGACCCCTGCTAGGGGGGTCATACCAATAGTTATATCCCCAACATTAGGCCCCAGATTGATTTAGACTGGTTCATGTCAATCTTCAACACTTAAGAAAAATCTTCTGCCCTTTACTTATGAAATTTTTGTAACCCGTCATGATGTCATCGTATGGACTTGTGGTAACCCGCCATGAAGTCACCTGCCATAAATGCATGTTTTGTTCAATGTATCCCAACAGATCTTTATCTTAATGACCATACCGAAAATCGAGGCATCCTTGTAGTTGGATAACTTATGTTTTCAGCCTCCTCATTTTTCACGCTCTTTTAGTGGTCCTTCCTTATAAATAGACCTAGCCAGGTCTTTCTTCATTCTTCCCTTTCCTCATCTTCTTCCTCTCGCCCCCTACTGTCGCTCAAGCTCCGCCGTCGCCGCAACGCACCTTCGTTTCCGTCGACTTTGGGCGCTGCATCAACCTGAATCCGTCCAGAGAACGACGGCGCCCCTCCGCAACAGATCTACCACTGTAAGTTTTCCCCTTTCTGCATCTTAGATCCATGCTAGGGTTAGCGAGTTCCTTGTACAGTTTGTAGTTCATCTCAGTTCTTCATGTTTCTTCTACCGTGGCTTCTTTTCATCCAACAGTTGCATAGATCTCATCTGGTAGCTGTTCCACATCCATTTTAGGCATCAGTAGATCCTCTTTCTTTGCAAAGAATCCTCATTAGAACGCATGAACTCCTCTGTACCATGTTTTAGGTCTAGAAATTTTTCTTTTCTGAACAACAATTTGATCCAAAATAATAGCCGTAGTTTGGGAAACTTTTTTATGCAACACATAGGCAAAAATTTGTACTTGTTAGATCCATCTAGCCATGGCGACTCTTATCACCGGCTTTAAAGAAACAACTTTAGCGGCTTATAGAGCCTATGGTGGCTTAAATAATTTGGACATAATTATCCTTATACCATTAGGCCCCTTCATAAGTCGCCATCGTGAATATGCACTGTAATGTTTTTCCTCTCTGGCTTAAATTTGAACCAGTACTTTTTACTCTGTCTTAGGCTTTCATCACAATGGCACCGAAAGCACCCACTTCCTGCAACTGGGTCAAATCCATTGTCACAGACAACACACTTGACGACTTTGTGAAGACCGGCTATTTGTCGAAGAAAGAAATCATGTCCTATCATGCTCCTAACCCGGAGGAGGAATTTCCTCAGCCTAAAACGGGGGAAGTTATTGTTTTTACGGATCACATGAACCGGGGATTCTCTCCACCCGGCTCAAAATTCTTTAGAGATGTGTTGCACTTCTTTGACCTTCGCCCACAAGACATCAGACCCAATTTCGTGTCTAACATCTGCAACTTCCAAGTATTCAGTGAAGTGTATCTTGGAGAAGAACCCAACATCTTACTCTTCAGAGAACTATTCAATTTAAACCGCCAGAATGAATGCGCCAACGACCAGAGCTTGGAGCTTGGTGGCGTCTCGATTCAGCATCCTAGGGACGTAATCTTTCCTTATGCCAACCTGCCGAGTCATCCCAAAGACTGGAATCAGACATGGTTTTACTACCAAGACACCTCTCCGGCTGCTGAGAACCCTCTTCTCGGTTTTCGTGCCCTACGTCTTGGGCCCAACACCAGCTTCCTGACAAGATTACAACCGCCAAACGCAAAACACTCTCCCCCACTTTAGCTAAGATCAAAGCTATTCTGTGGGAACAGGTTAACTGGCATCGACTTGGTCCGGGTTTGGCTCGCCTGGCGGGTTATTCCATTGAGCCGCCACCCCGGCTTGATGTGCACCTATACAGGCAAAAAGGATGACCCTCTGCAGCACAGCCCTGATGACTTGCCTGAAGATGTCATCAACGATATGGCAAAGTCCCTTTTGAATGAGAGCTTGGCAGATTGTGGTAAGGTGGGCTTAACCCCCTTCTGCAAAGCTAACCCGGCTCCAAAGGTAAGCCACCCATATGAATAAATTACTCTGAGTTTTCGATGTTTCACCCATACTTATACCTCTGCTAACACTCACAGGTGGGTGATAAATTCTGGAAGTTCAAATATGACCATGAGGTTGCCAAGAGAGCTAGGAAGGAGAAGAAAGCTGCCAGGAAAGAGGCTACCAAGAAGAAGGGCAAGAAAGCCACCACCTGTGACTTGCTTCGGCTAGAAGATTCTTCTGAATCGGAGGTAGCCCTTGACTCTCTTGGCTCCTTTTTTAACCATCTTATTAACACTGATTACCAGCAGGAGGACACAGAGAGCAAGTTGTAACAATGCTGAAGAGGTAACTATCATTTCCTCTGACTCCGAGCCTTTGCCAAGACAGAAAATCTGCAGAGTAACTCGGAAAGTAAGATTTTCGCATCCCTTAGCTTATCAAGATCCTCAATTTCTTTTGAAGCGGCAGATTCATGAGAGCCGAAGGCAGACCTGGACTAACAAGGATGCGGAGCTCTCCTCCAGCTTGCCAAACACCCCAAAGAAACGCCGGAACGAGGTCACCTCCAATTTAAATCTCTTTTATCCTTTGGAAGGTTTCACTCGTCAACCACTCAATTATTTTGACTCGGATTATCAGGAAACTTCCCCTTCCTCCGGCGACTCAATGCAGTCCAATATACCAGCTTTCAAGACCGCACCAGGGTAATGATAACCTGCTTATCCTATATTCATCTCAATTCATTGCATTTGCACTAACCTTTTGATTTTATGTTGTGGACAAGCCAAGCCCAGCACAAGGGTCAGGAAGACCAAGCCGGCTGAAGATACGGTGGTGACTGAGCCAGTACTTGGAATAGCCGCACCTGAATCGTCAACTCCTGAGCCGCCACCTCAACCAGCTCAAGATCTACCCACTCCAACTGCTGACCCGTCTGCTGAACGAGCCGTTGATGGCTTAGAAAACCCGGAAGCTCCTAGCCCGGTCAGGACGGATAATCCTCAAAATACTGATGTCGAGATCACCAGAACCGGCTTTGTTGAGCCGGGAAGGCCAACTGTGCTGGCCAAGTGCTCCGCCGAGGAAGAGCTTATGGAACACCGCCGGGTCAAACTTGATGTCACTGACTATACTCACCTGAGTATTGAAGAGGTCTTTTCCGGCTATATGAGTGAAGTGCACAGCAGCCGTGACGTTGAAATTAACATGGTTAAGCAGATGCATCAGAAATTTGAGGTACAACCCTCTCTCTATACTTACTTATCTTTACTATGCCAGCCCCCAAGTCTATTGCTTATGATGAATACGATGTAGACTTTAGTAACATATATGGACAAGATGTATAAGAAATCCGGCTTACTCCATAGTCCCCAAGGGGCAGCTTAACCAGTATGGTTGAACCAGTCCTTCATTTGGTTGTATTGAATAAAACATTTGAAACTTTTAAACAACAATATGCATTAGCCCCCAAGTGCCAAGTACTCTTGCATGCAAAGTGCTTGGGCTTTACTGTCATGAACGGCCACATTAAGTAAAATTCTTCAGTAGCCATTAGCCCCCAAGTGCCAAGCGTTGTTGCTTGCAAAAGGCTTAGGACTTAATATTGCATCATGTTTGTCCTAATTCTTGACCCTGTATTTGTATAGGCCGCCACGAGTCAACTTGAATCAGAAGTGTCTGATCTGAAGAACCGCCTTGAGGCCCAAGAGAAGGAAACTCAAAGAGCCGACTCCAGATTTAAATCCAGCATTTCTGAACAAGAAAAGCTGAAGAAAGAATTTGAAATGGAGAAAATGGCCCGGGCTAACAAAAAAATTGTGTTGATTAATCGAGCTGAGATGGCAGAGGCGGCTCTTGAAGAAGCACCCAGTGAATTGTCCGGGTTAAAACCCTATGTCTCTCAGATGGTCTCAGCGATCTTTGGTAAGTCGCCCTACAAGTGTTAAATTCTTGAACCTTTCAATTGATCATACCAATTGGAACTGACTCACTTGACAAAATTTATGCAGGCCCCAGGAGTTCAAATCTGAACCAAGATATGTTGATCAAGCTGAACGCAGTTTACACGCTAGTGGAACAACTGTACACCGGATCTCAGCATGCCTTAGCCACAGTGCCTTTGTCAAATGAAGTGCCCACCCTGCTGTCGGATGTACTAAAGAAGCTTTCTGTGCTACCCCATCGGTTCCATGAACTAAGGCGGTCAGCTATGAGAGCCGGAGCAGTGAATGCTTTAAGCCAGGCCAAAGCTTGGCTACCAGAATTAGACCCGGACGACATCTCTATTGTTTATCCAAGCCTGAAGGAGGATGGTACTTCCTTTGAACAGGAAGACTTTGCCGCTTGTGTGAAGGAGGTACGCCCCGTGGCCACCCTGATAGCTGACGAAGTGGATCTCACCAAGTACCAGGTGGGTTATGACGCAGAGAACCGGAGAATTCCAACGCCTCACTATAAAGTGACCAGTCTGATCCCCCCACTCCGTAAGCATACCTTCGCCCCTGAAGTTGACCCGGCTGGACTAGTTGATGATGAAGCTGAATTTGAAGCTTTGAACAACATTGACTGGTTATCATCAACCTTCCAGGAAAGGGAACATGGCGAAGAAGCGGAGAGGGCTAACCAGGACGCTTCAGGCCAACATGAGAGTTAATCTACCGTGGCGGCTCATTCCTGTGGTGTGCTGAAAAAACAACATGAATCATTTGGACTCGGGGAGTCATGTAATAGAATAGAAATAACTTTGATTTGGCCATGCCATCGTGCATGTTTTTGGTTCTTAGTACTATTAAGCCGCCATGTTATATTCACCCGTGTTATACTTTTCATCTGTTTTCCTTATGCTTTGACCAAGTCTTCTAACTGTCCTGCACATAAAAATAGATCACAAGATCCCTTGGCGGATTAACCGTAAGGTGGGTCATAATAACTTGATTTTTTTAAGATAAAAAAAAGAATCATAGATAATCCTGTTGTAACATATAATGTTTGAAACACAACTATAATCTTATACTTGTGACCTTTTTGAATTTGCACTGCCGGCTTATATGACCCGGACATTAAGGGTGATAATCCAATCTTCGGAAACCAATATTTCCAAAGGTATAATGATTCTCATATATTGGCGACTTATCAGCCAATATCAAGCCGGGTTAAAATTAACCACACTTGTACTTTTTAAACCTCAAAAAAGTCTCAAGTCAAATAAAGGCTGCTTTCAAAGAAAACTTAAACCAAATAGAATATAGAAAAGTTAAGGCTTCTAATTCGAATACGATCAGTAAACCATTCCAAAGGGGTTACGCTAGGATTCGAATATGATCATGTAGCCCCCAAGTGGATTTGGCGTTGTGTCGATCAAGAGGGTACTGACAGCTATGTTCTCTTTGGTTCGAATACGACCTATGTTTGAACAGGAAGCCCCCTAATGACTTTGAGAGTTTTTTAACGACTCTAATTCGAATACAATCAAAGTCGGTTCCATAAAGGGGTTGAGCTATGATCTGAATACAATCAAGAAGCCCCCTAGTGAGCTCGGCAGTGTGCCAATCAAAAGGGTACCGACAGCTATGTTCTCTTTGGTTCGAATATGACCTATGTTTGAACAGGAAGCCCCAAGTGATCATAAGGTTTTAACTGCTAGATTCGAATACGATCGTAAGCCGGATCAAATGGGTCATGCTAGATTCGGATATGATTAGCCCCCAAGTGATGTTATGGTTTTGCATTGGTTTATACTAACCTATCTCACGAGTTCTTGTTGAGTTTGTTGTGAATGAAGCTTTTGATAAAAAGAAGAGAAACCATGATATGAGAGGAATTAAGGAGACATAAAAGCTTAAGCTTGGGGATGCCCAAGGCACCCCAAGATAATATTTCAAGAAATCTCAAGCATCTAAGCTTGGGGATGCCCCGATAGGCATCCCACCTTTCTTCTTCAATCACTATCGGTTAGTATCAATTGAGCCTAAGTTTTTGCTTCTTGACATGAGTTGTGCTATCCTTGCATTGTCATTTTATTTTGCTTTGCTTTCTGTTTGAATAAGATACCAAGACCTGAAATTCTTTAATGAGAGAGAGTCTTTTCATAGTTGCATAATTATTTAGCTACACTTTGATCTTCACTTATATCTTTCGGAGTAGTTTGTTGTTTGCTCTAGTACGTCACTTATATCTTTTAGAGCACGGCAGTGGTTACATTTTGAAGAAATTGCTAGACACTCATGCTTCACTTATATTATTTTCAGAGTCTTAAATAGCACGGTTATATGAATGAAAACTATCATAGAAAGTGAATTGGATGCTATGATCAATTTGATGCTTGATAATTGTTTTGATATATGGAGGTAGTAATATTAAAGTCATGCTAGTTGGGTGATTATGGATTTAAAGAATGCTTGTGTTGAAGTTTGTGATTCCTGTAGCATGCACGTATGGTGAACCGCTTTGTTATGAAGTTGGAGCACAATTTAATTTATTGATTGTCTTCCTTATGAGTGGCAGTCGGGGACGAGCGATGGTCTTTTCCTACCAATCTATCCCCCTAGGAGCATGCATGTAGAGCTATGGTTTTTGATGACTTCTAAATTTTTACAACAAGTATATGAGTTCTTTTGATTAATGTCGAGTCCATGGATTATTGCTATCCTCTCTTGTATCGTGCAACTTTCGCCGGTACCATACACCCAACTTACTCCTTCCTCAAAACAGCCACCATACCTACCTATTATGGCATTTCCATAGCCATTCTGAGATATATTGCCATGCAACTTTCCACCGTCCCATTCATATGACACACATTACTTTTGTCATATTGCTCTTTGCATGATCATGTAGTTGACATCGTATTTGTGGTAAAGCCACCATCATATTCTTCATACATGTCGCTCTTGATTCATTGCATATCCCGGTATACCGCCGGAGGCATTCATATAGAGTCATATTTTGTTCTAAGTATCGAGTTGTAATTGCTGAGTTGTAAAAAATAAAAGTGTCATGATCATCATTATTAGAGCATTGTCCCAGTGAGGAAAGGATGATGGAGACTATGATTCCCCCATAAGTCGGGATGAGACTCCGGACGAAATATAAAAAAAAGGTGGCCATAAAAAAAGAGAGAGAAAAGGCCCAATAAAAAAATGAGAGAAGAAGAGAGAAGGGACAATGCTACTATCTCTTTTTCCACACTTGTGCTTCAAAATAGCACCATGATCTTCATGATAGAGAGTCTCATATGTTGTCACTTTCATTTACTAGTGGTCATTATAGAACTTGGCTTGTATATTCCGATGATGGGCTTCCTCAAAATGCCCTAGGTCTTCGTGAGCAAGCAAGTTGGATGCACACCACTTAGTTTCTTTTGTTGAGCTTTCATATATTTATAGCTATAGTGCATCCGTTGCATGGCAATCCCTACTCACTCATAATGATATCTATTAATGGGCATCTCCATAGCGCGTTGATACGCCTAGTTGATGTGAGACTATCTTCTCCTTTTTTGTCTTCTCCACAACCACCATTCTATTCCACATATAGTGCTATGTCCATGGCTCACGCTCATTTATTGTGTGAAAGTTGAAAGAGTTTGAGATTATTAAAGTATGAAACAATTGCTTGGCTCGTCATCGGGGTTGTGCATGATTAAATACTTTGTGTGATGAAGATAGAGCAACAGCCAGACTATATGATTTTGTAGGGATAACTTTATTTTGGCCATGCTATTTTGAAAAGACATGATTACTTGCTTGGTATGCTTGAAGTATTACTATTTCTTATGTCAATATGAAGTTTTATTTTGAATCATCTGGATCTGAACATTCATGCCACAATAATGAAAATTACTTTGAGAATCATGCTAGGTAGCATTCCACATCAAAAATTCTGTTTTTATCATTTACCTACTCGAGGACGAGCAGGAATTAAGCTTGGGGATGCTTGATACGTCTCCAACGTATCTATAATTTTTGATTGTTCCATGCTATTATATTATCTATTTTGAATGATTATGGGCTTTATTATACACTTTTATATTACTTTTTGGAGTTACCTATTAACCGGAGGCCCATCCCATATTGCTATTTTATTGTCTGTTTCAGTATTTCGAAGAAAAGGAATATCAAACGGAGTCCAAACGGAATGAAACCTTCGGCATCGTGATTTTTTGGAAGATTATCATCCTGGAGGCTTGGAGAGGAAGTCAGAAGATCCTTGTCGGTGTCAAAACCGGCGCATCTCAGGTAGGGGGTCCCGAACTGTGCGTCTAGGCGGATGGTAACAGGAGACAAGGAATACGATGTTTTACCAAGGTTCGGGGCCTCTTGATGGAGGTAAAACCCTACGTCCTGCTTGATTGATATTGATATTGTGGATGTTTACAAGATTGGATCTACCACGAGATCAAGGAGGCTAAACCCTAGAAGCTAGCCTATGGTATGATTGTAATGGTTGTTGTCGTTGTCCCACGGACTAGAGCCATCCGGTTTATATAGACACCGGAGAGGGCTAGGGTTACATAGAGTCGGTTACAATGGTAGGAGATCTACATATCTGTATCGCCAAGCTTGCCTTCCACGCCAAGGAAAGTCCCATCCGGACACGGGACAAAGTCTTCAATCTTGTATCTTCATAGTCTTGGAGTCCGGTCGATGATGATAGTCCGGCCGATGACAGTTCGGCTGATGATGGTAGTCCGGCTATCCGGACACCCCCTAATCCAGGACTCCCTCAGTAGCCCCTGAACCAGGCTTCAATGACGATAAGTCCGGCGCGTATATTGCTTGGCATTGCAAGGTGGGTTCCTCCTCCGAATGATAGAAGATTGTGAACACCAGGATAGTGTCCGGCTCTGCAAAATAAATTCCACATTCCACCGTAGAGAGAATAATATATCCACAAGTTCAATCTGCTGACGTTTTTTGCGGCATGACGTCACGCCACTACCAAGCCATTACTTGAATCGTTTTTTACTCTACCACCTCGGCGCATTTAGCGAAGCGGTTTCCTTGGCACGTCTTGTCAAAGCAGAGATCGTGTTCCCCCTTAATCCGGGATTCTCATCAATACGGACGTGGGTAACCCAACCGCTCCATTGATGGTGACGCTTGGGGGATAAGCGAGTTTTACCCGGCCGGTGGGGGACGCGTAGACTTCGCCCGCCCATATAAGGGATAAGGATTCACCTTTTCACCTACGCCTTCTTCCTCCTTTGCTTATCCATGTCCGCGCACTCGAGCTCCAGCGCCCAAGCACGCACATCTCGTCTCAACCTTCCCCAGTTATGTCCAGAGCGGGAGGCAAGTGGATGACCTCCTCCGTTACGGAGGAGCACATCGAAAGACTGCGCAGCGCCGGCTACCTGTCCGACGACATCGCGCACCGGCTGACCGACGAGGGGCAGCTCATCCCTACCCCTAGGCCCCATGAGAGGGTCGTTTTTCTCCCCCACTTCCTCCGCGGACTGGGCTTTCCACTTCACCCCTTTGTCCGGGGGCTCATGTTCTACTATGGCCAGGATTTCCATGATCTAGCGCCGAACTTCATCCTCAACATCTCGGCATTTATCGTCGTGTGCGAGGCATTCTCTGCATCCAGCCCCACTTCGGCTTGTGGCTCAAGACCTTCAATGTCAAGCCGAAGGTAGTGAAGGGCACTCAAGCGGAGTGCGGAGGCACCATGTTGGGCAAGATGCCCAACGTCCTTTGGTTCGAAGGGGCCTTCGTGGAATCCGTCAAGGGGTGGCAATCAGGGTGGTTCTATATCACCGAGCCGCGCGACCCTAAGTGGGCGGCGGCCCCCGAGTTCAGATCTGGTATCCCCACGCAGCTCACCTCCTGGAAAGAGAAGGGCTTGCTATGGGGTAGTTCGGAGGAGCTGACGGGACTCCAAGCCTATATCCAGAAGCTGGTGAAGAAGCTCAGGCTGGTTAACATGGTCCAGGTCATGCTCGTCCGCGGATTCTCCCATGCCAAGAGCGGGCATTCAATCTGTGGGAGTTCAATCTGGAACAGCATCAGGCACTGAGCAGGCTCTTCGACACGACATACGAAGGCGCCTGGAGGGTGCTGTTTAAGGGCGCCGAAGCCCCCGCATCCGCGACTGAAGATCGCGGATTTCGCTCGCAGCGCCAAGCCGACGAGGTAAGTGATTATACCCCTTTACGGGACACTTGCTTTTCATAGTTTGACTCTATGCGGGTTTTAATTTCCCCTTTTCCTTTGACAGGACTAGATGAGGAAGGCGGAGCAGATTATCTGCCCGGCTCCTATGCCAGAAAACCCAGTAGACGCCCGTCTAGCGAGGCTGCTGGTTCCGGCACCGCACGTGGTGCCGGAGAAGAAGGCCAAGAAGGAGGCCACGGGTGCTCGAAAAAGTTCCCGTCTTCAGGTGTCCGACGACTCCGGGGCGGACTCCTCCCCCGAAAACGAGGAGGAGAAAGAGGACTCTCTCCCAGAGGAGGGAGAGAGGAAGAGGAAGGCTTCCCCAACAGGGGAGGCCGAAGGGTCCAAGAGGGGAAGGACTATTCCCCCGGACAGCTCCGCCAACATCAACGTTGGCGAGCAAGAATGGCCTTCAAGGGCCAGGCCTCCGGCGAGATCGTAAGTATCCAGACTCCTGAATGATGTATAATTTCTTTTTCTGCGTCACATAGTGTCATTCTGATGCCGCATGCTACCTGTAGTCCGGCCAATGATGATCTCCCCGCTTCATCGAGCGGGTCGTTGGCTCCGTCGGATGTAGACTCCATCCCGACCGCCTCCACCCCTCGCGACACCGAGGACGCCGAGGTGGGATCCCAAGAAGGGACCCATCAGGGGGAGGCTCCGGAGGTGCCACAAGGCGTCCTCCCAGACTTTGCGCCGGACTCCATATCAGAACCCGCAGTGGTTCCGGAGTCTGGCCGGCGGCCCCTTCGCACGAAGGGCAAGACCATGACGCCGGCGGCTTCCGTCCAACCGGAGGCACCGGGCAATTTGTTGGAGGCGCTCTAGAGCGCTTCCATCGAGGAAGAACACCGCACTATTATGAGTGCGGTGATTCAGAAGGTACAGCTCGCCAAGAGCGGGCTGACCGAAGCCTGCAGTAGCCTTCTATTAGGCTTTGAGGTAAGAAGTTAAAAATATGCAATGTAATACCGCATAGACAGTAGCTCCTGATGCTCGGTTCGGTGTTCGGTAAGAAAAGCCGGACTAAGGATCTGAAAAAAAGAAGATATACGTAGGGTGGCTAAAAAATTATGTCAATATGGGTTGCAGGCTGCGCTGCTGACCTCTGCCGCACTGACTGCGGAGGTCAGTGCTTTGGAGCAGGAGCTCGAGCGGTCCGAGCAAGAGCTCGGCCGCGCCAAGAAGCAGCTCCAGGACAAAGAAGGTGAGTAACACCACTTTGAACTTGTACCTTACAGAAAAGGATTTAGGTTGCAACAAAAAATAACAAGGATAACATGGGTACTGCAGGGGCCACGAACGAGGTGGCGACCCTGAAGGAGGCCGTGTCCGCGGTCGAACGCAATGCGGCCGCAAAGAGGGCAGAGCGAGAAAAGCAGGAGGCGTAGGTGGCGGTGGTTCGGCAAGAGCTCCAGGCTCTCATGGAAAAGCATGAGAGCTTGGAGCGTGACTCAAATACTCGAGAGTCCGAGCTTGCCTTGGCTCTCGAAAGTGCCAAAACTGCCAAGGCCGATGCCCATAAGTCCCTTCAGGAGATTGAGTTGGTGAGGAAGATAGCGGCGGGTAAGGCATTTGTCATGCAAAGAAAGCACGTGAATGTAAATTACGTGTTACTTACCCGTATTCGGAGCTCTCCAGGGGCATTTGCAGATCTGCCTCGAAGTGTGTCTGATGCCGCCGCATTCTATAGAGCCGTGGAGGGGAGCTCAACGGAGAAGGTCTTCTGGTCTCAGTATGCTAAGGCCGGCCATCCGGTGCCCCCTAGCGACCAGCTGAAGCAGCTGGTCGAGCTCCACAAGGCGGCCGAGCAGGCCATGAAGGGCCTCATAGTCCGGCTGTGGCCTGGAGAGGCCATGCCTGGGAGCTACTTCGGCCTCGTGCGATGGTTGGTGGATGCGTGCCCCTGGGTGGAGGTTATCAAGCGCTCCGCCTGTATTGAAGGTGCTCGTCAGGCCCTTGCCCGCGCAAAGGTGCATTGGGGCAAGCTGGATGCGGAGAAGCTAATCACTGACGCGCCACCAGCGGGCAAGGAATATCGTACGCCCGAGATGTACTATAAGACTGTCCTGAAGGGTGCCCGCAAGATTGCGGATGAGTGCCCCAGGGATGTAATTATTGAGTAAATTCACAATGTGTTATCCTGTGCGCTGAAAACTTTGTTCATATGCGCTAAGCAATGCTTGTTAATTTAAAATATTACCTTCTGTGCGGCCGTTTATTAAATCTGAGAGATGGCAAGTCGTCGGCTTCAGCCCCCATGCCACGAGTGCTGGGGTGTTCGGGATAAACTTGAGCACTCTTGTTCCCATTTTTGGGTCCATCTAGGGAGGCGCTCAACACAACGAACAAGGCAACCGGACTTATAGTGCTTGAACACTCTCACTTAGCCATAGAATTCTATAATTTTAAATTTCGGCGAAGCCCCTAGTATTCGGAAGACCGAATTAGGAGCGCTATCCACGCCTTCGTCGTACATTATCCGGAACTTCGCTCGAAGCGGCATAGGTCTTTAAGGACCCGAAAAGACCTCTCGAACAGCGACCAGTCTCTCGCCTTATCATGACAGTCAGTTTTAGCTTTCTCCACTGAGGCGTTAACCCGGCTCAACCGGGGCGCAATCGCAGTGGTTCTCCCAGTGCTACCTTAGCCGATAGAACGGAAACGTAAGGTGCCAAACATGGGAGCCGGGCAAACCCAACTATTGACCCAAGACATGATTCGGAGCCGATTCATATAATGCTATAAGTTCGGGGTGCCGCACTTGTGAAAGTGTTCGGACTTTATCACACCATAATGCGGGGAACATAAGCCCCTGGTGTATTTAGCCGTACCAAAATGTACGGATGCAACATGTTGCAAATGAACATATATATATATAAGGTAATGCAATTATGGGCAAAAAGTGCTGCATTTTATTCGAGAAGATGTGCTATGAGTGCGGAATGACACAAATAGTGCGGAAAGCAAGGGATTGGAAGAATTAAAGGCGTTTCCCTCTAGAGGTAGGCCACGGAATGGTGTATTTAACAAATTTAATGCTCGTAATGGAGACCTCCTGAGTGTTCGTCGCAGCCTTTGTCCCTCCCTGGCTGTTGCTTCATGAGTTCGGCAGGTTCGCCGCCGGACAGAGTTCTGTATAAAAAAGAAAGAAATAAAAGATAAAAAAGAGCGACACACTTGGGAGCCCCTGGTGTGGTTGAACCGCACTCTGGGTCTGTTGTGGTTGTGCCTCTCCCCCTATGCCCATGGTATCTCCAGGGCGTAATTATGTACGCGGAGAGTTTGTCTCACAATTGTGCGAGGGCTGGGGTTGAGGCCGCATTGCTACGCGTGCTCAGAACGCGCCAGGTGGTCTTGGTTGATGT
The DNA here is from genome assembly GCF_002162155.2 of Triticum dicoccoides. Taxonomy (NCBI): domain Eukaryota; kingdom Viridiplantae; phylum Streptophyta; class Magnoliopsida; order Poales; family Poaceae; genus Triticum; species Triticum dicoccoides. The sequence continues at coordinate 659,365,612 of NC_041385.1, read as the reverse complement.
TGCTCCTGGCGCGTTTGGCCGTGTCCGGTCAATTAACAGCCGGACTCGAAAATTGCCTCAAAAGGCTGCTCTATACTTCTGCCGCGAGAGCCACTGTATGTTCCTCCGTTCGGAGGGAGCGTTCCGTGTTTCCATTGACCGTGATGACTCCACAAGGGCCTGTCATATTGAGCTTAAGGTATGCATAATGCGGCAACGCGTTGAATTTTGCGAACGCGGTTCGTCCGAGCAGAGCGTGATAGCCACTGCGGAATGGGACTATGTCGAAGATTAACTCCTCGCTTCGGAAATTATCCGGGGATCCAAAGACCACTTCCAGTGTAACTGAGCCTGTACAACTGGCCTCGACACCTGGTATGACGCCTTTGAAGGTCGTCTTTGTAGGTTTAATCCTTGAAGGGTCTATGCCCATCTTGCGCACTGTATCCTGATAAAGCAGGTTCAGGCTGCTGCCGCCGTCCATCAGGACTCTCGTGAGGTGAAATCCATCGACGATTGGGTCTAAAACCAATGCGGCGAATCCGCCATGGCGGATACTGGTCGGATGGTCTTTTCGATCGAAAGTGATCGGGCAAGAGGACCATGGGTTGAATTTTGGGGCGACTGGCTCCATCGCGTATACGTCCCTTAGTGCACGCTTCCGCTCCGTCTTGGGTATATGCGTTGCGTATATCATGTTTACCATCCGAACTTGGGGGGGGATCCCTTCTGTCCTCTGTTGTTCGGCGGCCAGGTCTCTTCCTCGTTATCGCTGTGTAGCCCCTTGTCATTGTTTTTTCCGATTAATTTGCCTGCCTGCTTGAATACCCAACAATCTTTGTTGGTGTGGTTAGCTGGCTTTTCGGGGGTTCCATGTATTTGACAGGAGCGGTCGAGTATTCGGTCCAAATTGGACGGGCCCGGAGTGGTTCTTTTGAATGGCTTCTTCCGTTGACCGGGCTTGGAGCCTCGGAATCCGGCGTTGACTGCCGTATCCTCATTGCTGTCGCCGTTAATGCGGCGTTTGTTTTTGTTTCAACGCAACCTGCCATTGCGGTCCTTGGTATCCGGACTGCCAGCGTTTTTGCTGAGGTTGTTGCTGCAAGCTAGCCAGCTATCCTCTCCCGCACAGAAGCGGGTCATGAGTGATGTGAGGGATGCCATGGATTTCGGCTTCTCCTGTCCTAGGTGCCGGGCCAGCCACTTGTCGCGGATGTTATGTTTGAAGGCAGCGAGGGCCTCTGCATCCGGACAGTCGACGATTTGATTTTTCTTTGTTAAGAACCGTGTCCAGAATTGCCTGGCCGATTCGTCTGGCTGCTGGATTATGTGGCTTAGGTCATCTGCGTCCGGTGGTCGCACATACGTGCCCTGGAAGTTGTCGAGGAATGCGGCTTCCAGGTCTTCCCGGCATCCATTTGACTCTGCAGGCAGGCTGTTAAGCCAATGCCGAGCTGGTCCTTTAAGCTTGAGCGGGAGATATTTGATGGCGTGAAGATCGTCGCCGAGGGCCATATGTATATGGAGGAGATAATCCTCAATCCAAACCGCGGGGTCTGTTGTGCCATCGTAGGATTCGATATTAATGGGTTTAAACCCTTCAGGGATTTGATGATCCATTACTTCGTTAGTGAAGCATAGTGGGTGTGCGGCGCCTCTGTATTGAGCAATATCGCGACGTAGCTCGAGAGAGCGTCGTCTGCTGTGTTCGGCCCGGCCGGAGTAGTTGTATCTGGCGCGACGGTATTCGTCGTGGGTCTTGGGGTGCCCATGTGATCCATAGATAGATCTGGATTGTCTTGCCTTGTCCTCCAATATATCCCGCAAGTCCGGCGCGTTCCCCCGTGGCTTTATGCTTTTTGAGCGATGCCGGGGTACGGTTTTGGTGGAGGGCTTGCACGCCTCTCTGTCGTAGCCACGAGGTGGTCGGTCTGCCGTATTGTGCACTGGTGATGCAGGTTTGTATGCTTCCTCCTCTAGTCGGGGGAGCAACCAGCGTTTTGGGTAACTTCTGGAGGGGCATTTGAGTTCATACTCTTCGGCCGCGAGGACCTCGGTCCATCTGTCGGACAGTAGGTCTTGATCAGCTTGAAGCTGTTGCTGCTTTTTCTTTAGGCTGTTTGCCGTGGCCATTAGCCTGCGCCTGAAACGCGCTTGTTCGACGGGATCCTCAGGCACGATGAATTCGTCGTCGAGGCTTGCCTCGTCTCCGGAGGGAGGTAAGTAATTATCATCCTCGACCTCTTCGTCTGCCCCCCTCTCGTGAGGGCTGGCATCTGCCTCCTCCTGCGCTGGATCGTGCTGGAGGGGGTTGTCTTCGGCACTTTCTGGGGTGTTATTATCTCCTGTGCCGGAATCTCCATTCTTGTTGTGGCGGGGTTTAGAGCGGCGCCGCTGACGTCGGCGCTTGGGCTGTTTCTTTAAGGAATCGGCCTCCGTTGCATCTTCACCGTCCCCATCTTTTGGGGTGTCCACCATATATATGTCGTATGACGAGGTGGTCTTCTAGTGTCCTGTAGGCACTGGTTCTTGATAGTCTTCGGCATCGTCGTCCATACTGTCGATGTCTTCGGAGTCGTAGTCGAGTACGTCGGTTAGATCGTCGACGGTGGCTACGAAGTGGGTGGTGGGTGGGCTCTGAATTTCTTCGCCGTCCGCATCCCAACCATCCTGGCCATAGTTCGGCCAGGGCTCTCCGGATAGCGAGAGATGCTTCAGCGAATTTAAGATATCACCGAAGGGTGAGTGCTGAAAGATGTCCGCAGTGGTGAATTCCATGATCGGCGCCCAGTCGGGTTCGACTGGCAGGGGCGCAGGAGGTTCGGAGTCCGGCAGAGAGTCCGGCACCTCGGAGTCATGAGCTTTATGCGGGACAAGGTAAGTGTTCGGCTCCATCGCCGTAGAAGTTGCGGCTCCCGAGGCGGTGTCCATCCATCCGTCCTTGATCTGAGCGATCGGCTCCGGACTATGGGTCAGAGCGGATTTGTGTGCAGCCTCCAAGGTGCTGTCCGGCGGCAGAGTTAGGTCATGCCCATCGTGACAGCATGGCACGCGCGGCTGTGGCTCAGATCCATCGAAGATCAAGTCCCCGCGGATATTGGCCATGAAGTTTAGGCTTCCAAACCTGACCTGACGGCCAGGGGCGTTGCTTTCGATCTGCTCCAGATGGCCAAGTGAGTTGGCCCGCAGTGCAAAGCCGCCGAATACGAAGATCGTTCCGGGGAGAAAAGTCTCACCCAGGACTGCGTCGTTGTCAATTGAAGAGCCCATCAAGCCTATCGGTGATGACACAGAGGAACTCTCAATGAAAGCACCAATGTCGGTGTCAAAACCGGCGGATCTCGTGTAGGGGGTCCCGAACTGTGCGTCTAGGCAGATGGTAACAGGAGACAAGGGACACGATGTTTTACCCAGGTTCGGGCCCTCTTGATGGAGGTAAAACCCTACGTCCTGCTTGATTGATATTGATATTGTGGATGTTTACAAGAGTGGATCTACCACGAGATCAAGGAGGCTAAACCCTAGAAGCTAGCCTATGGTATGATTGTAATGGTTGTTGTCGTTGTCCTACGGACTAGAGCCATCCGGTTTATATAGACACCGGAGAGGGCTAGGGTTACATAGAGTCGGTTACAATGGTAGGAGATCTACATATCTGTATCGCCAAGCTTGCCTTCCACGCCAAGGAAAGTCCCATCCGGACACGGGACGAAGTCTTCAATCTTGTATCTTCATAGTCTTGGAGTCCGGTCGATGATGATAGTCCGGCCGATGACAGTTCGGCTGATGATGGTAGTCCGGCTATCCGGACACCCCCTAATCCAGGACTCCCTCAATCCTCGAGGAGCCCACGAGATAGGAGGGCGCGCCCCCTATAGGGCGCGCCCCCCTGTCTTGTGGATCCCTCGAGCACCCCCTGACCGACTTCTTTCGCCTATATAGTCCCACGTACCCTAAAAACATCCACGGAGAAGATAGATCGGGAGTTCCGTCGCCGCAAGCCTCTGTAGCCACCAAAAACCTCTCGGGAGCCCTTCCCGGCACCCTGCTGGAGGGGGGATCCATCACCGGTGGCCATCTTCATCATCCCGACGCTCTTCATGACAAGGAGGGAGTAGTTCACCCTCGGGGCTGAGGGTATGTACCAGTAGCTATGTGTTTGATCTCTCTTTCTCGTGTTCTCTCATGTGTTCCCTCTATGGCACGATCTTGATGTATCCCGAGCTTTGTTATTATAGTTGGATCTTATGATGTTTCTCCCCCTCTCCTCTCTTGTGATGAATTGAGTTTCTCCTTTGAAGTTATCTTATCCGATTGAGTCTTTTATGAGAACACTTGATGTATGTCTTGTCGTGTTTATCTGTGGTGACAATGGGATATCATGTGCCTCTTGATGTATGTTTTGGTGACCAACTTGCGGGTTCCACCAATGAACCTATGCATAGAGGTTGGCACACGTTCTTGACTCTCCGGTAGAAACTTTGGGGCACTCTTTAAAGTACTTTGTGTTGGTTGAATAGATGAATTTGAGATTGTGTGATGCATATCGTATAATCATGCCCACGGATACTTGAGGTGACAATGGAGTATCTAGGTGACATTAGGGTTTTGGTTGATTTGTGGCTTAAGGTGTTATTCTAGTACGAACTCTTGACTAGATCGATCCGAAAGAATAACTTTGAGGTGGTTTCGTACCCTACCATAATCTCTTCGTTTGTTCTCCGCTATTAGTGTCTTTGGAGTGACTCTTTGTTGCATGTTGAGGGCTTGTTACATGATCTATCTATGTTATTATTGTTGAGAGAACTTGCACTAGTGAAAGTATGAACCCTAGGCCTTGTTTCCTATCATTGCAATACCGTTTACGCTCACTTTTATCGCTTGCTACCTTGTTTTTTTTATATAATTTCATATTACAATTACCTTTATCTACTATCTATTTTGCACTTGTATCACCATCTCTTCGCCGAACTAGTGCACCTATACAATTTACCATTGTATTGGGTGTGTTGGGGACACAAGAGACTCTTTTTTATTTGGTTGCAGGGTTGTTTGAGAGAGACCATCTTCATCCTACGCCTCCTACGGATTGATAAACCTTAGGTCATCCACTTGAGGGAAATTTGCTACTGTCCTACAAACCTATGCACTTGCAGGCCCAACAACATCTACAAGAACAAGGTTGTGTAGTAGACATCAGTTCTCGAATGCTACAGCCTGGAAGGCGTGCTCGAGGGAGCATACCGTCTCCTTCTCTTGACATGCGATCGTGATGCCGCCGCCACCTCCCGGCATCTTGAGGACATTGTAGCCGTGGTGCGTTGCTTCCATGAACTTGCCAGTGTTGGGTACCTAGTATGGCGTTGTAGGGAAGGTGGATGTCGGCAACATCGAAGTCGATGAGCTCAGTGTGGTAGTTGTTGCGCTCGCCGAAGGTGACAGGGAGGCGGATCTGCCCTATCGGGTGTGTGGAACAATCGGTCACTCCTGAAAATGGCTTGGTTCACTGAAGTTGGTAGTACGGTACTTGGAGTCTGTCGAACCTTTGAATAGATAGGACATTGAGCCCTGCTCCACCATCAATGAGGGTCTTGGTGACGACCACGTTGCTGATGAAGGGAGAGTAGAGCATGGGGAGTGCACCGGCAGTGGCCGCTGCTACCTCTTGAGCATGTGTTGGTTTTCCCTTGAAGAGGAAAGGGTGATGCAGCAAAGTAGCATAAGTATTTCCCTCAGTTTTTGAGAACCAAGGTATCAATCCAGTAGGAGGCTACACTCCAATCCCTCGTACCTGCACAAACAAATAAGAACCTTGCAACCAACACGATAAAGTGGTTGTCAATCCCTTCACGGCCACTTGCAAAAGTGAGATCTGATAGAGATAATAAGATAAATATTTTTGGTATTTTTATGATATAGATTGGAAAGTAAAGATTGCGAAATAAAATAGATCGGAAACTTATATGATGGAAAATAGACGCGGGGGCCATAGGTTTCACTAGTGGCTTCTCTCAAGATAGCATAAGTATTACGGTGGGTGAACAAATTACTATCGAGCAATTGATGGGGCAGTGCATAGTTATGAGAATATCTAGGCCTGATCATGTATATAGGCATCACGTCCGCGACAATTAGATCGAAACGATTATGTATCTACTACTATTACTCCACACATCGACTGCTATCCAGCATGCATCTAGAGTATTAAGTTCATAAGAACAGAGTAACGCATTAGGCAAGATGACATGATGTAGAGGGATAAACTCAAGCAATATGATATAAACCCCATCTTTTTATCCTCGATGGCAACAATACAATAAGTGCCTTGCTGCCCCTGCTGTCACTAGGAAAGGACACCACAAGATTGAACCCAAATCTAAGCACTTCTCCCATTGCAAGAAAGATCAATCTAGTAGGCCAAACAAAACTGATAATTCGAAGAGAATTGCAAAGATAACAAATCATACATAAAAGAATTCAGAGGAGAGTCAAATATTGTTCATTAGATAATATTTATCATAAACACACAATTCATCGGATCTCGACAAACACACTGCAAAAAGAATTACATCGAATAGATCTCCGAGAAGATCGAGGAGAACTTTGTATTGACATCCAAAGAGAGAGAAGAAGCCATCTAGCTAATAACTATGGACTCGAAGGTCTGAGGTAAACTAATCACACTTCGTCGGAGAGGCTATGGTGTTGATGTAGAAGCTCTCCACGATCGATTCGCCCTCCGGCTGAGCGCCAAAAAAGGCCCCAAGATGGGATCTCATGGGAACAAAAGGTTGTGGCAGTGGAAATAGGGTTTCGTGGTGCTCTAGGATGTTTTCAGGGTATATGAGTATATATAGGCAAAAGAAGTCGGTCAGGGGAGCCATGAGGGGTCCACGAGGGTGGGGCGCACCTACCCCCCTAGGCGCTCCTCCCTGCCTCGTGGCCTCCTCGTTGCTTCCTTGGCGTCCACTCCAAGTCTCCTGGATTGCGTTTGTTCCAAAAATGACTCTCCCAAAGGTTTCATTCCGTTTGGACTCCGTTTGATATTCCTTTTCGGCGAAACACTGAAATAGGCAAAAAAACAGCAATTTGGACTAGGCCTCCGGTTAATAGGTTAGTCCCAAAAATAGTATAAAAGTATATAATAAAGCCCATTAAACATCCAAAACAGATAATATAATAGCATGGAACAATCAAAAATTATAGATACATTGGAGACGTATCAGCCGCGCACTTGAGTTGGTCGGAGGAGCTGAAGGTGATGGCACACTTGGACCACCTGAGAGGGCGAGTTGCTTCGGGCTTGGGGAGCGCTGCATTCACCTCGCACGCGAACTGCTTGAAGATGCGGTGAGAAGCTGGGGCCTGTGAGCCGCCCAGGATGCAGGCAATGGCTCAAGGCTCTTGGAAGCCCCCAGCCCCCTCGTCCTGGTGATGCTCTTCGTTCCTTCTTGGCGATGGAGGCAGTGGAGGCAGACCAGTATTGCCCTGAGGGCGCTCCTCACGAGGCTGCTCCCTCTAAGCACCCTTGCGAGGTTGTCCCTGCCAACGGTCCTCCCGAGGATGGTCGCGCCACTCCTAGCGATGGTCACGCCCATCCCATCGTCCTCCATCTCGGCCACCTCCATGGATGTAGCCTCGATCATTGTGCTCAGGGCGTCGTCCGAGGCAACCGTCGTGGAGGGCCCTGAGCTCCTGGCAGTCGTTGGTGTTGTGGATGTGGACGTTGTGGAAGACGCAGAATGGTCGGTTGCTCTTGGACGACTCAGGGTGGTCGCGGCCGCGCTTCATCTCTGGCTCGGCCGCGAGCACAGCCGGCCCCTTGCGCTTCACGTCATTGGCCTTGACCTTCTTGTCTTATGGGTCAGCATCGGGGAGCTCGAGGAGGAAGATGCGTCCCTACTCATCCCCTGCGCACTTGTTTGCCATGTTAAACATTTCCAGGGCCGTGCAGAGGTCCTCATGGATGGCGAGATCCTCCTTCATCTTGACATCGCGGACACCATCAGTGAACTCTGAGATGATGGCCTCGTCCGACACCTTGGGGATCTTGAGGAGAACGTTGTTGAAGCGCTAGATGTACTTCTGCAGGGTCTCTCCAGGCTACTGCTTGATGCGACGCAGGTCACCCGCAGCCGGCGGGCAGTCGCAGGTGCCCTGGAATTGGCGATGAAGCGGCAGCGCATCTCCTCCCAGGAAGACACCGATCCCTCTGGAAGGTTCAGGTGCCAAGATAATGTGCCATCCTTGAGGGCCATTGGGAACCAGTTTGCCATGATCTTCTCATTACCGCTGGCCGCCTCGATGCTCAGCTCGTAGAGCTGTAGGAACTCAGCGGGGTCGGCGGTGCCGTCGCAGCATGGGGGCAGGTCAGGCTTGAACTTGCTTGGCCATATGATGTTGCGGAGCTCCGTGGTGAAGGTGCGGCATCCTACTGTGGCCACTAGGGCCCGTCGTGGAAGTAGAACTTGGTCCTGGTGCATGCGTGCCGCCACCTCCTATGGCGTCACGCAGGCCTGACGCAAGGGTGCAGGAAGTATGTGCGACTCTCCTTGAGGTCGCTGCACTACCTGGAAGCTCACTTCTTCCCGCGCAGGTGCCTAGCACGGTGCGTCGCGTTGTGGCGCCACACGTCTTGGCTCAATGATGACACCCTGGGTTGGAGGTGGTGGAGGAGCCCCGTGAGCCACATCGCCCGTGGCAGGCAGCTGCTGAGGTAGTGAGCGGGCCGGAGCGGCGGAGCCCCCGGGCGCGCTGACGAGCCCAGCGATCCACTCAAGCCACTCCTCGTAGAAGTCGTCGATCGGGCTGTAGCGAATGAGCTCCCCCGCCATGAGCAGAGCAGCCTGCGCATTCGCCGGGCCGTGACGTGCGTGGGAGGACGAAGCTGCTGGAGTCAGTGATGGAGTGGCGATGCGCCCGACACGGCGCACCGACGGGTGCAGTGAAGAAGCTTGCTGCTCGTGGCCGAAAGGGCCCATGGTGGCGTTGGCCACCGGAGACGGAGCACCACGAGCACAACCATCGCCCTCCGGAGCCGTCTGAGCAAAGCGAGCGGCGACTGTGGCCCGGCGCTCGGCGCGAGCTCGATGTGCGTTAGCCATGGAGGTGTCGGAGTGACGGTGGATCGATCGACGGAAGAGAAGATCTGACGCGCCCCTACCTGGTGCGCCAAATGTCGGATTACGAGATCCGCAAACCCTTGAGAGGTTCGAACTCTGGGGTGCGTGCGGAGATCTCAACCTACCCAGCCTGCCTACTCGCGATCCTCCTGAGCCTAGCGCTCCAAGCTCGAAGGGACAAAGGGACACATCAGTTTATCCTAGTTCGGGCCACCTTGAGGTGTAATGCCCTACTCCAGCATTTTGGTGGATTGCCTCGAAGGGCTGAGGATGAACTAGTACAATGGATGAACTGGCCTCAGGAGGTGAGGTGTTCTTGAGCTCAAGAGAGCTGGTGAGGTGGTCCAATGAGAATGGATCCTCTTGGACTCGATCTAGATCCCTCTCTGTGGCGGTGGCTAAGTCCTATTTATAGTGGCCTTGGTCCTCTTCCCAAATGTAGGTGGGAAGGCATCCCACAACGGCCGGATTTCAAAGGGGACAAGTAGTACTGTCGGATATCGGGTTCTGGCAAATCCCTTAAGGTTCGAACTCTGGGGTGCGCACAAAGATCTTCTCCCTACCGATCCACGCCCCAAAACCTCACTATGAATCTAAGCTAACGCGATGAACAACACAAGAGACACAAGATTTATATAGGTTCGGGCCGTCGTTGTGGTGTAATACCCTACTCCTGTGTGTGATGTGGTGGATTGCCTCTTAGGCTGATGATGAACAGTACAGAGGAAGAACAGCCTCGCGAGAGGTGTTCTTGAGATGGTGTGGTGTCCTACTTGTTCTAGTTTCGATGAGATCTAGATGAGATGCCTCTCTACTGTGGTGGCCATCTCTATATATAGAGGCCCTGGTCCTTTTCCCAAATATTGAGCGGAAAGGGAGCCAACAACGGCCATTTCGAAATGGGACAGCTAGTACAAGCTATCCTGACTAAAGGTGGTCTTCGACTGCCAAAGGCTCTGGTGATGATGCCGTCTTGGGCTCCACGGTGACCTCCATCCTGCCGTCCTGCCGGTCTTGGTCTCGTTGCACTGATATGGAAACCTTTGCTTGATGCCTCGGTACTCCGCACCTGCACTTGCCCCCTTTGCACCAAAGAGGAAACGAGGACACTGCGCAGGCTGGCGCCCGTCTGGTCTTGGTCGTCATGGCTTGCGTCACGAGCACCTCACAAGGTACCCCTCGCCTTGATGTCTCCGCCTCCTCGCGAGCCTGCCTGGTGAGGCCACCCCTGAGGAGGCCTTGTTTCGTCCACCCCGCGAGGCTTGGCCCTTCGCGAGGGTCTTGAGTGTTTGTCGATGAAGACATGCCGTACTGGGCCACTGCTGAGCCACGCTGCAGGCCGCAAGCAGGCAAGTCTGGGGACCGCCATTCCCAGAACGCCGACAGTAGCCCCCGGGCCCAAGGAAAGCTCGGACTTGGCTTAGCAGCGAAGCCAAAGGGAAAGTACGGAGCGCCGTGGGCCCCTACAGCCTGCGGCCTTTGTCGCTGCATGGCGGTTGATTGGACGTGGGCGTCTCCGCTTCCCCATGCTGCCTCGGCAACTGCCCAATTTGACGAGTCACTGCTGCATGCAAAAAGAGTCACCATTACCTGTGATCGTGGAGGCTGGCGGTTGGCCTCCCCTGTTGTCCATCTCTTCCTACTCCGCCTGCTTCTTCTCCTTCCTCGCTCCGATTGCTTGCAGCATCCCATGGCACCCGTGAAGAGGTTTTCGGCCGCGGAGAAGGGGAAGGATTGCCAGGATGGACCTGGCTCTCCCCCGCCCAAGCGCGGTCACGGCCGCCCCCGCAAGCATCCAGCGACCCCTGTCGTGGCTCCTTGCGGCCGCGGCGGTGGACCTTCGTGTGGTGGTGGCCGCCCGTATCGAGGCAGCCCAGTTGGTGAAGGAAGGCGTGCCGTGGCTACGCGGCCTCCCTGGCCGCGCTTCCATTCGGCAGAGGTGTTGCCGGAGTTTGTTGTGTGGTCGAACAACCCGGCCGGCAACTGGCTCCAGCTCCCTCGCTTCTTCGCCAGTGATTTGCCGACCGCTGGCCCTGGCGAGCTCTGGCTGCAGGCGGATGGCTGCTGCAGCAGGGCCTCCTGGGTCGCGGTGGAAATCTCCGTCGCCGGGAACATGGCCCTGGCCCGGGGCTGGCATACGTTTGCTCGCGCGCGTGGCCTGGGCCGGCGGTGCACCCTCCACTTCAAGTTTGATGGCAACGCGACCCTCTATGTGAGGGTGTTCGGACAAGATGGCCGCCGTGTTGGGTTCTGCCCTGAAGACGATGATGGCAATGAGGTGCTTGTACTTGGTGACGGTCGTGACGAGGGCGAAGGCGAGCCCCCTCCTGGCGGCGTCCGCAGCTCGCCGAGCTTCAGCAGCTCCTCCTCTGGTGACAGCTCTTCCAGCGGTGGCCGCGATTAGCGACCACGTCGCCGCGCCCACTTCGAGGGCGGTAGCGGGATGTCTCGTCGCCGCGCCCTAGTGAAGCGCGAGGCGGAGTCCGATTGAGCTCGGGAGGACGATGCGGATCCCTTCTCGCGAGCTTTCGCAAGGCGCGCGCCGTTTTTATTTTGTTTTCCTCCTTTCCCTGCATCGAGAGAGAGAAGTATGGAGCCCCGTGGGGGCGTACAACAGACTATTATCCCCAATTATCGTGCTATATTTATCATCGCTGTGCTGTGTTATGGTGTTGTGGTTATCTGCCTGCGCATGGGAACAACTGAGCTCGGGATGTTTGCAGTAGTTTTCGCCTCGCGAGGTACCCGCTTGAGGCCTCGCCGGGCATCTTAAGACCTGTAAAGATCGGTTGGGAGGATAGTTTCTGAACGTTGGTCGTGAGGGTTGCCGGCTTAGGCTCGGCGCTTTGTGTCACGATGCCCATGTTGCACGGACCGGGAGGGGTGCTCTCGCTGTGAACTTGAACGAGGGAGCCTCGCGAAAAACAGGCGAGGAAGGGCTCACGAGGGAGCCCACGCAGCCCCTTCGCGAGGCTTGCAAGAGATAGAGCAAGCCAAACAGAAGCCGAAAACAGGGAACAGGGGCAGAGGACGGCAAACAACACTAGAAGCAACTCCAATAAGGGTTCAAATAGGGGAGAACAAGCCAACTGCAGAAAGCAAATGAAAAGCCGTGTCCGGCACCTAGTCTAGTCTTCGACGTCTTCTCACCAGGGCGGAGCTAAGTGCTGCCACTGGGCGTGCGGGGGAGCCCCGAGGCCCAAGGGCGGCACTCCGGAGACTCCGGAGCATGTACAACCCCAACTCATTATTACGTGAGAGTGTCACGGGCGGAGAGCTTCACAGGCACTGGGCCTTCTTCACAGGCACCGGGCCTTTCTTGGGGCGGCGAGCTTCACAGGCACTGGGCCTTCTTCACAGGCACCAGGCCTTTCTTGGGGCGGCGAGCTTCACAGGAACTGGGCCTTCTTCACAGGCACTGGGCCCTCTTCACACGCACTGGGCCTTTTTCACAGGCACTGGGCCTTCTTCACAGGAACCGGGCTTTTCTTCACAGGCACTAGGCCTTCTTCAAGGATAGAACTTCTGGAGGTGCTGAATGTTCCAAGCGTTTGGGATGGGCACCCCCTCGTAAGTCTCCAGGCGCGCGGCGCCAGGCCTGGAAACATGAACAACCTTGAACGGGCCCTCCCACATGGGCGAGAGCTTGTGCAGCCCTTCCCTGGAGAGAACCCGACTAAGTACGAGGTCACCTACCTCAAGAGTCCTGGGGTGGATGTTGCGGCAATGATACCACCACAGTGACTGCTGGTACCTTGCTGCTCGTAGCGCGGCTTCTCGATGGTGCTCCTCCCCCAGCACGAGGTCCATCCCCCACATGGCGTCCTGTCGCGCTTCATCAAACGCTAGGACCCGTGCGGAGTGACGCTTGACCTCGTGAGGGAGGACTGCATGTGCTCTATAGACAAGGAAGAACAGGGTCTCGCCAGTCGACTGCTACGTCTTGAGCTTGCATTGGTTTTCCTTGAAGAGGAAAGGCTGATGCAGCAATAGTAGCGTAAGTATTTCCCTCAGTTTTTGAGAACCAAGGTATCAATCTAGTAGGAGGCTCGTCAAAAGTCCCACGCACCTACACAAACAAACAAAGAACTCGCAATCAACGCAATAAAGGGGTTGTCAATCCCTTCACGGCCACTTGCGAAAGTGAGATCTGATAGAGATAGTATGATAAGATAAATATATTTTTGGTATTTTATAATATAGATGCAAATAAAAGTAGATGGAAAGCTTATATGATAAAAGATATACCCGGGGGCCATAGGTATCACTAGTGGCTTCTCTCAAGATAGCATAAGTATTATGGTGGGTGAACAAATTACTGTCGAGCAATAGATAGAAAAGCGAATAATTATGAGATTATCTAGGCATGATCATGTATATAGGCATCACGTCTGTGACAAGTAGACCGACTCCTGCCTACATCTACTACTATTACTCCACACATCAACCGCTATCCAGCATGCATCTAGAGTATTAAGTTCATAAGAACAGAGTAACCCATTAAGAAAGATGACATGATGTAGAGGGATAAACTCATGCAATATGATATAAACCCCATCTTTTTATCCTCGATGGCAACAATACAATATGTGCCTTGCAAACCTTTCTGTCACTGGGTAAGGACAACACACGATCGAACCCAAAGCTAAGCACTTCTCCCATGGCAAGAAAGATCAATCTAGTAGGCCAAACCAAACTGATAATTCAAAGAGACTTGCAAAAATAACTCAATCATACATAAAAGAATTCAGAGAAGATTCAAATATTTCTCATAGATAATCTTGATCATAAACCCACATTTCATCGGATCTCGACAAACACACCGCAAAAAGAGTTTACATCGAATAGATCTCCACAAGGGAGGGGGAGAACATTGTATTGAGATCCAAAAAGAGAGAATAAGCCATCTAGCTAATAACTATGGACCCGAAGTTCTATGGTAAACTACTCACAACTCATAGGAGGGGCTATGGTGTTGATGTAGAAGCTCTCCATGGTCGATTCCCCCTCCGGCGGAGCGCCGGCAAAGGTTCCAAGATGGGATCTCGCGGATACAGAAGGTTATGGCGGTGGAAATTGTTTTTCGTTGCCTCCCTGGATGTTTTCGGGGTACGTAGGTATATATAGGAAGAAGAAGTACGTCGGTGGCCGCTCGAGGGGCCCAGGAGACAGGGGCGCGTCCAGGAGGGGTGGGCGCGCCCTCCTATCTCCTGGCCGCCTCGATTGCTTCTTGACTTGCACTCCAAGTCCTGTGGATCACGTTCATTCCAAAAATCACACACCCGAAGGTTTCATTCCATTTGGACTCCGTTTGATATTCCTTTTCTTCGAAATACTGAAATAGGCAAAAAACAGCAATACAGGTTGGGCCTCCGGTTAGTAGGTTAGTCCCAAAAATGATATAAATGTGTAAAATAAAGCCCATAAACATCCAAAAGGGGTAATATAATAGCATGGAACAATCAAAAATTATAGATACGTTGGAGATGTATCAAGCATCCCCAAGCTTAATTCATGCTCGTCCTCTAGTAGGTAAATGATAAAAACAGAATTTTTGATGTGGAAGGCTACCTAGCATAATTCTCAATGTAATTTTCTTTATTGTGGCATGAATGTTCAGATCAAAATGATTCAAAATAAAATTTCATATTGACATAAGAAATAGTAACACTTCAAGCATACCAATAAAAGCATTCATGTCTTCTCAAAATAACATGGCTAAAAAAAGTTCATCCCTACAAAATCATATAGTTAGGCTATGCTTCATTTTCGTCACACAAAAATGTTCCCAAATTCTACACCCCCGATGACAAGCCAAGCAAATGTTTCGTACTTGAATAATCTCAAACTTCTTCAACTTTCACGCAATACATGGCATGAGCTATGGATATAGCACTATGGGTGGAATAGAATATGATGATGGGGATTGTGTGGAGAAGACAAAAAAAGGAGAAACTCTCACATTGACGAGGATAATCAATGGGCTATGGAGATTCCCATCAATTGATGTCAACATGAGGAGTAGGGATTGCCATGCAACGGATGCACTAGAGCTATAAATGAATGAAATCTCAACAAAAGAAAACTAGTGGGTGTGCATCCAACTTGCTTGCTCACGAAGACCTAGGGCATTTGAGGAAGCCCATCGTAGGAATATACAAGCCAAGTTCTATAATGAAAAATTCCCACTAGTATATGAAAGTGACAACATATGAGACTCTCTATATGAAAAACATGGTGCTACTTTGAAGCACAATATATGAGACTCGCTATATGAAGGGCATGGTGCTACTTTGAAGCACAAGTGTGGAAAAAGAGATAGTAACATTTCCTTTTTTTATTTTTTTCGTTTTTTCTTTTTTTCTTTTTTTTCTTTGGCCCTTTTGTTCTTTGGCCTTTCTTTTTTTTCTTTGGGACAATGCTCAAATAATGATGATCATCACACTTTTATTGATTACAACACATGAATTACAACTCGAAACTAGAACAAGATATGACTCTATATGAATGCCTCCGGCGGTGTACTGAGATGGTGCAATGAATCAAGAGTGACATGTATGAAAAATTATGCATGGTGGCTTCGCCACAAATACGATGTAAACTACAAGATCATGCAATGGCAATATGAAAAAAGTAATGTATGTCATGATGATAAACGGAACGGTGGAAAGTTGCATGGAAATATATCTCAAAATGGCTATGGAAATGCCATAATAGGTAGGTATGGTGGATGTTTTGAGGAAGATATAAGGAGGTTTATGTGTGATAGAGCGTATCATATCACGGGGTTTGGATGCACCGGCGAAGTTTGCACCAACTCTCAAGGTGAGAAAGGGCAATGCACGGTACAGAAGAGGCTAGCAATGGTGGAAAGGTAAAAGTGCGTATAATCCATGGACTCAACATTAGTCATAAGAACTCATATACTTATTGCAAAAATTTAGAATTCATCAAAAACCAAGCACTACGCGCATGCTCCTTGAGTAGGAAAAGACCATCGCTCGTCCCCGACCGCCACTCATAATGATGCACAATCCAGGTACACTTCATGCTTCAAATTTTTTACACAACTTTAACCATACGTGCATGCTACGGGACTTGCTAACTTCAACGCAAGCATTCTTTAAATTCATAATCACCCAACTAGCATGACTTTAATATCACTACCTCCATATCTCAAAACAATTATCAAGTATCAAATTGATCATAGCATCCAATTCACTTCCTATGATAGTTTTTATTATACCCAACTTGGATGCCTACCATTCTAGGACAAATTTTATAATACACGATGGCGACTAGCTCCTCCCCTAGTCGTGGATGGCGACCGGCTGAGGTCGATCTTGAGTTCCTCCTCGGGGGACGAACCGACGCCAGGCTGGATCCCTGGCGGGGCCCGTCCGGCAATTACGGGGGCGCCAGCCCCCAGCCCCCTTCCGAGAGGGGGCGTGCCGCCTCAGGGCCCTCCGCAAGTGCCAGGGACGGAGGATGACGTGGAAGACGTGATCAGTCCCATAGTAAATACCTTGCTGTTCTAAAAGACTCTCAAAATAATATAAGTGAAGCATGAGAGACTAGCAATTTCTAAAAAATTAAGCCACCGTCGTGCTCTAAAATATATAAGTGAAGCACTAGAGCAAAAACTATCTAGCTCAAAAAATATAAGTGAAGCACATAGCATATTCTAATAAATTTCAACCAAGTAGGCTTCTCCCAAAAGGTGTGTACAGCAAGAATGATTGTGGTAAACTAAAAAGCAAAGAATAATATAATACACGATGCTCCAAGCAAAACACATATCATGTGGCGAATAAAAATATAGCTCCAAGTAAAGTTACCAATGAACGAAGACGAAAGAGGGGATGCCTTCCCGGGGCATCCCCAAGATTAGAATTTTGGATACTCTGGAATATCTTGGGGTGCCTTGGGCATCCCCAAGCTTAGGCTTTTTCCACTCCTTATTCCATGGTCCATCAAATCTTTACCCAAAACTTGAAAACTTCACAACACAAAACTCAACAGGAAATCTTATAAGCTCCGTTTGTGAAAGAAAACAAAACCACCACATAAGGTACTGTAATGAACTCATTATTTATTTATTTTGGTGTTAAACCTGCTGTATTCCAACTTCTATATGGTTTATAAACTATTTTACTAGCCATAGATGCATCAAAATAAGCAAACAACACACGAAAGGAAGAATCTGTCAAAAACAGAACAGTCTGTAGCAATCTGCAACTAACACAAACTTCTGGAACTCTAAAAATCCTACCAAAATAAGAAGTCCTGGAAAATTTATCTATTCTTCAGCAGCAAAAGAATCAACACAAAAGCACGTTTATGTGATTTAACAAAACTAATTTCATGCGCGCAAAGTTTCTGTTTTTCAGCAGAATCAAATTAACTATCATCATAGGTTATCCTATAGGTTCTACTTGGCACAAACACTAATTAAAACATAAAAACACATCCAAACAGAAGATAGATGCAAAATTTATTACTAAACATAAACGAAAACAAAAACATAAATAAAATAGGGTTGCCTCCCAACTAGCGCTATTGTTTAACGCCCGTAGCTAGGCATAAAAGCGAAGATAGATCTAAGTAGTGCCATCTTTGGCACTCAATTCATAAGTAGCCTGCATGATAGATTCATAAGGTAATTTAATTTTCTTTCTTAGAAAGTGCTCCATGCCTTTCCTTAATGGAAATTGGAATCTAATATTCCCTTCCTTCATACCAATAATCGCGCCAATCATTCTAAGGAAAGGTCTACCAAGAATAATAGGGCAAGAAAGATTGCAATCTATATGAAGAACGATAAAATCTACGGGCACCAAATTCTATTTGCAACAATGAGAACATCATTGATCCTTCCCATTGGCTTTTTAATGGTGGAATCCGCAAGGTGCAAATTTAAAGAGCAATCATCAAGATCATGGAAACCTAGAATATCACATAAAGTTTTCGGAATCGTGGAAACACTAGCACCCAAATCACACAAAGCAAAACACTCATGATCTTTAATTTTAATATTTATAGTAGGTTACCACTCATCAATATGTTTTCTACGTATAGAAACTTCCAAATTAAGTTTTTCATCATAAGATTGCATCAAGGCATCAACGATATGTTTGGTAAAAGCTTTATTTTGACTATAAGCATGAGGAGAATGAACAACGGATTGCAACAAGGAAATACAACCTTCTAAAGAACAATTATCATAATCAAATTCCTTGAAATCCGAGATAGTGGGTTCAATGCTATTTAAAGTCATGACCTCACCAATCCCACTTTAACCAAATTTAGCATCAAGATCTAAAAACTCCGAATTACTGGGACGCCTTCTAACTAAAGTTGACTCATCTCTAGTCCCATTATTATCAAGATTCATATTGCAAAACAAAGATCTAATAGGGGACACATCAATAACTTTAAGATCTTCATCATTATTTTCATGGAAACTAGAAGAACACGCCTTTACAAAGCAATCTTTCTTAGCACGCAATCTAGCGGTTCTTTCTTTGCACTCATCGATGGAAATTCTCATTGCTTTGAGAGACTCATTGATATCATGCTTAGGAGGATTAGATCTAAGTTTAAGAGAATCAACGTCAAGCGAAAGTCTATCAACGTTCCTAGCCAAATCATCAACTTTGAGCAATTTTTCTTCAAGCAAAGCATTAAAATTCTTTTGAGAGATCATAAATTCTTTCACGCTATTCTCAAAATGAGAGGGCATCTTATTAAAATTACCATAAGAATTATTGTAGGAATTTCCATAATTATTAGAGGAATTACTAGGGAACGGTCTAGAATTAAAGTTTCCTGTATAAGCATTGTTTCCAAAACTATTCTTACCAACAAAATTCACATCCATAGATTCATTATTATTCTCAATCAAAGTAGACAAAGGCATATGATTGGGATCAAGAAGAGTATTTTTAGTAGCAAACAACTTCATAAGTTCATCCATATTTCCACTCAAAACATTGATTTCTTCTATAGCATGCACTTTTTTACTAGAAGATCTTTTGGTGTGCCATTGAGCATAATTATCCATAATATTATCAAGAAGTTTTGTAGCATCTCCTAACGTGATTTCCATAAACGTGCCTCCCACGGGCGAATCTAAAAGATTTCTAGAAGCAAAGTTCAAACCGGCATAAATTTTTTGTATTATCATCCATAAATTCAAACCATGAGTAGGGCAATTGCGAATCATCAATTTCATCCTTTCCCAAGATTGGGCAACATGCTCATGATCAAGTTGTTTAAAATTCATAATATCGTTCCTAAGAGTGATGATCTTAGCGGGAGGAAAATACTTAGAGATAAAAGCATCTTTGCACTTGTTCCAAGAATCAATACTATTTTTAGGCAAAGACGAAAAGCAAATTTTAGCACGATCTCTAAGTGAAAACGGAAATAACTTCAATTTAACAATATCTTTATCCATGTCTTTCTTGTTTTGCATATCACACAAATTAACAAAGTTGTTTACATGAGTAGCGGCATATTCATTAGGAAGGCCGGCGAATTGATCTTTCATAACAAGATTCAGCAAAGCAGTATTGATTTCACAAGACTAAACATCATTAAGAGGAGCAATCGGAGTACTAAGGAAATCATTATTATTGGTATTGGAGAAATCACACAATTTGGTATTATCTTGCGCCATGGCAACAAGTAATCCAACACACAAGCAAACGGAAAAAAGGCAAGCAAAAAAGAGCATAGAAGATTGGGAAAGAGAGGGCAAATAAAACGGCAAGGGTGAAGTGGGGGAGAGGAAAACGAGAGGCAAATGGCAAATAATGTAAATGCGAGGGAGATGAGTTTGTGATGGGTACTTGGTATGTCTTGACTTGAGTGAAGACCTCCCTAGCAACGGCGCTAGACATCCTTCTTGCTACGTCTTGAGCTTGCGTTGGTTTTCCTTGAAGAGGAAAGGGTGATGCAGCAATAGTAGCGTAAGTATTTCCCTCAGTTTTTGAGAACCAAGGCATCAATCCAGTAGGAGGCTCCTCAAAAGTTCCACGCACCTACACAAACAAACAAAGAACTCGCAACCAACGCAATAAAGGGGTTGTCAATCCCTTCACGACCACTTGCGAAAGTGAGATCTGATAGAGATAGTATGATAAGATAAATATATTTTTGGTATTTAATAATATAGATGCAAAAATTAAAGACGCAAATAAAAGTAGATTGAAAGCTTATATGATAAAAGATAGACCCGGGGGCCATAGGTTTCACTAGCGGCTTCTCTCGAGATAGCATAAGTACTACGGTGGGTGAACAAATTACTGTCGAGCAATTCACAGAAAAGCGAATAATTATGAGATTATCTAGGCATGATCATGTATATAGGCATCACGTCCGTGACAAGTAGACCGACTCCTTCCTGCATCTACTACTATTACTCCACACATCGACCACTATCCAGCATGCATCTAGATTATTAAGTTCATAAGAACAGAGTAACGCATAAAGAAAGATGACATTATGTAGAGGGATAAAGTCATGCAATATGATATAAACCCCATCTTTTTATCCTCGATGGCAACAATACAATATGTGCCTTGCAACCCTTTCTGTCACTGGGTAAGGACACCACAAGATTGAATCCAAAGCTAAGCACTTCTCCCATGGCAAGAAAGATCAATCTAGTAGGCCAAACCAAACTGATAATTCAAAGAGACTTGCAAAGATAACTCAATCATACATAAAAGAATTCAGAGAAGATTCAAATATTTCTCATAGATAAACTTGATCATAAACCCATAATTCATTGGATCTCGACAAACACACCGCAAAAAGAGTTTACGTCAAATAGATCTCGACAAGAGAGGGGGAGAACATTGTATTGAGATACAAAAAGAGAGAAGAAGCCATCTAGCTAATAACTATGGACCCGAAGGTTTGTGGTAAACTACTCACAACTCATCGGAGGGGATATGGTGTTGATGTAGAAGCCCTCCATGGATACAGAAGGTTACGGCGGTGGAAATTTTTTCTCGTTGGCTCCCTGGATGTTTTCGGGGTACGTAGGTATATATAGGAGGAAGAAGTACGTCGGTGGCCGCTCGAGGGGCCTAGGAGACAGGGGGAGCGCCCAGGAGGGGTGGGCGCACCCTCCTATCTCCTGGCTGCCTCGATTGCTTCTTGACTTGCACTCCAAGTCCTCTGGATCACGTTCGTTCCAAAAATCACGCTCCCGAAGGTTTCATTTCGTTTGGACTTCGTTTGATATTCCTTTTCTTCGAAATACTGAAATAGGCAAAAAAAACAGCAATACGGGATGGGCCTCCGGTTAGTAGGTTAGTCCCAAAAATGATATAAATGTGTAAAATAAAGCCCATAAACATCCAAAAGGGGTAATATAATAGCATGGAACAATCAAAAATTATAGATATGTTGGAGACGTATCATCGACTTGGTGGCGGTAGTGCGGATGGACCACAACACGGACTGGAGCTCGTCGTACCAGCCCCTGCCACAGGCCTCCAGCTTCTTCTTGAAGGTCCTAGTTTTGAGGCCTTTCAGGACCTCTGCGTTGCCGCATTCGGCCTGGCCGTTACTCCGGGGGTGTGCCACCGAAGCATAGCATATATGCGTTCCAAGGTTAGCACATTATGTTTTGAAGAGATTGCTGGTGAACTGCGAACCGTTGTCGGTGATGATGCGATTAGGGACCCCGAATCGGCTCACGAGGCCCTTGATGAACTTGACTGCGGAGCCAGCTGGGATGGTGCGGACGGCTTCCACCTCTGCCCACTTGGTGAACTTGTCGATGGCGATGTAAAGGTAGCGATAGCCCCCTGGCGCTCGAGGAATCGGGCCCAAGATATCCAGTCCCTAGACCACGAACGACCACGAGAGTGGGATGGTCTGCAGGCCCTGAGCTGGCTGATGGATCTGCTTGGCATGGAATTGGCAGGCTTCGCAAGGCTTCACCAGTGTGATTGTGTTGTTGAGTTCCGTAGCCCAGTAGAATCCGCTGCGAAACACCTTGCCAACGAGGGTCCACGACAACGAGTGGTGTCCGCAATCTCCACCGTGTATGTCAGCCAGTAACTCCTTCCCTGTTCCCTGGAGATGCAACATAGGGAAACATCATTTGGTCGCTTCCGGTAGAGCTCTCCGTCTTGGATACATCGCCTGCCGGGCCACACATTCTGCGTCATCCTCCTTCTTTGGTAGAGTCCCTTGCATCAGGTAGTCCTTGAATTCTGTAGTCCAACATCCCACCTGAGGCTTCAGCGCCAGGAGCAAGCGTTCTCCCGAGGTTGGGCCATATGCCGGGGCTCCTGTGGCAAGTGGTTGAGGGAGTTTCTCCCGAGGTTGCGCTATGCTTTGATAGTGACAGTGCTGCCAAGGGCTTGAAGAGCCATTCCTCGAAAATGCCAGGCTCCTGAGGCAGCCGCCTGGATGCCCTCCTGGCGATGTCATCAGCCTCTTGGTTGGTGTCGCGGGGCACACGTTGCAGATCCAGCCCCCAAAATTGTTTTTCCATCCTGCGCACCTCCGCAAGATATACCTCCATGTGCTCGTCCTTTGGCTCATACACTTTGTTCGAGAAGTTGACGAGGAGTTGTGAGTCACCCTTGATGATGAGGTGCTTCACCCCCAGTGCTGCTGCAGCTTTCAAGCCCGCTATGAGGCCCTCGTATTCTGCTATGTTGTTGAATACCTTCTCGCCATGCTGGAAACAGAGCTGCACGGCATAATAGAGCTTGTCCTGAGTGGGGGATATAAGCACTATGCCAGCCCCTACACCATGTCGTGAGAATGCTCCATCAAAGTACATGGCCCAGCCGTCTGGTGCATCGCTTCCTGGGGAAAGTGATCGATCTTCGCCTGCTTCAAGCCCTGGCGCCTCTATCCATTCTTCCACAAAATCTGCAAGTGCGGCTGCCTTTACGACCCTGGTTGTGCTGAATTCCAACTGAAATGCTTGCAGCTCAATGTTCCACTCGGCGACCCTTCCAGCGGAGTTGGGGCTCCTGAGTACTCTTCCCAATGGGTAGCCAGAGACAACCTGGATGGGGTGACCATGAAAGTAATTCCGCATCTTACGCGAGGCCACCAACAGTGCAAGCAAGAGCTTCTAAGGCATGGGGTATCGTGCCCTTGCATCCCTCAGCACCATGCAGATGAAATTGTTGGAAATATGCCCTAGAGGCAATAATAAAATGGTTATTATTGTATTTCCTTGTTCATGATAATTTTCTATTATTCATGCTATAATTGTATTGACCGGAAATCGTAATCCATGTGTGAATACATAGACCACAACATGTCCCTAGTGAGCCTCTAGTTGACTAGCTCGTTGATCAACAGATGGTCTTGGTTTCCTGACCATGGACATTGGATGTCATTGATAATGGGATCACATCATTAGGAGAATGATGTGATGGACAAGATCCAATCCTAAGCCTAGCACAAGATCATGTAGTTCGTATGCTAAAGCTTTTCTAAATGTCAAGGATCTTTTCCTTAGACCATGAGATTGTGCAACTCCCGGACACCGTAGGAATGCTTTGGGTGTGCCAAACATCACAACGTAACTGGGTGGCTATAAAGGTGCACCACGGGTATCTCCGAAAGCATCTGTTGGGTTGGCACGAATCGAGACTGGGATTTGTCACTCCGTGTGATGGAGAGGTATCTCTGGGCCAACTCGGTAGGACATCATCATAATGTGCACAATGTGATCAAGGAGTTGATCGCGGGTTGATGTGTTACGAAACGAGTAAAGAGACTTGCTGGTAACGAGATTGAACAAGGTATCGGAATACCGACAATCGAATCTCGGGCAAGTACTATACCGCTAGACAAAGGGAATTGTATACGGGATTGATTGAATCCTTGACATCGTGGTTCATCCGATGAGATCATCGTGGAACATGTGGGAGCCAACATGGGTATCCAGATCCCGCTGTTGGTTATTGGCAAGAGAGTTGTCTCAGTCATGTCTGCATGGTTCCCGAACCCGTAGGGTCTACGCACTTAAGGTTCGATGATGCTAGGGTTATAGGGAATAGATATACATGGTTATCGAATGTTGTTCGGAGTCCCGGATGAGATCCAGGACATCACGAGGAGTTCCGGAATGGTTCAGCGGTAAAGATTTATATATGGGAAGTCCTGTTTTGGTCACCGGAAAAGTTTCGGGTGCTATCGGTAACGTACCGGGACCACCGAGAGGGTCCCGGGGGTGCACCAGGTGGGGCCAACTGCCCCAGAGGGCTGCGTAGGCCAAGTGTGGGAGGGGACCAGCCCCTAGGTGGGATGGAGCACCCCCCACCAAGGCCCAAGGCACCTCAAGAGAAGAGGGGGGGGAAACCCTAGGGCAGATGGGCCCTAAGGCCCACCCCAGGTGCGCCTCCCCCTCTCCCCCTTTGGCCGCCGCCCTAGATGGGATCTAGGGGCTGCCGCACCCCTTGGGGTGGGAACCCTAGAGGGGGCGCAGCCCCCTCCCTTCCCCCTATATATAGTTGAGGTCTAGGGGCTGTCCAACACATGAGTTATTCTCTCCAAAGGCGCAGCCCTACCTCTCTCCCTCCTCATCTCTCGCAGTGCTTGGCGAAGCCCTGCTGGAGAGCCACGCTCCTCCATCACCACCAAGCCGTTGTGCTGCTGCTGGACGGAGTCTTCCCCAACCTCTCCATCTCTCCTTGCTGGATCAAGGTGTGGTAGACGTCACCGGGCTGCACGTGTGTTGAACGCGGAGGTGCCGTCCGTTCGGCACTAGGATCTTCGGTGATTTGGATCACGACGAGTACGACTCGCTCAACCCCGTTGTCTTGAATGCTTCTGCTCGCGATCTACAACGGTATGTAGATGCTCTCCTCTCTCTTGTTGCTAGTCTCTCCATAGATAGATCTTGGTGACTCGTAGGAAAATTTTGAATTTCTGCTACATTCCCCTACAGTGGCATCATGAGCTAGGTCTATGCGTAGTTTCTATGCACGAGTAGAACACAAGTTGTTGTGGGCGTCGATTTTGTCAATTTACTTGCCGTTACTAGTCCTATCTTGTTTCGACGGTATTGTGGGATGAAGCGGCCCGGACCGACCTTACACGTACACTTACGTGAGACAGGTTCCACCGACTGACATGCACTTGTTGCATAAGGTGGCTAGCGGGTGCCAGTCTCTCCCACTTTAGTCGGATCGGATTCGATGAAAAGGGTCCTTATGAAGGGTAAATAACAATTGGCATATCACGTTGTGGCTTTTGCGTAGGTAAGAAACGTTCTTGCTAGAAACCCATAGCAGCCACATAAAACATGCAAACAACAATTAGAGGACGTCTAACTTGTTTTTGCATGGTATGCTATGTGATGTGATATGGCCAACAAGAATGTGATGAATGATATGTGATGTATGAGATTGATAATGTTCTTGTAATAGGAATCACGACTTGCATGTCAATGAGTATGACAACCGGCAGGAGCCATAGGAGTTGTCTTTATTTATTGTATGACCTGCGTGTCACTGAATAACGCCATGTAATTACTTTACTTCATTTCTAAACCGTTAGCCATAGTAGTAGAAGTAATAAGTTGGCGAGACAACTTCATGGAGACACGATGATGGAGATCATGGTGTCATGCCAGTGACGATGATGATCATGGAACCCCGAAGATGGAGATCAAAAGGAGCAAAATGATATTGGCCATATCATGTCACTATTTGATTGCATGTGATGTTTATCATGTTTATGCATCTTATTTGCTTAGAACGACGGTAGTAAATAAGATGATCCCTCATAATAATTTCAAGAAAGTGTTCCCCCTAACCGTGCACCGTTGCGAAAGTTCGTTGTTTCGAAGCACCACGTGATGATCGGGTGTGATAGATTCTAACGTTCACATAAAACGGGTGTAAGCCAGATTTACACACGCGGAACACTTAGGTTGACTTGACGAGCCTAGCATGTACAGACATGGCCTCGGAACACAACAGACCGAAAGGTCGAACATGAGTCGTATAGTGGATATGATCAACATGAAGATGTTCACCGATGATGACTAGTCCGTCTCACTTGATGATCGGACACAGCCTAGTTGACTCGGATCATGTATCACTTAGATGACTAGAGGGATGTCTATCTAAGTGGGAGTTCATTAGATGAACTTATTTATCCTGAACATAGTCAAAAGGTTTTTGCAGATTATGTCGTAGCTCGCACTTTAGTTCTACTGTTTTAGATATGCTCCTAGAGAAAATTTAGTTGGAAGTTGATAGTAGCAATTATGCGGACGGGGTCCGTAAACTGAGGATTGTCCTCATTGCTGCGTAGAAGGCTTATGTCCTTAATGCAACCCTCGGTGTGTTGAACCTCGAACATCGTCTGTGGATGTTGCAAACATCTGACATACACGTTTTGATAACTACGTGATAGTTCAGTAATGTTAAATGGTTTAGAATTGAGGCACCGAAGACGATTTCGAAATGTCGCAGAACATATGAGATGTTTCGACGGCTGAAATTGGGATTTCAGGCTCGTGCCCACGTCAAGAGGTATAAGACCTCTGACGAGTTTCTTAGCCTGCAAATGAAGGGAGAAAAGCTCAATCATTGAGCTTGTGCTCAGATTGTCTGAGTACAACAATCACTTGAATCGAGTGGGAGTTAATCTTCCGAATGAGATAGTGATGTTTCTCCAAAGTCATTGCCACCAAGCTGCTAGAGCTTCGTGATGAACTATAACATATCAGGGATATATATGGTGATCCTTGAAATATTCGCGATGTTTGACACCGCGAAAGCAGAAATCAAGAAGGAGCATAAATTGTTGATGGTTAGTGAAACCACTAGTTTCAAGAAGCGCAAGGAGGGATACTTCATGAAATGGCAAATCAGTTGCTGCTCTAGTGAAGAAACCCAAGGTCAAACCCAAACCCGAGACTAAGTGCTTCTGTAATGAGGGAACAGTCACTGAAGCATAACTACCCTAGATACTTGGTAGATGAGAAGGCTGGCAGGGTTGACAGAAGTATATTGGATATACATTATATTAAATGTGTACTTTACTTGTACTCCTGGTAGCACCAGGGTATTAGATACCGGTTCGGTTGCTAAGTGTTGGTAACTTGAAATAAAAGCTGCGGAATAAACAGAGACTAGCTAAAGGTGAGATGACGATATGTGTTGGAAGTGTTTCCAAGCTTGATGAGATCAAGCATCGCATACTCCCTCTACCATCGAGATGGGTGATAAACCTAAATAATTGTTATTTGGTGTTTGCGTTGAGCATATACATGATTGGATTATGTCTATCGCAATACGGTCATTCATTTAAGGAGAATAATAGTTACTCTGTTTATTTGAATAATACCTTCAATGGTCTTACCTAAAATGAATGGTTCATTGAATCTCGATCGTAGTGATACACATGTTCATGCCAAAAGATATAAGATAGTGATGATAGTACCACATACTTGTGGCACTGCCATTTGAGTCATATTAGTATAAAACGCATGAAGAAGCTCCATGTTGATGGATCTTTGGACTCACTCGTTTTTGAAAAGTTTGAGACATGCGAACCATGTCTATTGGTATGTGCGCATGAAGAAACTCCATGTAGATGGATCGTTTGGACTCACTTGATTCTAAATCACTTGAGACATGCAGATCATACCACATGGGCAAGATGACTGAAAAGCCTCATTTTTCAGTAAGATGGAACAAGAGAGCAACTTGTTGGAAGTAATACATTTTGATGTGTGCTGTCCGATGAATGCCGAGGCACGCAGTGGATATTGTTCTGTTCTTACTTCACAGATGACTTGAGTAGATGCTGAGTATATTTACTTGATGAAACACAAGTCTGAATTATTGAAAGGTTCAAGTAATTTCAGAGTGAAGTTGAAGATCATCGTGACAAGAGGATAAAATGTCTATGATATGATCATAGAGATGAATATCTGAGTTACGAGTTTGGTACACAATCAAGACCTTGTGGAAATTGTTTCACAAGTAATACCGCCTGGAACACCATAGTGTGATGGTGTGTCCAAACATCATAGTTGCACCCTATTGGATATGGTGCATACCATGATGTCTCTTATCAAATTACCACTATCGTTCATGGGTTAGGCATTAGAGACAACCGCATTCACTTTAAATATGGCACCACGTAATTCCGTTGAGATGACACCGTATGAACTATGGTTTAGAGAAACCTAAGTTGTCGTTTCTTGAAAGTTTGGGGCTGCGACGCTTATGTGAAAAAGTTTCATCCTGATAAGCTCGAACCCAAAGTGGATAAATACATCTTCATAGGACACCCAAAACTGTTGGGTATACCTCCTAATTCAGACCCGGAAGCAAAAGTGATTGTTTCTACAAACGGGTCCTTTGTCGAGGAAAAATTTCTCTCAAAAGAATTGAGTGGGAGGATGGGGGAGACTTGATGAGGTTGTTGAACCGTCACTTCAACTAGTGTGTAGCAAGGCACAGGAAGTTGTTCATGTGGCGCCTACACCAATTGAAGTGGAAGCTGATGATATTGATCATGAAACTTCGGATCAATTCACTACCAAAACTCGTAGGTTGACAAGGATATATACTACTTTAGAGTGGTACGTAATCCTGTCTTGGAGGTCATGTTGCTAGACAACAATGAACCTATGAGCTATGAAGAAGCGATGGTGGGCCCCTATTCCGACGAATGGCACGAGGCCATAAAATCCGAGAGAGGATCCATGTATGAAAACAAAGTATAGACTTTGGAAGAACTACTTGATGGTCGTAAGGCTGTTGGGTACAGATGGATTTTAAAAGAAAGACGGACAATGATGGTAAGTATCACCATTAAGAAAGCTCGACTTGTCGTTAAGATGTTTTCAGACAAGTTCAAGGAGTTGACTGCGATGAGACTTTCTCATTCGTAGCGATGCTAAGAGTCTGTTGGAATTATATTAGCAATTACTGCATGATTTATGAAATCTTGCAGATAGGATGTCAAAAACATTGTTTCCTCGACGATATTCTTGAGGAAAGGTTGTATGTGATACAACCAGAAGGTTTTGTCAATCCTGAAAGATGCTAACAAGTGTACAAAGCTCCAGCAATCCTTGTAGGGACTGGAGTAAGCATCTCGGAGTTGGAATATATGCTTTGATGAGATGATCAAAGATTTTGGGTTTATACAAAGTTTATGAGAAACTTGTATTTCCAAAGAAGTGAGTGGGAGCACTATAGCATCTCTGATGAGTATATGTTGTTGACATATTGTTGATCGGAAATGATGTAGAATTTCTGGAAAGCATATAGAGTTATTTGAAAAGTGTTTTTCAATGGAAAACCTGGATTAAGCTACTTGAACATTGAGCATCAAGATCTATAAGGATAGATCAAAACGCTTAATAGTACTTTCAAATAAACACATACCGTGACAAGATTTTGAAGGAGTTCAAAAATAGATCAGCAAAGAAGGAGTTCTTGGCTGTGTTATATGGTGTGAGTATTGAGTAAGACTCAAGACATGACCACGGCAGAAGAGAGAGAAAGGACGAAGGTCATCCCCTATGCTTCAGATGTAGGCTCTATAGTATGCTATGCTATGTACTGCACCGGAAGTGTGCCTTGCAATGAGTCAGTCAAGGGGTACAAGGGTGATCCAGGAATGGAACACAGGACAGCGGTCCAACTTACCCTTAGTAACTAGTAGACTAAGGAATTTTTCTCAATTACGGAGGTGGTAAAAGAGTTCGTCGTAAAGGGTTGCGCCGATGCATACTTTGACACCAATCCGTATTATTCTGAGTAGTAAACCGGATTCGTATAGTAGAACAGTTATTTGGAATAGCTCCAAATAGAGCATGGTAGCTGTATCTAGGAGATGACATAGAGATTTGCAAAGCACACACGGATCTGAAAGGTTCAGATCCGTTGACTAATAACCTCTCTCACAAGCGAGATATGATCAAACCCCATGGGTGTCGATTCACTACAATCACATAGTAATGTAAACTAGATTATTGACTCTAGTGCAAGTGGGAGATTGTTGGAAATATGCCCTAGAGGCAATAATAAAATGGTTATTATTGTATTTCCTTGTTCATGATAATTGTCTATTATTCATGCTATAATTGTATTGACCGGAAACCGCAATACATGTGTGAATACATAGACCACAACATGTCCCTAGTGAGCCTCTAGTTGACTAGCTCGTTGATCAACAGATGGTCATGGTTTCCTGACACGGGACATTGGATGTCGTTGATAATGGGATCACATCATTAGGAGAATGATGTGATGGACAAGACCCAATCCTAAGCCTAGCACAAGATCATGTAGTTCGTATGCTAAAGCTTTTCTAAATGTCAAGTATCTTTTCCTTAGACCATGAGATTGTGCAACTCCCGGACATCGTAGGAATGCTTTGGGTGTGCCAAACGTCACAACGTAATTGGGTGGCTATTAAGGTGCACCATGGGTATCTCTGAAAGCATCTGTTGGGTTGGCACGAATCGAGACTGGGATTTGTCACTCCGTGTGACGGAGAGGTATCTCTGGGCCCACTCGGTAGGATTCATCACAATGTGCACAATGTGATCAAGGAGTTGATCGCGGGATGATGTGTTACGGAACGAGTAAAGAGACTTGCCGGTAATGAGATTGAACAAGGTATCGGGATACCGACGATTGAATCTCGGGCATGTACTATACCGCTAGACAAAGGGAATTGTATATGGGATTGATTGAATCCTTGACATCGTGGTTCGTCCTATGAGATCATCATGGAACATGTGGGAGCCAACATGGGTATCCAGATCCTGCTGTTGGTTATTGGCAGGAGAGTTGTCTCGGTCATGTCTACATGGTTCCCGAACCCGTAGGGTCTACACACTTAAGGTTCGATGACGCTAGGGTTATAGGGAATAGATATACGTGGTTACTGAATGTTGTTCAGAGTTCCGGATGAGACCCCGGACGTCACGAGGAGTTCTGTAATGGTCCGGAGGTAAATATTTATATATGGGATGTCCTGTTTTGGTCACCGGAAAAGTTTCGGGTGCTATCGGTAACGTACCGGGACCACCGGGAGGGTCCTGGGGGTCCACCAGGTGGGGCCAACAGCCCCAGAGGGCTGCGTAGGCCAAGTGTGGGAGGGGACCAGCCCCTAGGTGGGCTGGGGCTCCCCTCACCAAGGCCCAAGCCGCCTCAAGAGAAGAGGGGGGCAAACCCTAGGGCAGATGGGCCCTAAGGCCCACCCCAGGTGCGCCTCCCCCTCTCCCCCTTTGGCCGCCGCCCTAGATGGGATCTAGGGGCTGCCGCACCCCTTGGGGTGGGAACCCTAGAGGGGGCGCAGCCCCCTCCCTTCCCCCTATATATAGTTGAGGTCTAGGGGCTGCCCAACACATGAGTTATTCTCTCCAAAGGCGCAGCCCTACCTCTCTCCCTCCTCATCTCTCGCAGTGCTTGGCGAAGCCCTGCTGGAGAGCCACACTCCTCCATCACCACCAAGACGTTGTGCTGCTGCTGGACGGAGTCTTACCCAACCTCTCCCTCTCTCCTTTCTGGATCAAGGAGTGGGAGACGTCACCGGGTGGCACGTGTGTTGAACGCGGAGGTGCCGTCCGTTCGGCACTAGGATCTTCGGTGATTTGGATAACGACAAGTAGGACTCCCTCAACCCCATTCTCTTGAACTCTTCCGCTCACGATCTACAAGGGGATGTAGATGCACTCCTCTCTCTTGTTGCTAGTCTCTCCATAGATAGATCTTGGTGACTCGTAGGAAAATTTTGAATTTCTGCTACATTCCCCTACAGTGGCATCATGAGCTAGGTCTATGCGTAGTTTCTATGCACGAGTAGAACACAAGTTGTTGTGGGCGTCGATTTTGTCAATTTACTTGCCGTTACTAGTCCTATCTTGTTTCGACGGTATTGTGGGATGAAGCGGCCCGGACCGACCTTACACGTACACTTACGTGAGACAGGTTCCACCGACTGACATGCACTTGTTGCATAAGGTGGCTAGCGGGTGCCAGTCTCTCCCACTTTAGTCGGATCGGATTCGATGAAAAGGGTCCTTATGAAGGGTAAATAACAATTGGCATATCACGTTGTGGCTTTTGCGTAGGTAAGAAACGTTCTTGCTAGAAACCCATAGCAGCCACATAAAACATGCAAACAACAATTAGAGGACGTCTAACTTGTTTTTGCATGGTATGCTATGTGATGTGATATGGCCAACAAGAATGTGATGAATGATATGTGATGTATGAGATTGATAATGTTCTTGTAATAGGAATCACGACTTGCATGTCAATGAGTATGACAACCGGCAGGAGCCATAGGAGTTGTCTTTATTTATTGTATGACCTGCGTGTCACTGAATAACGCCATGTAATTACTTTACTTCATTTCTAAACCGTTAGCCATAGTAGTAGAAGTAATAAGTTGGCGAGACAACTTCATGGAGACACGATGATGGAGATCATGGTGTCATGCCAGTGACGATGATGATCATGGAACCCCGAAGATGGAGATCAAAAGGAGCAAAATGATATTGGCCATATCATGTCACTATTTGATTGCATGTGATGTTTATCATGTTTATGCATCTTATTTGCTTAGAACGACGGTAGTAAATAAGATGATCCCTCATAATAATTTCAAGAAAGTGTTCCCCCTAACCGTGCACCGTTGCGAAAGTTCGTTGTTTCGAAGCACCACGTGATGATCGGGTGTGATAGATTCTAACGTTCACATAAAACGGGTGTAAGCCAGATTTACACACGCGGAACACTTAGGTTGACTTGACGAGCCTAGCATGTACAGACATGGCCTCGGAACACAACAGACCGAAAGGTCGAACATGAGTCGTATAGTGGATATGATCAACATGAAGATGTTCACCGATGATGACTAGTCCGTCTCACTTGATGATCGGACACAGCCTAGTTGACTCGGATCATGTATCACTTAGATGACTAGAGGGATGTCTATCTAAGTGGGAGTTCATTAGATGAACTTATTTATCCTGAACATAGTCAAAAGGTTTTTGCAGATTATGTCGTAGCTCGCACTTTAGTTCTACTGTTTTAGATATGCTCCTAGAGAAAATTTAGTTGGAAGTTGATAGTAGCAATTATGCGGACGGGGTCCGTAAACTGAGGATTGTCCTCATTGCTGCGTAGAAGGCTTATGTCCTTAATGCAACCCTCGGTGTGTTGAACCTCGAACATCGTCTGTGGATGTTGCAAACATCTGACATACACGTTTTGATAACTACGTGATAGTTCAGTAATGTTAAATGGTTTAGAATTGAGGCACCGAAGACGATTTCGAAATGTCGCAGAACATATGAGATGTTTCGACGGCTGAAATTGGGATTTCAGGCTCGTGCCCACGTCAAGAGGTATAAGACCTCTGACGAGTTTCTTAGCCTGCAAATGAAGGGAGAAAAGCTCAATCATTGAGCTTGTGCTCAGATTGTCTGAGTACAACAATCACTTGAATCGAGTGGGAGTTAATCTTCCGAATGAGATAGTGATGTTTCTCCAAAGTCATTGCCACCAAGCTGCTAGAGCTTCGTGATGAACTATAACATATCAGGGATATATATGGTGATCCTTGAAATATTCGCGATGTTTGACACCGCGAAAGCAGAAATCAAGAAGGAGCATAAATTGTTGATGGTTAGTGAAACCACTAGTTTCAAGAAGCGCAAGGAGGGATACTTCATGAAATGGCAAATCAGTTGCTGCTCTAGTGAAGAAACCCAAGGTCAAACCCAAACCCGAGACTAAGTGCTTCTGTAATGAGGGAACAGTCACTGAAGCATAACTACCCTAGATACTTGGTAGATGAGAAGGCTGGCAGGGTTGACAGAAGTATATTGGATATACATTATATTAAATGTGTACTTTACTTGTACTCCTGGTAGCACCAGGGTATTAGATACCGGTTCGGTTGCTAAGTGTTGGTAACTTGAAATAAAAGCTGCGGAATAAACAGAGACTAGCTAAAGGTGAGATGACGATATGTGTTGGAAGTGTTTCCAAGCTTGATGAGATCAAGCATCGCATACTCCCTCTACCATCGAGATGGGTGATAAACCTAAATAATTGTTATTTGGTGTTTGCGTTGAGCATATACATGATTGGATTATGTCTATCGCAATACGGTCATTCATTTAAGGAGAATAATAGTTACTCTGTTTATTTGAATAATACCTTCAATGGTCTTACCTAAAATGAATGGTTCATTGAATCTCGATCGTAGTGATACACATGTTCATGCCAAAAGATATAAGATAGTGATGATAGTACCACATACTTGTGGCACTGCCATTTGAGTCATATTAGTATAAAACGCATGAAGAAGCTCCATGTTGATGGATCTTTGGACTCACTCGTTTTTGAAAAGTTTGAGACATGCGAACCATGTCTATTGGTATGTGCGCATGAAGAAACTCCATGTAGATGGATCGTTTGGACTCACTTGATTCTAAATCACTTGAGACATGCAGATCATACCACATGGGCAAGATGACTGAAAAGCCTCATTTTTCAGTAAGATGGAACAAGAGAGCAACTTGTTGGAAGTAATACATTTTGATGTGTGCTGTCCGATGAATGCCGAGGCACGCAGTGGATATTGTTCTGTTCTTACTTCACAGATGACTTGAGTAGATGCTGAGTATATTTACTTGATGAAACACAAGTCTGAATTATTGAAAGGTTCAAGTAATTTCAGAGTGAAGTTGAAGATCATCGTGACAAGAGGATAAAATGTCTATGATATGATCATAGAGATGAATATCTGAGTTACGAGTTTGGTACACAATCAAGACCTTGTGGAAATTGTTTCACAAGTAATACCGCCTGGAACACCATAGTGTGATGGTGTGTCCAAACATCATAGTTGCACCCTATTGGATATGGTGCATACCATGATGTCTCTTATCAAATTACCACTATCGTTCATGGGTTAGGCATTAGAGACAACCGCATTCACTTTAAATATGGCACCACGTAATTCCGTTGAGATGACACCGTATGAACTATGGTTTAGAGAAACCTAAGTTGTCGTTTCTTGAAAGTTTGGGGCTGCGACGCTTATGTGAAAAAGTTTCATCCTGATAAGCTCGAACCCAAAGTGGATAAATACATCTTCATAGGACACCCAAAACTGTTGGGTATACCTCCTAATTCAGACCCGGAAGCAAAAGTGATTGTTTCTACAAACGGGTCCTTTGTCGAGGAAAAATTTCTCTCAAAAGAATTGAGTGGGAGGATGGGGGAGACTTGATGAGGTTGTTGAACCGTCACTTCAACTAGTGTGTAGCAAGGCACAGGAAGTTGTTCATGTGGCGCCTACACCAATTGAAGTGGAAGCTGATGATATTGATCATGAAACTTCGGATCAATTCACTACCAAAACTCGTAGGTTGACAAGGATATATACTACTTTAGAGTGGTACGTAATCCTGTCTTGGAGGTCATGTTGCTAGACAACAATGAACCTATGAGCTATGAAGAAGCGATGGTGGGCCCCTATTCCGACGAATGGCACGAGGCCATAAAATCCGAGAGAGGATCCATGTATGAAAACAAAGTATAGACTTTGGAAGAACTACTTGATGGTCGTAAGGCTGTTGGGTACAGATGGATTTTAAAAGAAAGACGGACAATGATGGTAAGTATCACCATTAAGAAAGCTCGACTTGTCGTTAAGATGTTTTCAGACAAGTTCAAGGAGTTGACTGCGATGAGACTTTCTCATTCGTAGCGATGCTAAGAGTCTGTTGGAATTATATTAGCAATTACTGCATGATTTATGAAATCTTGCAGATAGGATGTCAAAAACATTGTTTCCTCGACGATATTCTTGAGGAAAGGTTGTATGTGATACAACCAGAAGGTTTTGTCAATCCTGAAAGATGCTAACAAGTGTACAAAGCTCCAGCAATCCTTGTAGGGACTGGAGTAAGCATCTCGGAGTTGGAATATATGCTTTGATGAGATGATCAAAGATTTTGGGTTTATACAAAGTTTATGAGAAACTTGTATTTCCAAAGAAGTGAGTGGGAGCACTATAGCATCTCTGATGAGTATATGTTGTTGACATATTGTTGATCGGAAATGATGTAGAATTTCTGGAAAGCATATAGAGTTATTTGAAAAGTGTTTTTCAATGGAAAACCTGGATTAAGCTACTTGAACATTGAGCATCAAGATCTATAAGGATAGATCAAAACGCTTAATAGTACTTTCAAATAAACACATACCGTGACAAGATTTTGAAGGAGTTCAAAAATAGATCAGCAAAGAAGGAGTTCTTGGCTGTGTTATATGGTGTGAGTATTGAGTAAGACTCAAGACATGACCACGGCAGAAGAGAGAGAAAGGACGAAGGTCATCCCCTATGCTTCAGATGTAGGCTCTATAGTATGCTATGCTATGTACTGCACCGGAAGTGTGCCTTGCAATGAGTCAGTCAAGGGGTACAAGGGTGATCCAGGAATGGAACACAGGACAGCGGTCCAACTTACCCTTAGTAACTAGTAGACTAAGGAATTTTTCTCAATTACGGAGGTGGTAAAAGAGTTCGTCGTAAAGGGTTGCGCCGATGCATACTTTGACACCAATCCGTATTATTCTGAGTAGTAAACCGGATTCGTATAGTAGAACAGTTATTTGGAATAGCTCCAAATAGAGCATGGTAGCTGTATCTAGGAGATGACATAGAGATTTGCAAAGCACACACGGATCTGAAAGGTTCAGATCCGTTGACTAATAACCTCTCTCACAAGCGAGATATGATCAAACCCCATGGGTGTCGATTCACTACAATCACATAGTAATGTAAACTAGATTATTGACTCTAGTGCAAGTGGGAGACTGTTGGAAATATGCCCTAGAGGCAATAATAAAATGGTTATTATTGTATTTCCTTGTTCATGATAATTGTCTATTATTCATGCTATAATTGTATTGACCGGAAACCGCAATACATGTGTGAATACATAGACCACAACATGTCCCTAGTGAGCCTCTAGTTGACTAGCTCGTTGATCAACAGATGGTCATGGTTTCCTGACACGGGACATTGGATGTCGTTGATAACGGGATCACATCATTAGGAGAATGATGTGATGGACAAGACCCAATCCTAAGCCTAGCACAAGATCATGTAGTTCGTATGCTAAAGCTTTTCTAAATGTCAAGTATCTTTTCCTTAGACCATGAGATTGTGCAACTCCCGGACATCGTAGGAATGCTTTGGGTGTGCCAAACGTCACAACGTAATTGGGTGGCTATTAAGGTGCACTACGGGTATCTCTGAAAGTAACTGTTGGGTTGGCACGAATCGAGACTGGGATTTGTCACTCCGTGTGACGGAGAGGTATCTCTGGGCCCACTCGGTAGGATTCATCACAATGTGCACAATGTGATCAAGGAGTTGATCGCGGGATGATGTGTTACGGAACGAGTAAAGAGACTTGCCGGTAATGAGATTGAACAAGGTATCGGGATACCGACGATTGAATCTCGGGCATGTACTATACCGCTAGACAAAGGGAATTGTATATGGGATTGATTGAATCCTTGACATCGTGGTTCGTCCTATGAGATCATCATGGAACATGTGGGAGCCAACATGGGTATCCAGATCCTGCTGTTGGTTATTGGCAGGAGAGTTGTCTCGGTCATGTCTACATGGTTCCCGAACCCGTAGGGTCTACACACTTAAGGTTCGATGACGCTAGGGTTATAGGGAATAGATATACGTGGTTACTGAATGTTGTTCAGAGTTCCGGATGAGACCCCGGACGTCACGAGGAGTTCTGTAATGGTCCGGAGGTAAATATTTATATATGGGATGTCCTGTTTTGGTCACCGGAAAAGTTTCGGGTGCTATCGGTAACGTACCGGGACCACCGGGAGGGTCCTGGGGGTCCACCAGGTGGGGCCAACAGCCCCAGAGGGCTGCGTAGGCCAAGTGTGGGAGGGGACCAGCCCCTAGGTGGGCTGGGGCTCCCCTCACCAAGGCCCAAGCCGCCTCAAGAGAAGAGGGGGGCAAACCCTAGGGCAGATGGGCCCTAAGGCCCACCCCAGGTGCGCCTCCCCCTCTCCCCCTTTGGCCGCCGCCCTAGATGGGATCTAGGGGCTGCCGCACCCCTTGGGGTGGGAACCCTAGAGGGGGCGCAGCCCCCTCCCTTCCCCCTATATATAGTTGAGGTCTAGGGGCTGCCCAACACATGAGTTATTCTCTCCAAAGGCGCAGCCCTACCTCTCTCCCTCCTCATCTCTCGCAGTGCTTGCCGAAGCCCTGCTGGAGAGCCACACTCCTCCATCACCACCAAGACGTTGTGCTGCTGCTGGACGGAGTCTTACCCAACCTCTCCCTCTCTCCTTTCTGGATCAAGGAGTGGGAGACGTCACCGGGTGGCACGTGTGTTGAACGCGGAGGTGCCGTCCGTTCGGCACTAGGATCTTCGGTGATTTGGATAACGACAAGTAGGACTCCCTCAACCCCATTCTCTTGAACTCTTCCGCTCACGATCTACAAGGGGATGTAGATGCACTCCTCTCTCTTGTTGCTAGTCTCTCCATAGATAGATCTTGGTGACTCGTAGGAAAATTTTGAATTTCTGCTACGTTCCCCTACAGAAATACACCGGATGCTCGACGAGGGTGAGGGTGCTGATGAGGTCCGTGCCCTCTGGAGGGTTAGGCACCTCCTGAGATGATGGAGCCCCCAGCACCTAGAAGTCTGGTGAGGCCTCTTCAGCCCCAGGGGCGTCTTCCTATTGAGGCTGGTCTCCATCTGTCGAGACCATGGTCTTCGCGATGCCTTCTCGGTCTTGTGCTGCCGCAGCCGGGGCCATGGCTGGTCGTGACGCAGCCTTGGTCTGGTGCTCTTCCCGAACCGCCACTAGGGCTGCACTGGCGGAGTTGGTTGTGGTGGCGAGGTAGAGCACTAGGGGCTCCCGAGGGCGTGGCGCCACCATCACAGGAGGGTTGGTCAGGTACTTCTTGAGGTCTTCAAACGCTTGGTCGGCCTCCTGCGTCCATTCGAACGGGCCCTTCTTCTTCATCATCTTGAAGAAAGGCTAGGTGCACTCCCCCAGCTTGGAGATGAAGCGTCCTAAAGCAGTTACGCGTCCAACGAGCTTCTGTATTTCTCTAAGGGTTTGCGGTGGACTCATGTCTTCGATTGCCTTGACCTTCTCCGGGTTGGACTCGATCCCTCTGTGGGACACGAGGAAGCCCAGAAGCTTGCCAGAAGGAATGCCAAACAGACACTTCTCCGAGTTGAGTCGTAGGTCCACTTCACGGAGGCTTGCAAAGGTTTCTTCCAGGTCCTGGATCAGGGTCTTCGCCTCCCGAGACTTCACCACAATGTCATCGATGTATGCCTCTGCGTTTTTCCCGAGCTGCCGGCCTAAGGCGATGTGCATCACCCGCTGGAAGGTTTCGTCCGTGTTGCGCAACCCGAATGGCATGCAAGTGTAGCAGTACACCCCACATGGGGTCAGGAAGTCCGTCTTCTCCACGTCTTCTATGGCCATCTTGATTTGGTGATAGCCCGAAAATGCATCCAGGAAACACAGCAGGTCGCACTCGGCGGTGGAGTCGACGATTTGGTCCACGCGAGGGAGTGGGAATGGATCTTGGGGGCAGGCCTTGTTGAGGTTGGTGAAGTCGACACACATGCGCTCCTTCCCTTCCTTTTTTGGCACGACAACAGGGTTTGCCAGCCATTCGGGGTAGCGAACGTCGTGAATAACACTTGCTGCCTCTAGCTTGCAGATTTCTTGGATGATGAAGGCCTGCTTCTCAGCGAACTGCCGCCTTGCTTTCCACTTCATGGGGCGTACATTGGGGCACATATTCAGGTGATGCTCAATCACCTGCCTCGGGACCCCCGCCAGCTGCTTAGGTTCCCATGCGAACACTTCCTTGTTCGAGCGCAGGAATTTTACCAGCGCCTCCTCTTGGTCGGGGTTGAGATTGGCACCTATGGTGAAGGTGGCACCGGAGGACCCATCCTCCTCAACTGGTACCTACTTGGTTTTCGCCTTGTCCTGGGTGAACATCTGCTTCTTCTTGGTCGGCGCAGCCTCCTTGGCCTCGGGGGTGTCTGTGCCGGCAGGCTGCGCTGCTGCGGCTGTCTTGAGAGCGAGCAGAGCATCCTTGGTATCCCCAGCTACGGTGAGGACGCTGCTGCTCCCGGGCATCTTCATGAGGTTGTAGGCCGGATGGGTCGCTACCATGAACTGAGCAAGGGCGGGGTACCTGATACGTCTCCAATGTATCTATAATTTTTGATTGTTCCATGCTATTATATTATGTATTTTGGATGTTTATGGCATTTATTCTACACATTTATATCATTTTTGGGACTAACCTACTAACCGGAGGCCCGGCCCATATTGCTGTTTTTTTGCCTATTTCAGTATTTCGAAGAAAAGGAATATCAAACGGAGTCCAAACGGAATGAAACCTTCGGGAGCGTTATTTTTGGAACAAATTTGATCCGGAGAGCCTGGAGTGCAAGTCAAGAAAGATCCAAGGGCCCCACAAGATAGGAGGGCGCGCCCCCCCTGTAGGGCACGCCCCTTGTCTTGTGGGCCCCTCGGGCGTCCACCGACGTACTTCTTCTTCCTATATATATCCACGGACCATGAAAACATCCAGGGGCACCACGAAACACAATTTTACCACCGTAACCTTCTGTATCTACGAGATCCCATCTTGGAGCCTTCGCCGACACTCTGCCGGAGGGGGAATCGACCATGGAGGGCCTCTACATCAACATCCTTGCAACTCCTATGAGTTGTGAGTAGTTTACCACAGACCTATGGGTCCATAGTTATTAGCTAGATGGCTTCTTCTCTCTTTTTTGATCTCAATACAATGTTCCCCCCTCTCTTGTGGAGATCTATTCGATGTAATCTCTTTTTGCGGTGTGTTTGTCGAGATCCGATGAATTGTGGGTTTATGATCAGATTTATCTATGCATATTAATTGAATCTGCTCTGAATTCTTTTATGTATGATTGAGTTATCTTTAAAAGTCTCTTCGAATTATCGGTTGGTTTGGCCTACTAGATTGATCTTTCTTGCCATGGGAGAAGTGCTTAGCTTTGGGTTCAATCTTGCGGTGTTCTTACCCAGTGACAGAAAGGGTTGCAAGACATGTATTGTATTGTTGCCATCGAGGATAACAAGATGGGGTTTATATCATATTGCATGAGTTTATCCCTCTACATCATGCCATCTTGCTTAATGCGTTACTCTATTCTTATGAACTTAATACTCTAGATGCATGTTGGATAGCGGTCGATGTGTGGAGTAATAGTAGTAGATGCAGGAAGGAGTCGGTCTACTTGTTATGGACGTGATGCCTATATACATGATCATGCCTAGATAACGTCATAATTATTCGCTTTTCTCTCAATTGCTCGAAAGTAATTTGTTCACCCAACGTAATACTTATGCTCTCGAGAGAAGCCTCTAGTGAAACCTATGGCCCCCGGGTCTATCTCTTATCATATTTTCTTTCAATCTACTTTTATTTGCACCTTTACTTTCTTGCATCTATATTATAAAATACCAAAATATATTTATCTTATCATACTATCTCTATCAGATCTCACTTTCGCAAGTGGCCGTGAAGGGATTGACAACCCCTTTCTTGTGTTGGTTGCGATTTCTAAGTTTGTTTATGTAGGTGCGTGGGACTTTTGATGAGCCTCCTACTGGATTGATACCTTGGTTCTCAAAAACTGAGGGAAATACTTACGCTACACTTGCTGCATCACCCTCTCCTCTTCGGGGAAAACCAACGCTAGCTCAAGATGTAGCAAGGAGGATTTCTGGCGCCGTTGCCGGGGAGGTCTTCGCTCAAGTTAAGACATACCAAGTACCCATCACAAACTCATCCCCCTCGCATTTACATTATTTGCCCTTTGCCTCTCGTTTTCCTCTCCCCCCCACTTCAACCTTGCCATTTTATTCGCCCTCTCTTTCCCAATCTCCTCCTCTCTTTTCTCTTGCCTTTTTCCGTTGTCCGTGTGTTTGATCGTTTACCTCGTCATTATGGCTAGCTCAGTTTTTATCCCTTAGTCTCCCTA
Source organism: Triticum dicoccoides (assembly GCF_002162155.2). Classification (NCBI taxonomy): domain Eukaryota; kingdom Viridiplantae; phylum Streptophyta; class Magnoliopsida; order Poales; family Poaceae; genus Triticum; species Triticum dicoccoides. The sequence goes on along the minus strand of NC_041385.1, from coordinate 659,323,394 downwards.
CTTTGAAGTTCTCCACTTCAAACAAAGACAAGGTGAAAATTTAAAAGATGCTTGGTTTAGGACGTTAGAATCTTATCGTAGTTGTGCCCTAGAAGGAGATTTCAAGATTTTAATTCACAATTTTTACATTGGGTTAACCTTACCCCACAAACAACTCCTTGATGTTGTCGTAGAAGGGGAATTTATTGAGATTGATCCTAGTTCCGCTTATGAAATTTTAGAGGGGATAGTAGGAATACTTCCCCGACAAGAAAGATCATCTTTATCTTTTGAAGGAACCCAAATTTTAGAGAAACTTCTTGAATTGCAAAAACTTGTTGAACCTTTTAAGAATATTGTTGCAAGTATCAACCGCATGAATAATTTGATCACACTTTACAATAAGCAGTTGGATGACTTAGATCTTAGGATCTCTGAACTTGAAGGGAAATGCAAAGAGCCTCCCGGACTTGAGCATAACCCCATTAAAAAGACGAGTGCCAAAGATGGCACTAGTTAGATCTATCCTTGCTTTTATGCCTAGCTAGGGGCGTTAAACGATAGCGCTAGTTGGGAGGCAACCCAATTTTCTTTATGTTCTTTGTTTTTGTTCCTGATTAGTGTTAAATTTCGTTTCTACTTTTTGTTTAGTTGTGTTTTTATCTTTTGTTTAGTGTTTGTGCCAAGTAGAACCTATAGGATAAACTATGATGATGGTTGATTTGATTCTGCTGAAAAACAGAAACTTTGCGCTCACGAGAAAAAAATCAATATATCAGAGAAACGAGATTTTGCATTGATTCTTTTTGCCTCTGATCAATAAATAAATTGTCCAGTACGTCCTATTTTTGTAGGATTTTTCGAGTTCCAGAAGTTTGCGTTAGTTACAGATTGCTACAGACTGTTCTGTTTTTGACAGATTCTGTTTTTCGTGTGTTGTTTTCTTAATTCAATGCATCTATGGCTAATAAATTAGTTTATAAACCATAAGGAAGTTGGAATACAGTAGGTTTAACACCAAAATAAATAAAGAATGAGTTCATTACAGTACCTTATGTGGTGGTTTTGTTTTCTTTCACTAACGGATATTATAAGATTTCCTGTTGAGTTTTGTGTTGTGAAGTTTTCAAGTTTTGGGTAAAGCTTTGATGGACCATGGAATAAGGAGTGGAAAAAGCCTAAGCTTGGGGATGCCCAAGGCACCCCACGATATTCAAGAATAGCCAAAAGCCTAAGCTTGGGGATGCCCCGGGAAGGCATCCCCTCTTTCGTCTTCGTTCATTGGTAACTTTACTTGGAGCTATATTTTTATTCGCCACATGATATGCGTTTTGCTTGGAGCTCGTGTATTATATTGGTATTTGATTGTCAGTTTACCACAATCATCCTTGCTGTAACACACCTTTCAGGAGAAGCCTATTTGATTAGAATTTGCTAGAATACTCTATGTGCTTCACTTATATCTTTTGAGCTTGATAGTTTTTGCTCTAGTGCTTCACTTATATCTTTTAGAGCATGGTGGTGGATTAATTTTATAGAAATTGCTAGTCTCTCATGCTTCATTTATATTATTTTGAGAGTCTTTTAGAACAGCGTGGTATTTTCTATGGTTTTAATTTGGTCCTAGAATGATGAGCATCCAAGTTGGGTATAATAAAAACTATCATAGAAAGTGAATTGGATGCTATGATCAATTTGATGCTTGATAATTGTTTTGAGATATGGAGGTAGTAATATTAAAGTCATGCTAGTTGGGTAATTATGGATTTAAAGAATGCTTGTGTTGAGGTTTGTGCTTCCCGTAGCATGCACGTATGGTGAACCGCTTTGTGATGAAGTTGGAGCACAATTTTATTTATTGAATGTCTTCCTTATGAGTGGCAGTCGGGGATGAGCGATGGTCTTTTCCTACCAATCTATCCCCCTAGGAGCATGCGCGTAGTGCTTTGGTTTTTGATGACTTCTATATTTTTACAACAAGTATATGAGTTCTTTTGACTAATGTTGAGTCCATGGATTATACGCACCCTTTCACCCCTCCATTATTGCAAGCCTCTCTTGTATCGTGCAATTTTCGCCGGTACCATACACCCACCATATACCTTCCTCAAAACAGCCACCATACCTACCTATTATGGCATTTCCATAGCCATTCTGAGATATATTGCCATGCAACTTTCCACCGTTCCGTTTATTATGACACGTTCCATCATTGTCATATTGCTCTTTGCATGATCTTGTAGTTGACATCGTATTTGTGGCAAAGCCACCATCATAATCTTCATACATGTCACTCTTGATTCATTGCATATCCTGGTATACCGCTGGAGGCATTCACATAGAGTCATATCTTGTTCTAGCTTCGAGTTGTAAATCCATAAAAGTGTGATGATCTTCATTATTAGAGCATTGTCCCAGTGAGGAAGGGATGATGAAGACTATGATTCCCCCACAAGTCGGGATGAGACTTCGGACTTTATAAAAAAAGAAAAAAAAAGAGAAAGGCCAAAAAGAAAAAAAAAATAAGGCTAAAAAGAAAAGAAAAAAAAGAAAAGAAAAAAAGAATGAGAGAAAAAGAGAGAAGGGACAATGCTACTATCTCTTTTTCCACAATTGTGCTTCAAAATAGCACAATGATCTTCATGATAGAGAGTCTCATATGTTGTCACTTTCATATACTAGTGGGAATTTTTCATTGTAGAACTTGGCTTGTATATTCCAATGATGGGCTTCCTCAAAATGCCCTAGGTCTTCGTGAGCAAGCAAGTTGGATGCACCCCCACTAGTTTTCTTTTGTTGAGCTTTCATATATTTATAGCTCTAGTGCATCCGTTGCATGGCAATCCCTACTCACTCACATTGATATCTATTAATGGGCATCTCCATATCCCGTTGATACGCCTAGTTGATGTGAGACTATCTTCCCCCTTTTTTTGTCTTCTCCGCAACCACCATTATATTCCACATATAGTGTTATGTCCATGGCTCACGCTCATGTATTGCATGAAAGTTGAAAGAGTTTGAGATTATTAAAGTATGAAACAATTTCTTGGCTCGTCATCGGGGTTGTGCATGATTAAATACTTTGTGTGCTGAAGATGAAGCATAGCTAGACTACATGATTTTGTAGGGATCACTTTCTTTTGGCCATGCTATTTTGAGAAGACATGATTACTTGCTTAGTATGCTTGAAGTATTACTATTTCTTATGTCAATATGAACTTTTATTTTGTATTATTTGGATCTGAACATTCGTGCCACAATGAAACAAAATTTCATTATGAATTATGCTAGGTAGCACTCCACATCAAAAATTCTCTTTTTATCATTTACCTACTCGAGGACGAGCATGAATTAAGCTTGGGGATGCTTGATACGTCTCCAACGTATCTATAATTTTTGATTGTTCCATGCTATTATATTACCTGTTTTGGATGTTTATGGGCTTTATTCTACACATTTATATCATTTTTGGGACTAACCTACTAACTGGAGGCCCAGCCCATATTGCTGTTTTTTTTGCCTATTTCAGTATTTCGAAGAAAAGGAATATCAAACGGAGTCCAAACGGAATGAAACCTTCGGGAGCGTTATTTTTGGAACAGATCTGATCCGGAGTGCCTGGAGTGCAAGTCAAGAAAGCTCCAAGGGCCCCACAAGATAGGAGGCGCCCCCCTCCCCCCCCCCTCGTGTAGGGCGCCCCCTGTCTCGTGGGCCCCTCGGGCGTCCACTGACGTACTTCTTCTTCCTATATATATCCACGGACCCCGAAAACATCCAGGGGCACCACGAAACACAATTTCCACCACTGTAACCTTCTGTATCCGCGAGATCCCATCTTGGAGCCTTCGCCAGCACTCTGCGGGAGGGGGAATCGACCATGGAGGGCCTCTACATCAACATCCTTGCCCCTCCTATGAGTTGTGAGTAGTTTACCACAGATCTACAGGTCCATTATTATTAGCTAGATGGCTTCTTCTCTCTTTTTGGATCTCAATACAATGTTCTCCCCCTCTCTTGTGGATATCTATTTGATGTAATCTCTTTTTGCAGTGTGTTTGTCGAGATCCGATGAATTGTGGGTTTATTATCAGATTTATCTATGGATATTAATTGAATCTTATCTGAATTCTTTTATGTATGATTGAGTTATCTTTGCAAGTCTCTTCGAATTATCGGTTTGGTTTAGCCTACTAGATTGATCTTTCTTGTCATGGGAGAAGTGCTTAGCTTTGGGTTCAATCTTGCGGTGTTCTTACCCAGTGACAGAAAGGGTTGCAAGACACGTATTGTATTGTTGCCATCGAGGATAACAAGATGGGGTTTATATCATATTGCATGAGTTTATCCCTCTACATCATGTCATCTTGCTTAATGCGTTACTCTGTTCTTATGAACTTAATACTCTAGATGCATGCTGGATAGCGGTCAATGTGTGGAGTAATAGTAGTAGATGCAGGCAGGAGTCGGTCTACTTGTTATGGACGTGATGCCTATATACATGATCATGCCTAGATAACGTCATAATTATTCGCTTTTCTATCAATTGCTCGACAGTAATTTGTTCACCCACCGTAATACTTATGCTCTCAAGAGAAGCCTCTAGTGAAACCTATGGCCCCCGGGTCTATCTCTTGTCATATTTGCTTTCAATCTACTTTTATTTGCATCTTTACTTTCTTGCATCTATATTATAAAATACCAAAAATATATTTATCTTATCATACTATCTCTATCAGATCTCACTTTCGCAAGTGGCCGTGAAGGGATTGACAACCCCTTTATTGCATTGGTTTCGAGTTCTCAGTTTGTTTGTGTAGGTGCGTGGGACTTTTGAGGAGCCTCCTACTGGATTGATACCTTGGTTCTCAAAAACTGAGGGAAATACTTACGCTACACTTGCTGCATCACCCTCTCCTCTTCGGGGAAAACCAATGCTAGCTCAAGACGTAGCAGTACCCGAGGATGGCTTTGTACGGGAGGGCTATGTGGGCGATGTCAAAGTTGACCAGTTCCGTGCGGAAGTTGTCGTGGGTGCCGAAGGTCACGGGGAGGTAGATCTGCCCCAGGGAACTGGAGGAACCGCCTCCGACGCCCGAGAAGGGCTTGCTGGGTTGGAGTCATTCCAGCGGCACATGGAAGAGGCTGAAGGCCTCCACCGAGAGCACGTTGAGGCTGGCACTGTCGTCGATGAGGGTCCTAGTGACAGCCACCTAGTAGATGGTGGGCGTGCAAAGCATTGGGAGCGCACCCGAGCAGGCGTTGTGGACGGGGTGATCGTCCGAGTTGAAGGTCAGGTCGGCCTTGGGAGCCGCCCAGCCCGGAGGAGCTCCATGCCGCGTGAGGGCGGCGCCGATCTGGTGGACGAACGGCTTGACGTGGCGGCCCAAAGGTGGCACCTGCGAGCCTCCCAGGAGAGCTGCGATGACCGGGGGTGCCGGCGCAGCATAGTGGGTGAGGAAGAGGTTGCACAGCTCCTCCGAGGAGGCCACAAAAGATGTTGGCAGGTGGAGCAGCCAAATACGCGGGACGCCGGTGAGGGCCATGGGAAACCAGTTGGCCATGACCTTATCGTCGCCCCCGGCCTTGAGGACGGCCTCCTCGTATGCCAGCAGGAAAGCCAGTGGGTCCGCCGCACTGTTGTAGCGCGGCGGCATTTCTGGCTTGAACTTGTGTGGCCACTGCACCTGCTGCAAGGCGGGGGCCAAGGCTCGGAGCCCCCTAGCCATAGCATTTGCGTCGGTCGCTGGAGCCAGTGGCGCGTTGTCCGCCATGAGGGCGAAGCGCTATGTTGGTGGGGAGCGAGCCGACAGAAGGGAGAGCTCCGGCGCACCCCTACCTGGCGCGCCAAATGTCGGATATCGAGTTCCGGCAAAACCCTTAAGGCTCGAACTCTCGGAGAGCTCCGGCGCACCCCTACCTGGTGCGCACGAAGATCTTCTCCCTACCGATCCACACCCCAAAACCTCGCCATGAATCTAAGCTAACGCGATGCACAACACAAGAGACACAAGATTTATACAGGTCCGGGCCACCATTGTGGTGTAATACCCTACTCATGTGTGTGGTGTGGTGGATTGCCTCTTGGGCTGATGATGAACAATACAGAGGAAGAACAGCCTCGCGAGAGGTGTTCTTGAGCTGGTGTGGTGTCCTACTTGTTCTAGTTTCGGTGAGATCTAGATGAGATACCTCTCTACTGTGGTGGCTATCTCTATATATAGAGGCCCTGGTCCTCTTCCCAAATATTGAGCGGGAAGGGAGCCAAGAACGGCCATTTCGAAAGGGGACAGCTAATACAAGCTATCCTGACTAAAGGTGGCCTTCGACTGCCAAAGGCTCTGGTGATGACGTTGTCTTGGGCTCCAGGTGACCTCCGTCCTGCCGTCCTGCCGGTCTTGGTCTTGTTGCACTGATATGGAAACCTTTGTTTGATGCCTCGGTACTCCGCACCTGCGCTTGCCCCCTTTGCACCAAAGAGGAAACGAGGACACTACACCGCCTGGCGCCCTCCTGGTCTTGATCGTCATGGCTTGCGTCACGAGCACCTCGCAAGGTACCCCTCGCCTTGATATCTCCGCCTCCTCGCGAGCATGCCTGGTGAGGCCTCCCCTGAGGAGGCCTTGTGTCGTCCGCCCCGCGAGGCTTGGCCCTTCGCGAGGGTCTTGAGTGTTTGTTGATGAAGATGGGTCGTACTGGGCCACTGCTGAGCCACACTGCAGGCCGCAGGCAGGCAAGTCTGGGGACCCCCGTTCCCAGAACGCTGACAAGTACAACTTATCCTTAAAAAGTAGTCTTCGCTTGCGAAAAGCCCCTGGTCGTGACGCTGTGGTGGGCTCGGTGATGACCTCCGTCCTGCCGTCCTGGCAGTCTTGGTCTTGTTGCACCAGAATGGAAACATTTGGCTGATAACTCGGGACTCCGTGCCTGCGGCTTGCCTCCCTTGCACCGAAGAGGAAATTGGCGCTCTGCGCCCGCTGGCGCCCTCCTGACCTTGATCGTCATGGCTCATGAGGAGCAACCTGCATAGAACTCTCCACCCCTTGGGAGCTAGCCTGAAGGGGCCGATCCCCTTGGGGGTCTTGGCATTGTCCGCCTCGCGTGGCTTGGCCCCTCGCGAGGGTCTTGAGTTGTTGATGTCGAAGGTGGGTTGTACCAGGCCTTTGATGGTGCCACGCGGTGGGCTGCAGACAGGCAAGTCTGGATACCCCCATATCCAGGAAGCCGACACCGAGGGCCCAGTTCCAGTTTTTTTTCTATTTTAGAGTTTCACAGAAAAGGAATACCAAACGGAGTCCAAATGGAATGAAACTTTCGCGATGATCCTTCTTGGACCGAAAGCAAACCAGAAGGCTTAGATATGAAGTCGGAGACGCAACGAGGCGTCCACGAGGCAAGAGGGAACGCCCATGGGGGTAGGCGTGCCCCCACCCTCGTGGGCCCCTTGTAGCTCCACCGACCTAGTTCTTTCGCTTATATATACTATTATACCCTAAAGACATCAGGGGGATCCACGAAAACACTTTTCCACCACCGCAGCAAGGCACGTATTGTAGTGTTGTCATCGAGGATATAAAGATGGGGTTTTCATCATATTGCTTCAGTTAATTCCTCAACATCATGTCATCTTGCTTAATGCGTTACTCCGTTCTTTATGAACTTAATACTCTAGATGCATGCTGGATAGCGGTGGATATGTGGAGTAATAGTAGTAGATGCAGGTAGGAGTCGGTCTACTTGACACAGATGTGATGCATATGTTCATGATCATTGCCTTAGATGTCATCATAATTATGCGCTTTTCTATCAATTGCTCGGCAGTAATTTGTTCACCCACCGTAATATATGCTATCTCGAGAGAAGCCAGTGAAACCTATGGCCCCCGGGTCTCTTTTCCATATTATTAAATCTCATTTACATCTTGCTAGTTTCCAATCTATTATTTTGCAATCTTTACTTTCCAATCTATACATAAAAAATACCAAAAATATTTACTTTATCATCTCTAGCAGATCTCACTTTTGCGAGTGACCGTGAAGGGATTGACAACCCCTTTATCGCGTTGGTTGCAAGTTCTTGATTGTTTGTGCAGGTATTCGGTGACTTGTGCGTCGTCTCCTACTGGATTGATACCTTGGTTCTCAAAACTGAGGGAAATACTTACACTACTTTGCTGCATCACTCTTTCCTCTTCAAGGGAAAACCAACGCAAGCTCAAGAGGTAGCAATGGACAAAGCCAAGGTTGATGCAATTGAGAAAATGCCATCTCCTAAAGATATCAAAGGTATTCGTAGTTTCCTTGGTCATGCTAGTTTCTATAGGAGGTTTACGAAAGACTTTTCTAAAACTTCTAGGCCTCTTACTAATCTTTTGCAAAACGATATTCCCTTTATGTTTGATGATGATTTCATGGAAGCTTTTGAAACACTAAAGAAAGCCTTAATTACTGCACCTGTTGTTCAACCACCTGATTGGAACTTGCCTTTTGATATTATGTGTGATGCTAGTGATTATGCTGCTGGTGTAGTTCTAGGACAAAGAGTTGATAAGAAATTAAATGTTATTCATTATGCTAGTAAAACACTAGACAGTGCTCAACGAAATATACTACTACTGAAAAAGAATTCTTAGCAGTGGTGTTTGCTTGCGATAAATTCAGATCTTGCATTGTTGATTCTAAAGTAACTATTCACACCGATCATGCTGCTATAAAATATCTTATGGAAAATAAAGATACTAAACTTACACTCGTTAGGTGGTTTCAACTACTACAAGAATTTGATTTTCATATCACTGATAGGAAAGGAGCAGAGAACCCCATAGCTGATAACTTGGCTAGACTTGAAAATATTCTTGGTGACCCACAACCTATTAATGATAGCTTCCCTGATGAGCAACTAGCTGCAATAAATATTTCTCATAGTACACCTTAGTATGCTGACTATGCTAATTATATTGTTGCTAAATACATACCACCTAGCTTCACATACCAACAGAAGAAAAAAATTCTTCTATGATTTAAGACATTACTTTTGGGATGACCAACATCTTTATAAAGAAGGAGCATATGGTATTATTAGACGTTGTGTACCTGAGCATGAACAGGAACAAATCCTACGGAAATGTCACTCTGAAGCTTATGGAGGACATCACGCGGGAGACAGAACCGCTCATAAGGTATTGCAATCTGGTTTTTATTGGCCTACTCTCTTCAAGGATGCCTGTAAGTTTGTCTCATCATGTGATGAATGCCAAAGAATAGGTAATATCGGTAAGCGTCAAGAAATGCCTATGAATTCACTTGCTATTGAACCATTTGATGTCTGGGGATTTGACTTTATGGGACCTTTTCCTTCCTCTAATATAATGGGTATACACATATTTTGGTTGCTGTTGATTATGTTACTAAGTGGGTAGAAGCTATTCCAACCAGTAGTGCTGATCACAACACCTCTATTAAAATGCTTAAGGAAGTTATTTTACCAAGGTTTGGAGTTCCTACATATTTAATGACTGATGGTGGTTCACACTTTATTCATGATGCTTTCCATAAAATGCTTGTTAAGTATGATGTTAACCATAGAATTGTGTCACCTTATCATCCTTAGTCTAGTGGTCAAGTTGAACTTAGCAATAGAGAAATAAAACTAATCTTAAAAAATACTGTCAATAGGTCCCGGAAGAATTGGTCTAAGAAATTAGATTATGCACTTTGGGCTTTAGAACAGCTTACAAAAATCCTATGGGTATGTCTCCATATAAAATTGTTTACGGAAAAGCTTGTCATTTACTTCTTGAGTTAGAACACAAAGCATTTTGGGAAATAAAAGAACTCAATTATGATTTCAAACTTGCTGGAGAAAAGGGGTTATTTGATATTAGCTCATTAGATGAATGGAGAACCCAGGCTTAAGGAAATGCTGAGTTATTCAAAGAAAAAGTTAAAAGATGGCATGACAAAAGAATCCAAAAGCGTGAGTTCAAAGTAGGAGAATATGTTCTTTTGTACAACTCTCATTTTAGATTCTTTGCAGGAAAGCTCCTCTCCAAATGGGAAGGACCCTATGTCTATCGATCCGGAGCCATGAAAATAAATAATACCGAAGGGACTAACCCAAAGGTTGTCAATGGGCAACGAATAGAACACTATATCTCAGGTACGCTCATTAATGTTGAAAGCAATGTTATCCAAACTTTGACACCAGAAGAACACATAAAAGAGTCCTTTCGGAACACTCCGGAATCGTGAAAATAAGGAGGTATGTGATACGGTAAGTAAACGAACTCCGAAAAATCTGCAAAAATATTTTTTGTCAGTTTTGGAATATTTAGAAAACTAGGAAGATAAGAAATTTCTAGGAAAGTGAACCCGGCGGGCACGATACACCAGGGTGCGCCAGGCATGCCTGGCGCGCCTAGGTGGTTTGTGCCCACCTCGGGTACTTTTCGGTCTCTATTTTTCTTCCGTTCTGGTTGTTCCCCAAGATAAAAAAAACCTATATATACCTCCCAAACCTGTTAACCTCCGTATCGCGGAGAAATCTCCTGTTTTCTTTCCTCGTTGTTTTCTGTCAGGTCTGAAATTATGTCGTACCAAGATTCAGAGGATGAGAGGCACTATAACTGGACCTCCGAAGAAGATGAAGATGACTCGGTTCCTCCCTGGTTCAAAAACGAAAGCATGGAGGTGTTATGCAAGAGGATAATAAAATTCGAGATAGATAACGATGAGTTGAGGATAGATAATTTTATTCTCCGCTAGAAGCTGGAGGAAGCAAAGGGCAAACCCTCTACTTTTGCACCACCACCATCTACTTCATCACCACCATCTTCTTCATCACCATCATAACAAAACTGAGTATTGGGTATGGGCACTCCCATTGGCTTTCGCCAAGCTTGGGGGAGGTGCCCCAGTATCGTATCAATCTCCACTATCTTTTGCCTTTACTTTCTTAGTTCGATCAATGGCTATCTTTTTCTATTAGATGAATAAAAGTTTAGTTCGAGCCTTTCTTTTTATGAGTTTCCTTAGTGATCAATCCTTGTAATCGTGTGCGAGATATAATAAAGTTTGTCTGAGTTATGCCTTCTTTACTTTCTTGCTGCAATAAAAAGAAAGGAAATAAAATAAAAAGATCATATGCTAATCTTATGGTAAGTGATGACATTACACAAGGGAAAGTATAAGTAGAAAATTTTATTGTAGATTGACAAACATAGCATTGGTCAATGATGCAACACATGAAAGAATTAATAAGGGAAGAGAAGATTCACATATAAATACACTATCATGGAAATCTTTTGTGATTGTGAGCACCCATCAAAATATTATATGCCAAAATTTGTTGACGTTGGACAAGGAAGACAACTGAATGATTTATGTTTGTTCATATTCACATAGAAGTCATATTGTCATAGATCCTTCAACATGTGGTGCTTGCCCCTATCTTTGCTAGCCAAAAATTCCGCACTAAGTAGAGATACTACTTGTGCATCCAAAACCTTTGAACCCTATCTTGTTTGAGAGTCCACCATACCTACCTATGGATTGAGTAAGATCCTTCAAGTAAGTTGTCATCTGTGCAAAAAGGGCAATAAAAATTGCTTATAAAAATGTGAGATCATTTAGTGTAAGGTAAAATTGAGCGTTGTATGAACTTGTGATGGTGAAGAATAAAAGCGACAGACTGCATAATAAAGGTTTCCATCACAAGGGGCAATAAAACATGACGTTCTCATGCACTAAGGGGTTGATAATACAAACAAAAAGTGCATGGCAACCTCTGCTTCCCTCTATGAAGGGCCCATCTTTTACTTTCATGTATTTACTTTTATGCAAGAGTCAAAGTTTTTGTCTCTATTCCTTTTATTCTTCTTCTTTGGCAAGCATCATGTGGTGAGAAAAGATCTAGGCACATATGTTCAGTTGAATATGGGTGGCATAATTTATTATTGTTGACATCACCCTTGAGGTGAGTGTGTTGGGAGGCGAAACTATAAGCCCCTATCTTTTTATGTGTCCGATTGAAACGTTTTGCTCATGTGTACGGGGTGAATGTTAGCAATTATAAGACTAAATGATGGTTGAGTATGTGGACTTGCCTAAAGGCTCCAATACGTGACACTTCCTGAAAAGATAATGAATTGTAGTTGCAAAGTTGACTAAGAACATAGTTTGTCGGTTTCCAATAGAGTTTATGCTTTATACTTTGATGTTGTGATGAATTGTCACTTATTCATGAGAAGTCTATGATAAAAGTTTTATATTAAAGTTTGTTGTTGTTATAATAAGTCACATGATTCTTCTATGTCCGTATTTTTGTTTTTATCGACACTTCTCTCTCTAAGCATGTCGACATGTTTTCGGATTTCGGTTTTCTCTTGAGGACAAGCGAGGTCTAAGCTTGGGGGAGTTGATACGTCCATTTTGCATCGTGTTTTCCTACTGTTATTTATGTTGTTTTATTGTATAATAATGCCTTTTAGAGTAATTCTAGTGCCTTTTCTCTCATAATATGCAAGGTATGCATCATGGGGGAGAATTCTGGCAGCTGGAAATCTGGACCAGAAAAAACTACGTCAAGCTACCTATTCTGCACAACTCCAAATGAGCTGAAACTCCCCAAGGATTTTTTATGGAATATTTCATAAATATTGGAGCAAATAAGTACCAGAGGAGAGCCACCACGTGGGCACAACCCACCTGGGCGCGCCAGGAGGCCCAGGTGCGCCCTGGTGGGTGCTGCCCTCCTCGGCCCACCTTCGGTGCCCATCTTCTGGTATATAAGTCATTTTGACCTATAAAAAATTAGGAGAGGACATTCGGGATGAAGCGCCACCGCCTCGAGGTGGAACTTGGGCAGGAGCACTTTTGTCCCATGGCAGAGCTATTCCGCCCGGGGAACTTCCCTCCCGGAGGGGGAAATCATAGTCATCATCAACACCAACAACTCTCCCATCTTGGGGAGGGCTATATTCATCAACATATTCACAGCACCAACTCCTCCCAAACCCTAGTTCATCTCTTGTGTTCAATCTTTGTATCAAAACTATAGATTGGTGCTTGTGAGTGACTAGTAGTGTTGATTACATCTTGTAGTTGATTACTATATGGCTTATTTGGTGGAAGATTATATGTTCAGATCCATTATGCTATTTAATACCCCTCTGATCTTGAGCATGTTTGTCATTTGTGATTAGTTACTTTCGTTCTTGAGGTCACGAGAGAAATCATGTTGCAAGTAATCATGTGAACTTGATATATGTTCGATATTTTGATGGTATGTATGTTGCCATTCTCTTAGTGGTGTCATGTGAACGTCGACTACATGACACTTCACCATATTTGGGCGTAAGGGAATGCATTGTGGAGAAGTTATTAGATGGTGGGTTGCGAGAGTGACAGAAGCTTAAACCCCAGTTTATGCGTTATTCCGTAAGGGACCGATTGGAACCAAAAGTTTAATGCTATGGTTAGAATTTATTCTTAATACGTATCTCGTAGTTGCGGATGCTTGTGAGAGGGTTAATCATATGTAGGAGGTTTGTTCAAGTAAGAACAGCACCTAAGCACCGGTCCACCCACATATCAAATTATCAAAGTACCGAACACGGATTAAGCCAACATGATGAAAGTGAGTAGGTGAAATTCCCGTGTACCCTCAAGAACACTTGCTTATCATAAGAAACCGTTTTGGCATGTCCTTTGCCTCAAAAGGATTGGGCTACCTTGCTGCAATTTTGTTACTACTATTGTTACTTGTTCGTTATGAATTATCTTGCTGTCAAACTACTCCGCTACTTACAAACTTGGCACTTGGAGACAATACCTTGCTGAAAACCACTTGTCATTTCCTTTTGCTCCTCATTGGGTTCGACACTCTTACTTATCGAAAAGGCTACAATTGACCCCATATACTTGTGGATCATCATGGGTTGGTGTGCAGAATTGTCCTAGGCAATTGTTAACAAGACAGGTAATCATTATTGCAATTTCATATGAGGGATAGGCATAAGCTATCATACTTTCTCTTCTTGGATCATATGCACTTATGATTGGAACTCTAGCAAGCATCCGCAACTACTAAAGATCATTAAGGTAAAACCCAACCATAGCATTAACATATCAAGTCCCCTTTATCCCATACGCAATAACCCCCTTACTCGATTTTAAGCTTCTGTCACTCTAGCAACCCACTATAAGCAAATCATGAACGTATTGCAACACCCTACAGCAGGAATCCCTCATGTGTTCACGGCACGGAAGGCACCATAGGATAGCACCAAAATAAAACATACAACTCAAACCAATCTAGATCATCAAAAAACCCAAAGACAGAGGAAATCTACTCAAAACATCATAGGATGGCAACACATCATTGGATCATAATATGTGGCATAAAGCACCATGTTCAAGTAGGTGATTACAGCAGGGGGGAGAGTGGACCACTGAAAAGAGATGAGGATGGTGATGACGATGTTGATGTTGATGAAGACGATCACCGTGGCGATGATTCCCCTCCCGATGGCACTCAGGCGCCACCGAGAGAGAGGAGGAGAGGTTCGCCCCCTTGTGCTTCCTCCTCCATGGCCTCCCCATGGATGGGGAGAGGTTCTCCCTCTTGTCCCTAGACTTCATGGCGATGATGGCCCCTCAAAGATCCTCCCCCATGGCCTCCAGTGATGATGGCCTCCTCTAGCAGGGTGCCGGAGAGGGCCTAGCTTGATTCCTCATGGTTCTGGAGGCTTGCGGCAACGGAACTACCGATCTCCCTTCTGTTCTGGGTTTTTTTTGATTTATAGGAGGGGTAGGCGTCGGTTTCACGCAAGGGGGCCCACGAGGAGTCCACGAGGTTGGGGGCGCACCCTAGGGGGGCACCTGCACCCTCGTGGTGGCCTCGGGAATCCCCTCTGGTAGCTTTTCGTTCTGGTATTTTTTATATTTTCCAAAAATATTCTCCGTTGTTTTTCAGCGCATTCCAAGAACTTTTATTTCTGCACAAAAACAACACCATGGTAGTTCTGCTGAAAACAGCGTCAGTCCGGGTTAGTTCTAATCAAATAATACCAAAACATGTAAAAATATTATAAACATGGCATGAATACTTCATAAATTATAGATACGTTGGAGACGTATCGGCTCTCTTCCCCCCCCCCTCTCATGGTGGCGCCGGAGTGGCGTCGGGACAAGGATCATGATGGCGATCTACATCAACAACCTTGCTACCATCAACACCAACTTTCTCCCCCTCTATGCAGCGGTGTAACCTCTCTTTTTCCCATTGTAATCTCTACTTAAACATGGTGCTCAACACTATATATTATTTCCCAATGATATGTGGTTACACTATGATGTTTGAGTAGATCTATTTTGTCGTATGGGTTAATTGATGATCGTGGTTGGTTTGAGTGTATATTTATTATGGTGCTGTCCGATGGTTCCCTCCGTCTCGCGCAAACATGAGGGGTCCCTGCTGTAGGGTGTTGCAATACATTCATAATTTGCTTATTATCGGTTGTCGGAGTGGTTGAAGCCTGAACATGGATAAGTGGGTTATTGCGTATGGGAGTAAAGAGGACTTGATACTTAATGTTATGGTTGGGTTTTATGACCTTAATGATCTTTAGTAGTTGCGGATGCTTGCTCGAGTTCCTACCATAAGTGCATACGATCAAACTAGAGAAAGTATGTTAGCTCATGCCTCTCCCTCGTATAAAATCGCAAGAATGATTGCCGGCCTAGTTATTGATTGCCTAGGGAAAAATGACTTTCTTCTTGACAAAAGCTATCTACTTTTATTACCTTGCATACTCTCGCAAAGTACTCATAGTTTTATTCTTGCAAAGTAGTTTCATAGTTGTTCTAGGTAAAGCAAACGTTTAGTGTGCATAGAGTTGTATCGGTGCTTAATAGAACTTGAGGGAATATTTGTTCTACCTTTAGCTCCTCGTTGGGTTTGACACTCTTATTTATCGAAAAGGGCTACAAACTATCGCCTATACTTGTGGGTTATCAAAGAGGAGGGCTATCACGGGGGTTGGAGATCATTGCACAGCAGGAGGATGCACGAGAGAAGGGCTATCGGGAGGTTGGAGATCATCGCTCATCCTGCTCAGGCAGACATGAATCTAGCGATTAATGAGGACCACAAGGATGAGCAGATGGTTGGCAAGGAGCACTTGGAGGCTAGCTGCAAGAATGCCCCAATACTGGTGGAGTAGTATGAGTGCTCGACTCAGTTTGAGTAGGATGCTCAATGCTCCCACTGCCGCCTGGCTCGCCATCTTAAGCGTATCAAGTAGTTTGTTCTGTTTCTTATAGCTACCGTTGAGGATCCGACATTTTGGATTCCCTTTTAATTGAAAACAATATGTTTTTTGAATGTTTCTAATCACTAGTTGTATGTTATGTTCTGGATTTCCTACGTTGAGTGAGTTTTGCATGTTCAAATAGAGTGCAACATGCAAAACATGCCAAAAATTGCAACACACAAAACTTACCAAAAATAGCAACATGCAAAACTTACTTAAATTGGAGTCAAACGTGTAATATTGAATTTTCAAAACTTGTGGTATTACAAGTTATGATGTTTCCCGCAAACTAGTTGACACAAAGGGCCCCATGCACAAGGATTTTAATTTTTGAGGTTTTTTCATTTTCATTGATTTTTTCCAATCTGGGGTCAAACTAGCAATGCTGACCATTCATGCAAAATGGTTTGGAATTTCAACTTTGGTTGTGCCCAATTCATACACCACCAATGCAAAAGCATAAAATGATTTTAGCTAACTTTTGGGACCAAACTACATCACACTTGTAGTTCATATTTGAGCAAGTTCAAATAATTCACTAGAAATCTAGTAAATAAATGAAATATAGTAATACTACTATGAAATTCAAGAAATTTGGTTACTGGGTTACCAATGTGGTCTACTTTGGATGAAAAATGAAAAGACTCGGTTTTACAACTTATTTAGCACTTCCTTCACAAAAAATTCATTTCTCGCACTTGAAAAATAGAAATAATATTTTTTATTACAAAAATTATAATATTCCTATGGCAATATTTTACACAATGGTAACACCCATGGTTGTGCCAAATTTGGACATGTTAGCATTGACTATGTAGTGGCTAGGTCCATGTGCATATGCCTTGAAATCCATGCAAGTTCATACTAGATAGGCCATTTTTGTGAAGTTTTTTTAAACTTGTGGTATGGCAAGTTTATGATTTTTATCACAAACTAGTTGACACCAAAGGGCCCCATGCACAAGGATTTTAATTTTTGAGACTTTTTCATTTTCTTTGATTTTCCAACTCTGGGTCAAACTTGCAATGTTGACCATTCCTACAAAATGGTTTGGAATTTCAACTTTGGTTGTGCCCAGTGCATACACCACCAATCTAAAAGCTTAAAATGATCCTAGCCAATTTTCAGGAGCAAACTACATCACACTTGTAGTTCAAATATGAGAAAGTTAGGAAATTCACTAGAAATCTAGTAAATCAATGAAATATAGCAATAATCCTCTGAAATTCAAGAAAATTGGTCATTGGTCTTACAATGTGGTCTACTTTGGATGAAAAATGAAAAGACCTAATTTTAAAAGTTGATCCACGAACTTCCTTCACGGAAAATTCATTTCTGGCACTTGAAAAATGGAAACAATATTTTTTATTACAAAAAGATATTATTCATATGGCAACATTGTTCACAGTGGTAACACCCATGGTTGTGGGATGTCTACTATGCAACTTTATTCTTGTAGACTCGCGTTGGGCCTCCAAGCGCAGAGTTTTGCAGAATGGTAGCAAATTTCCCTCAAGTGGATGACCTAAGGTTTATCAATCCGTGGGAGGTGTTCGATGAAGATAGTCTCTCTCAAACAATCCTGCAAGCAAATACAAGAAATTTCTTGTGTCCCCAACACACCCAATACAATGGCAAATTGTATAGGTGCACTAGTTCGACAAAGAAATGATGATACAAGTGTAGTATGGATAGTAGAAATATATTTTTATAATCTGAATAAATAAAAACAACAAGGTAGCAAAATGATAAAAGTGGGCACAAAAGGTATTGCAACACTTAAAAACAAGGCATAGGGTTCATACTTTCACTAGTGCAATCTCTCAACAGTGCTAACATAATTGAATTTGTTGGTGCAATATCTGCCTACCTTGTGTTTGGAGATTGTGGACGGAAACAGGTGTTGGTGTCAAAACCGGCGGATCTCGGGTAGGGGGTCCCGGTCTGTGCGTCTAGGCTGATGGTGACAGGAAGCAAGGGACACAATGTTTACCCAGGTTCGGGCCCTCTCGATGGAGGTAAAACCCTAATTCCTGCTTGATTAATATTGAAGATATGGGTAGTACAGGAGTAGATCTACCACGAGATCGTAGAGGATAAACCCTAAGAGCTAGCCTATGATGGTATGATTGTAATTATGATCGTCCTTCTAAGGACCTACCTCTCCGGTTTATATAGACATCAGAGAGGGCTAGGGTTTACATGGAGTCAGTTACAAGGAAGGAAACACAATATCTGGATCGCCAAGGTTCCCTTCCACGCAAAGGAGAGCCCCATCCGGACACGGGCCGAAGTCTTGAGTCTTGTATCTTCACGCTTCAATATTCCGGACGATGTATACAGTCCGACTGTCTGGATACCCCCTAATCCAGGACTCCCTTAGTAGCCCCTGAACCAGGCTTCAATGACGATGAGTCCAACGCGCAGTCTTGTCTTCGGCATTGCAAGGCGAGTTCCTTCTCCGAATACTCCAAGGTAATTATCGAACACTTCAACCGTGTCCGGATCCGCAAAATGATCCTCACATATCAGCGTAGAGAGAATGATATTTCACAAATGCAATCTGCTAGCAACTTTCTAGACAGCGTGACATGTCATCAAGGTCGGGTCATTATTCAAACCATTTTTCTACAACCAGCCACAGCGCATATTGTGAGGCGCTTTCCTTGACACATCTTGTCAAAGCAAAGGTCGTGTCCCCTTATCACAGGATTCTCATCAATACGGGTATGGGTAATCCCACCATGCCATCAATCATGGCGCTTGGGAGGTGAGCGATTCCCAACGGGCAAGTGGGGAGGCGCACCGCTTCCGTCGCCTCTATAAGGGGATAAGAGTTCCCCATTTTTACCCACGCCTTATTCCCACTCTTGCCCCCTCGAGCCCCAGCGCCCTAGTCCAAGTTTTCTCCGCACAGCTAAACATGTCCGGAGCAGGAGGCAAGTGGGTGGCTTCCACCGTGAAGGAGAAGAATATCGCGAATCTTCGGGCGGCCGGATACTTGGCCGCAGACATAGCGCACCGGCTACCAGACGACGGGCAGGTCATTCCAACCCCAGGACTCCACGAGAGGGTCGTGTTTCTCGCCCACTTCGTCCGTGGACTGGGGTTTCCACTTCACCCCTTCGTCCGCGGGCTCATGTTCTACTACAGGCTATATTTCCATGATCTAGCCCCGAACTTCGTCCTCAACATCTTGGCGTTCATCGTCGTATGCAAGGCCTTCCTCCGCATCAAGCCTCATTTCGGCTTGTGGCTGCAAATCTTCTGCGTGAAGCCGAAGATTGTGAGCAGCCGGCAAGCAGAGTGCGGAGGAGCCATGGTGGGCAAGATGCCTTACGTCACCTGGCTTGACGGCTCCTTTGCGGAAACCGTGAAGGGGTGGCTGTCGGGGTGGTTCTACATCACCGAGCCGCGCGACACAAACTGGGCGGTGGCCCCCAAGTTCCGATCCGGAACCCCCATGCGGCTCACCTCCTGGGAAAAGAGGGGCTTGTCCTGGGGAGAATCTAAAGAGTTGACCGGACTCCAAAACTGCATCAAGAGCATGAAAGACAAGAACATCAAGCTTGTCGACGTGATCCAGGTCTTGCTCGTTCGCCGGATTCTGTCGTGCCAAAGGTGGGCATTCAATCTGTGGGAGTTCGTCCCGGCCGAACACCAGACGCTTCAGAGGCTCTACGGCATGAAGCACAAAAATGCGTGGAAGGCGTTGTTTAAGGCCTCCAAAGTACCTCCTCCCACATCCGAGGACCGTGGGCTCCACGCCACGCGGCCTCCTAGTCAGGTGAGTTCTCAGGCTACCACCAGATTCGGTTCTCCCCAATATATTCATGGGGGAGCCTTCAGTAATTGTGCATATTTGTTCAGGATTATGTGGAGACAGTGGAGCAGATTGACTGTCCGGCTCTGCTGCCAGAAAGCCCAGCTAATGCTCTCCTGACAGAGATGCTGGTCCCGGCGCCCTACAAGGTGCCGGAGAAGAAGGCCGATAAGAAAGCCCCGGGGATCCGAAAGGGTCTCCGACGTAAGGTTGCACCAGAAGCCTCATTCGAAGACGACAAGGCACACTCCTCCCCCGAAGGGGAGGAAGAAGAAGAAGGGACCGCCCCACCCGGAGAGGGTGAGGGGCCCAAGAAGGCGGACCAGGGGGCCGGAAAAGGCCCTCGGCGCAAGGCCGTCATACCCACGTCGTCTGATGACGACGAGACAGATTCCTCCCGTGGAGGCGGGGCGAAGCAAGAAGAAACTCTACCTCCCCGCACTAGGGAGGAGAAAAAGAGGAAAGCCGCCCAGGAGGGGGAGGCTGGGTCGTCCAAGAAGGGAAAGGTGTCCCTTCCGGACTACCCCGCCACGGCCGCCCATAGCAAGGAGGGGTGGCTGCCCAGGGGGAAGCCCCTAGCGCGATCGTAAGTATCCGCACCCTGTAATGACTTTACTTCATAGTCTTTTTATAATGCCGAACGTATATCCACTCCGACAAGGGTTCATCCCGAGGTATCTTCTTCGGATGGATCCCTGAGCGATTCGGAGATGAACTCGCTCCCGACGGCCACCACTCCTCAACGCGCGGACGACACGAAGGTGTTGTCCCGAAGGCTCCCAGAGCGGGGGGAGGTGATTCTGGAGACGCCCCGAGGCAGAATTCTAGATGTCGGACACGCGGGGTTCAAGATCCGCGAGGATCGTGTCGGTGAGAGCCACAGTAGGCCAGGCTCTCAGCCGAACACTGTTCCGGGGCCTTTAGTGGTTCCAGACTCAGGCGGGCAGCCCCTCGTTAGGGAGGGAGAGCCGTCTGTGTCGAGGACTTCCGTTGCGCCCGAGGCGCCGGATTGTCTGTTGGAAGAGCTTCACAGCGCTTCCATGGATGAAGAGCATCATACTCTTATGAGTGCGGTGATTCAGAAGGTTTCGTCTACCAAGAGCGGGCTAACTGAAGCTTGCACCAGCCTCCTGACAAGCATTGAGGTAAGTAAAAAATATGTGAAATTACCACCCAATAGATAGTAGCCCCTGGTACTCTGTTTGGTGGTCGGAAAGAAAAACCAAATGGAGGGTCAATTATAATCCGCGGGAGTCTAATAATAAGTGTTAATGTGAATAAGCAGGCTGTGTTGCATGCCGCTGCTATCCGCACAGCCGAGATCGCCGTACTAAAACGGGATCTGGAGTAGGCGCAGGGAGAGCTCGACCACACGAAGAGGCATCTCGAAGAGAGCAAAGGTGAGTAATTCCCCGCTCTCACATAATGAACGGTATATAAAATTAGTTATTCTAACAACGAAGCATCGTGATTTTGTAACAGTGGCCACCACCGAAGTGGCCTCTCTGAAGAAAGCGTTGTCCGAGGCCGAAGACAAGGCGGCCTTGGAACGCATAGAGCGCGAGAAGCAAGATGCCAGAGTGGGCGAGGTACAACAAGAGCTCCAGGAGCTCGGCAAAAAATTCGAGTCCATGGAGCATGAGCTTAAGGCGAAAGAGGCCGAGCTTGCGGAGGCCCTTGCTGGTATGAAAGACGCCAAGGCCGAAGCTGAGAAGGCACAGCAGGAAGTCCAGGAGGCCAAAAAGATAGCGGCGGGTAAGAAATTCTTTATGGAAAGCAAACATGTGGAGGAGGCATTTCTTTTACTTACTCGAGTTCGGAGCTCTCCAGGGGCATTCGCAGATCTGCCACGCAGCGTATCAGCTGCCACGGAGTTCTACCGTGCCCAGGAGGGGAGCTCAACAGAGAAGCTATTCTGGTCCCAGTATGCTGGGGCCGAACATCCAATGCCTCTGAGTGACCGACTGAAGCAGTTTGTCGAACTCCATAGGGCGGCCAAAATGGCTATGAAAGATTTCATAGTCCGGATGTGGCCTGGTGAGCCCCTGCCGGCTAGCTACTTCGGCCTAATCAAGCGGATGGTGAATGCCTGTCCGTGGCTCGAAGACATCAAGCGATCCATTTGCATTGAGGGTGCCCGCTGGGCCTTTGCCCACGCAAAGGTGCATTGGGGCAAGCTGGATGCGGAGAAGCTGGTGAAGGACGGGCCGCCGGAGGGCAAGGCGCATCGCAATCCGAAGAAGTATTACGATGGTGTTATGAAGGGCGCTTGTCTCGTGGCCGATGAACGTACCAAGGACACAATTTTAGAATGAATTCACTTCCATCATGTTTGTAATTTAAGGACAAAGTTACTTGCGCTATGTAGTGCTTTTGTTATTTAAAATATTACCTTCTGTGCGGCTGTTTAAAAAATTCTGAAAGTAGGCCAGTCGTCAGCTTCCGCCCCCACGTAACTAGTACTGGGGTGTTCATGGAAACCCGGACACTCTTTATCCAAATGTTTGGTCCCTTAAGGAGGTGTCCGGCAGCGAACAAGGCAATCGGACTATGCGGCTTTATAACTTTCACTTAGCCATAGAAGTCTACAATTTTAAATTTTGGCGAAGCCCCTAGAATCCGGAAGGCCAAATTGGGGCGCTATATACGCCTAGATCGGACGAAGCCGATTTATCGCCTAAAGCAGAAAAATCTTTAAAGATTTTAAGACCTCTCGAACAGCGACCAGCTCTCACCACATCATGCCGGTCAGTTTTCGGCTTTCTCTACTGAGGTGCTCGTCCGGAAGAACCGGGACACAATCGCAGTAGTTCTCCCTATGCTACCTTAGCCGATATAACGGAACGTAAGGTACCAAAACAAGGGATCCGGGCTATCCCAACTGTAGACCCAAGACATGATTCGGAGCTGATGCATATAGTGCTATAAGTTCGGGGTGCCGTACTGTTGAAAGTGTTCGGACTTGTCTTGCCATATTATGGGGCGCCATCAGAAGCCCCTGGCAAACTGAACGTACCAAGGTGTACGGATGCAATATCAAATAAACATTTTGCGAGAAAAAATGCTCAAATAGGACTGATAAGCTGACGTTGTATGTGATCTCCCATTGATGAATAATATGTTTAAGTGTATGTTTACAATGATTGCATTAAGCGGAGATGAATATGACTATTTTACATGTATTATCCAGGTGCAGGTCACGTACAGATAGATAAAACAGGTATAATGATCGTAAATAGATTCCACCTGGGTGTTTCCTTCTGTGCGCAAAGCATGTTGCCTCCTTGGTTTTCTCTCCTATGTAAGTCCGGCAATCCGACTCTTCTGAAGAGGTTACACTAAAGCAATGTCCTGAAAGGTAAAAGGCAAAGATTATGAAGGTATGTTTCGGTGATACCGCACTGTTGACTGAGTCGCTGCTGCGCCTCCGCCTGTGCCCATGGTATTTTGAGTGCGTAATTGTGTACGCGTGGCACGAATGCTGCTTTAATGGGGTGTAAGCGGAGGCGGGACTGCTAATCGCGCTCTTGGCGTGCCTGATGATCCTGTTGCGGGGTGCTCCGGACTCGCTTGACGGTGCTTGAGGTTCTCGTCGCCGGATTGGTGGTTTGCCGGAGGAGGCCGCATTGTACCTCTGCCGCGAGGGCTGCAGTATGCTCTTCTATACGGAGAGAGCGGTCCATGTTTCCGTTGACTGTTATGACCCCGCGCGGGCCTGGCATCTTGAGCTTGAGGTATGCATAGTGTGGTACCGCATTGAATCTAGCGAATGCAGTTCGTCCGAGCAGTGCGTGGTAACCACTACGGAAAGGGACGATATCGAAGATTAACTCTTCACTTTGGAAGTTGTCCGGAGATCCGAAGACCACTTCCAATGTTATAGAGCCCATACAACGGGCCTCTACTCCAGGAATTACACCTTTAAAGGTGGTTTTGGTGGGCTTGATCCTTGAGGGGTCGATGCCCATTTTGCGCACTGTGTCCTGGTAAAGCAGGTTCAGGCTGCTGCTGCTGTCCATAAGGACTCGTGTGAGGTGGAATCCGTCGATGATTGGGTCTAAGACCAATGCGGCTGAGCCGCCGTGACGGATGCTAGTAGGATGATCCCTACGATCAAAGGTGATCGGACAAGCTGACCATCGGTTGAACTTGGGGGCGACTGGCTCCATCGCGTAGACATCCTGTAGTGCTCGCTTCCGTTCCTGCTTGGGGATGTGAGTGGCGTAGATCATGTTGACCGTTTTCACCTGGGGGGAATTTCTTCCGTCCCCCCATGTTCGGATGTCGGGGCTCCTTGTCATCGTTGTTGTGCAGCACCTTGTCCTTGTTTTCGGCATTTATTTTGCTGGCATGTTTGAATACCCAGCAATCTATGTTGGTGTGGTTAGCTGGCTTGTCCGGGGTGCCATGAATTTGGCACAAGCGCTCCAGTATACAGTCCAGACTGGACGGTCCCTGATTGTTTCTTTTGAACGGCTTCTTCCGCTGACCGGATTTGGATCCGCTAAATCCGACGTTTACTGTCGTATCTTCAGTGTTGTCACCATTGTTCTGTCGCTTATGTCTGTTGAGTCGTGGCTTGCCGTTACTATCACGGTCATCCGAAGTGCCGGATTGTGGCGTGGTGCCGCTGCGAGCCAACCAGCTGTCCTCGCCCGCACAAAAGCGGGTCATTAATGTTGTGAGAGCTGCCATGGACTTGGGTTTTTCCTGGCCGAGGTGTCGAGCGAGCCACTCGTCACGGATATTATGTTTAAAAGCTGCCAGGGCTTCGGCGTCCGGACAGTCGACTATTTGGTTCTTTTTAGTTAGGAACCGGGTACATAATTTCTTGGCTGACTCTCCGGGCTGTTGAGTAATGTGGCTCAAATCATCGGCATTCGGTGGTCGCACATATGTGTCCTGGAAGTTGTCGAGGAATGCGTCTTCCAGGTTTTCCCAACTGCCAATGGAATTTGCTGGCAGGCTGTTTAGCCAGTGCCGGGCTGGTCATTTGAGCTTAAGGGGAAGATACTTGATGGCGTGTAGATCATCTCCGCGGGCCATGCGAATGTGGAGAAGGAAATCTTTGATCCACACTACGGGGTCTGTTGTGCCATCATATGATTCGATGTTTACAGGTTTGAACCCTTCTGGGAATTCATTATCCATCACTTCCTCAGTGAAGCAGAGGGGGTGTGCGGCGCCTCTGTGCTAGGCTATGTGGCTACGCAGTTCGAATTGGTCTCGGTTGCTGTGTTCGGCCCGACCAGACTTGTTGATAGTGTATCCGGCGTGACGGTCATCGTCGCGTGCTGGGGCGCGCCCCTGTGATCCGTAGATCGATCTTGCCTGTCCTGCTTTGTTTTCCAGTATATCTTGCAGGTCTTGCCTGTTGCCCCGGGCCGTAGTGTATTGGCGTGGGGGTGCGGGCTGGTATTCAGGCTGGTATCCCGTTTTATCCCGGCCACGGGGTGGCCGGTCGGCCGTTTGGCGCTCGAGTCCATATTCCTCGGCTGCCAGGACTTCAGTCCATCTATCTGTGAGCAGGTCTTGATCAGTCTGGAGTTGCTGATGCTTCTTCTTCAGGCTCCTCGTAGTGGCAATAAGACGGCGCTTGAAGCGCTCCTGCTCCACGGGATCCTCGGGCACGCCGAACTCGTCGTCGCCGAGGCTCATCTCGTCTTCGGAGGGGGGAATATAGTTGTCCTCCTCCGGATATCCGTCAGTCGCCTGTTCGTCTGGGCTGATCTGCTCATCTTCCTGTTCGGCATGCTCGAAGGAGGGCTGGTCAGGGTTGTATTCCTCTTCGGCACCATCCGGATTGCTTTCATCTCTGGGGCCGGTATTGCTGTGGCGGGGCTTGGAGCGGCGCCGACGACGCCCATGCTTTGCTTTTCTCCCTGAGGGGTTATTCTCAGTTGCCTCATCGCCATTGGTTTCCTTCGGAGTGTCCACCATGTATATATCGTATGAGGAGGTGGCCGTCCATCGCCCTGTGAGTGGTGGCTCCTGTACTTCTCCTACATCGTCGTCCATACCGTCGATGTCTTCGGAGTCGAAGTCAAGCACGTCAGTTACATCATCGACCGTGGCAATGAAGTGGGTGGTGGGTGGGCAGCGAATTCCTTCGTCGCCTGGTTCCCACTCAAGCCGGACAGAGTTTGGCCCACAGCCTCCTGACAACGAGAGAGACTTTAATGAGTTCAGCATGTCGCCAAAGGGCAAGTGCTGGAAGATATCCGCAGCGATAAACTCCATTACCGGAGCCCAGCCTAGCTCGGCTGGCTCGAGGGTGTGCGGACTGGAACCAACAACCGGATACGAGTCCAGGGGCCCGGGGTTACAGGCTTCCACAGAGGTGAGACCTGTGCTCGGCTCCATCGCAGATGAGTGTGCGGCCTGTGGGGCGGGGTCCACCCCTTCGTCCTTAGGCAACGCAACCTACTCCGGATTTAGATCCGAGGCTCTTACTGAAGGGCCGATATCCCGAGCATCGTCCGACGGCAGGTCGAAGCCGTGCTCATCGTGACTATTCGGTGCTCCTGGCGCAGGCCCAAATCCATCAAAGATCAAGTCTCCGCGAATATCTACCGTGTAGTTCAAGTTTCCAAACCTGACATGGTGGCTAGGGGCGTAGCTGTCGATTTGCTCGAGATGGCCAAGCGAATTGGCCCGCAGTGCGAAGACGCCGAACACGAAGATCTGTCCGGGGAGAAAAGTCTCCCCCTGGACCGTGTTGTTGACGATTGAAGGTGCCATCAGACCCTGCAGCGACGACACAGAGGAACTCTCAATGAAAGCACCAATGTCGGTGTCGAAACCGGCAGATCTCGGGTAGGGGGTCCCGATCTGTGTGTCTAGGCTGATGGTAACAGGAAGCAAGGGACACAATGTTTACCCAGGTTCGGGCCCTCTCGATGGAGGTAAAACCCTACTTCATGCTTGATTAATATTGAATATATGGGTAGTACAAGATTAGATCTACCACGAGATCGTAGAGGCTAAACCCTAAGAGCTAGCCTATGATGGTATGATTGTAATTGTGATCGTCCTTCTAAGGACCAACCTCTTCGGTTTATATAGACACCGGAGAGGGCTAGGGTTTACATGGAGTCGGTTACCAGGAAGGAAACACAATATCTGGATTGCCAAGCTTGCCTTCCACGCAAAGGAGAGTCCCATCCAGACACGGGCCGAAGTCTTGAGTCTTGTATCTTCAAGCTTCAATAGTCCAGACGATGTATACAGTCCGGCTGTCCGGATACCCCCTAATCCAGGACTACCTCAACAGGTATTGACTGATTTGTTTGCTAGTGCATAACAAAAAAAGGGTCCATACACAACCGAAGAGAATGTTGTCTCTAGTGATGAGTTCGAGGAACTTCATAGAAGTACATCTTCGTTGCAGAGAAGAACGAGCTATAGTTGTTGAAGTAATAGAGTCGAGAAGATTAGTGTGAATAAATCGACCCCTTGAAAGTTTCCTCCTGAAGCAAAGCTTTCAATTCGGTACTATGGTTCGGCTGACTCACGATTCTTGATGATGTGACGGTGGTGATGCTCGATGCTCCTCTTGGAGGGCTGATCCCCCAGGGCGTCGCCGTTCTCCATCATCGCTCCGTCGCCTATGTAGTTCGTCATGTCAACCTGTGTCATGGAGCTCCTCCCGTCCGATGACCCAGGGCTCATGATACCCACCGCACCTTGAGGAGGTGTTGGTGGTGGAGGCACCATAGCCATCTCTGCGTACCCGTTGGGGACGAACCCATGTCGTTGCCCACCACTAAGAACATGTCGTTGGCCGGTGCCATCAGGTACATCATTGGGCCAAGTAGATGCCCCTGCTGCACAGGGTTCATCTATCCATGGAAAATGCCGGCCGTCATAGGCGTGTGGCCACCGGCGCCAAATCCTCAGACGATGCTGGCCTTGACAAGGAACTGCTACAGCGTCTCTCTCCGAGCGTCCCCTACCGGTCGTTGGCCGCAACTGAACCACCATTCCCGATGAATTGTAGAATTGCGCAGTTGCTATACCTACCAGCAAGGTGGTTTCCAATAGGGAGTTGTCATCTAACACTATGTGGGCCAAGTATCTTTGTATAACATTTCTTTTCTGGATTTCCCATCTTCGTATTTCCACTCTCACTCTTCAACAGTTGGCCCCCACTAGTGTACTTCACATGCATGCATGACAGTGTGGCAGAATCACTTTTTCTTCTCCCACATAATAATTCCAACAATTTCTTCCTCCTTAGCTAATTTAAAACATCCATATCTTCTAAACCATATATTCATTTGTGAATTTTCTTTCATATTTGAACTCCATACGCCAAAATCATTAAAATGAGATCAAACTTGAATATTTTTTAACCATATTTAAATTTGAACAAATATTTCACATGTCAAAATAATCTGTTTCACAATGATACACTACAATTTCACTTCTTGTAGTGGCTATTGCACAATTCAGAACCTAC
Source organism: Triticum dicoccoides (assembly GCF_002162155.2). NCBI lineage: Eukaryota > Viridiplantae > Streptophyta > Magnoliopsida > Poales > Poaceae > Triticum > Triticum dicoccoides. Next base: position 659,294,819 of record NC_041385.1, on the reverse strand, counting down.
ATTTCACTTTTCATGGGCTTCCTTCGTGAAAAACACCTAATTAAATTGCACATTTTTCGAATAACATATTTCACTCTTTTGAAATAAACTATTACACATGTTCAACCAATCAGTTTCACAAACGACACAATAGAATTTTACTTTCTGTAGTTACTCTTTCATAATTCAGAACCTACATGTCACTTCAGACTGGCTTGGTTCAGGAAAATCACATATATTTAAATTAAAAATTTTGAAAAACTTATTCATACTTTTGAAATAAGCAGTTTCACATTTGTATATTGCAATTTCACATTTGTGGTTAATATTTTTCACAATTCAAAACCTACTTTTTACATTTCACTAACATGTTTCACAAAAATCGCATATATTTTAGTTACACATTTTATAAAAACATATTTAACTCTTTTGAAATAATCATTTGCACATTTATACATTATAATTACACATTTTGTGGTTAGTATTTCATAATTCAGAACCTACATTTTTACATTTCAATGTCATGTTTCACAAAAATCACATCTGTTTTAGTTACACATTTAGAATAACATATTGCGCTCTTTCAAAAAATCAATTTCACATTTCGTGGTTACTACTCCCTTCATCCCAAAATAACTAACTCAACTTTGTACTGACTTTAATACTAAGATAGTGTAAAGTTGAGTCGCTTATTTTGGGACGGAGGAACTATTTCACAATTCAAAACCTACATGTTACATTTCACACGTGTGTGTCACAAAAATCACATATATTTCAATTGCATGTTTGAAAAAACATTTTCACTATTTTGAACTAAATTGTTACACATTTCAAAAAGCGGTTTCTAGTAAAATATGATGGTTTTACATATTTTTGTGGAAATAGTTATTTAAAAAATTTCTAGTTATATAGGTTTGGTTCACATATGGAATGTGAAATGTTGAAATTTAAACGTTTTCGAATGTATTCATGATCGGTCTTGCTTAAAAGGCCATAGC